>NC_048301.1:14936400-15244551 GCF_013100865.1 Trachemys scripta elegans | reverse complement strand
CCCCAATTCGAACTAAGGTACGCAACTTCAGCTACGTGAATAACGTAGCTGAAGTCGAAGTACCTTAGTTCGAACTTACCTTGGTCCACACGCGGCAGGCAGGCTCCCCCGTCGACTCCGCGGTACTCCTCTCGCCGAGCTGGAGTACCGCAGTCGACGGCAAGCACTTCCGGGTTCGACTTATCGCGTCCAGACTAGACGCGATAAGTCGAACCCAGAACTTCGATTTCCAGCCGTCGAACTAGCTGGTAAGTGTAGCCAAGGCCACAGACTAACACGGCTGCTATTCTGAAACTTGTATAATGGTACTAACACTTCTCTATCTGTAGTGGAAATACCTTGCCTCATGCATCCTAAGATTGCATATAGCCTTTTTCATGGCCGCATCACATTGGCGGCTCATAGTCATTCTGTGATCAACCAGTACAGCAGATCTTTCACTTCCTTTATCACTTCTAACTGATAAATTCCCAGCTTATAACACAAATTCTTATTGTTAGTCCCTAAGGGCATGCACCTTGCACTTTGTGCTATTAAATTTTATCCATTTCTCTTACTCCAGTTTTCAAAGTCATCCAGATCTTCTTGCATGGTATTCCAGTCCTCTTCTGTACTGGCAATACCTCCTAACGTTGTGTCATCTGCATAAAAACATAAGCACATAAGAATGGCCATACTGGGTCAGACCAAAGGTCCATCTAGCCCAGTATCCTGTTTTTCGACAGTGGCCAATGCCAGGAGCCCCAGAGGGAATGAACAGAACAGGTAATCATCAAGTGATCCATCCCCTGTCGCCCATTCCCAGCTTCTGGCAAACAGAGGTTAGGGACACCATCACTGCCCATCCTGGCTAATAGCCATTGATGGACCTATCTTCCATGAACTTATCTAGGTTTTTTTTTTTAACTCTGTTATAGTCTTGGCCTTCACAACATCCTCTGGCAAGGAGTTCCACAGGTTGACTGTGCGTTGTGTGAAAAAATACTTCCTTTTGTTTGTTTTAAACCTGCTGCCTATTAATTTGATTTGGTGAGCCCTAGTTCTTGTGTTATGAGAAGGAGTAAATAATGCTTCCTTATTTACTTTCTTCACACCAGTCATGATTTTATAGACCCCTGTCATATCCCCCCTTAATCGTCTTTTCTAAGCTGAAAAGTCCCTGTTTTATTAATTTCTCCTCAGATGGCAGCCATTCCATATCCCTAATCATTTTTGTTGCCCTTTTCTGAACCCTTTCCAATTCCAATATATCTTTTTTTGAGATGGGGCAACCAAATCTGCATGCAGTATTCAAGATGTGGGCATACCATGGATTTATATAGAGTCAATATGATATTTTCTGTCTTCTTATCTATCCCTTTCTTAATCATTCCCAACATTCTGTTCGCTTTTTTGACTGCCGCTGCACATTGAGTGGATGTTTTCAGAGAAGTATCCACAATGACTCCAAGAGCTCTTTCTTGAATGGTATCAGCTAATGTAGACCCATCCTTTTATATGTATTTTTGAGATTATGTTTTCCAATGTGTATTACTTTGCATTTATCAACATTAAATTTCATCTGCCATTTTGTTGCCCAGTCACCCAGTTTTGTGAGATCCTTTTGTAGCTCTTCACAGTCTGTTTGGGACTTAATTATCTTGAATTGTTTTGTTATTATTGTGGGTGTGCTTCAAGGCAATGGAGCGCTTGGTCCTACAGTGCATATTACCCAACGTGGAGAGAATTTTGAGCCTTGATCAACCCGATTTTCGCTGAGGCTGTAGCACATGCAACCAAGTACTAAT
This sequence comes from Trachemys scripta elegans, assembly GCF_013100865.1. Lineage (NCBI taxonomy): Eukaryota > Metazoa > Chordata > Testudines > Emydidae > Trachemys > Trachemys scripta. The sequence continues at coordinate 15,242,764 of NC_048301.1, read as the reverse complement.
TCTGATCACATTTGTTGAAAATGCCTTCCAGAGAAACTTGAAAACAAGTACTGTTTTCATCGATAAAACAGTGGCGTACGATATGGTATAGCACACTGTCCTGCTCGTGAAGATATCACGGGCCCTGCTACCTTGGGTCACAGGCGTTGTTGATAGACAGTTCAGAGTCCATATGGGGAAGAAGATGAGTGCTTGGAGACGACAGAGCAGTGGGTTACCCCAGGCCCCTGTGCTTTCTCCAACCCTGATCAACCTTTATATCAATGACCTGCCAACAACAGAGTCATGAAGGTTAATTTACACAGACGACATCTGTTGCGGTACCCAGGCCTGGATGTTTCACAAGCTTGATGCCACCTTAAACCGGGACATGATAAAGTTACCTGACTACTGTAAGACTTGGCACCTCCAGCCAAGCGTCATAAAAACAGTCTCCAATTTGTTCCATCTTCATCACGCCAGCGCAACTCAAGAACTCCATGTTTATCTGAATGATCAGAAGGTGAAGCATGAAGTAGAACCGGTCTATCTAGGTGTGATCTTAGACCGCACACTGAGTTACCATGCCCACTTGAAGAAGACAGCAGCTATAGTTAAGACACGCAACAATCTTCTTGGCAAACTGGCAGGTTCGTCATGGGCTGCTTGTGCTCCAACTTTGCGGACGTCAGCTCTTGCCACCTCGTATTCAGTGGCGGAGTACTGCGCTCCAGTCTGGAGTCGATGGTCACACACCGAACTGGTGGATACACAGATATATGCTGCCGTGCATATCATCTCCAGCACCATGTGTCTGACTCCACTCTCATGGCTTCCAGTTCTAAGCAATATTGCTCCTCCTCATATCTAACGAGAGGTTGCCACTGGCAAGTTACTGGAGAAAGTATGTGCCAACCCAAGCCTGCTGCTGCACAATGATCTTTTTAAACCACGAGTTGCACGTTTGCCGTCACATTGCCCATTATGGTCTTATCCGCCACGCCAGGATGTTAGGGCAGAAACACTCTGGTGAGAGGAATGTTATAACGTTATAATCCCCAACCAGTCCCTCATCGCCGACCCCACAATTTGCCCGCCTGGTTTTGACCTGCCCCCTCGCCAGTGGTCCCTGTTGAACAGGTTCCAGACCAGGCAAGGTCTTTGTCCAGCCAACCAGTATTGCTGAGGCCTTCGTGACAGCCCTTTGGGCAGCTGCGGCACTGCCCAGCCGATGACGCACATTGTCGATGAATGCCTGCGACTATGTTCAGCGGTGGCCTAGAAGAACTGCATTGGGCCACTGAAGATGCCATCGCTTGGCTAGATGACTATGCACACGCTAAACAAATAGTTTTGTATCGTCTGCAAATTTTACAACCTCACTGTGTACCCCTTTTTCCAGAAATTTGCAAATTTTATTAGTACACTTCCACTTTTTCTACCAAGGTCATTAATAAAAATGTTAAGATTGGTCCCAAGACCAATCCCTGAGGAACTCCACTAGTAACCTCCCTCCAGCCTGAGAGTTCATCTCTTAGCATAACCTGTTGTCCCCTTTAACCAGTTCCTTACCCACCTTTCAGTTCTCATATTTATCCCCACCTTCTCCAATTTAATTTATAATTTCCCATGTGGAACTGTATCAAATGCCTTACTGGTATATTAGACCTATGGCATTTCCTTTGTCTAAAAAATCAGTTGTTTTCTCAAAGAAAGATATCAGGTGGGTCTGGCGCGATCTATCTTTTGTAAAACCATGTATTTTATCCCAATTACAGTTCACCTCTATTTCCTAACTACTTTCTCTTTCAAAATTTGTTCTAACGCCTTGCATACAATTGAGGTCAAACATACAGGCCTCTAGTTACGTGGATCACTTTTTTCTCTTTCTTAAAAATAGGTACTATATTATCAATTCTTCAGACATAGGATACAACCCCCGAGTTTACAGATTCATGAAAAATCCTTGATATTGGGCTTCCAATTGCATGGGTCAATTCCTTTAATATTCTTAGATGGAGATTACCCGGGCCCCCCAGTTTAGTCCCATTAAGTTGGTTGAGTTTGACTTCCACCTTGGGTGTGGTCATTTCTATGTCCATATCCTCATTTCCATTAGCCACCCTGCCATTACCCCTACACTCCTCATTACCCTTATTAAAAACCGAGGTAAAAGTATTCATTTAGGAGTTGAGCCATTCCTGGATTAATTTTAATCTCCATCCCATCCTCAGTGTTTAGCTGTCCCACTTCTTACTTGTTTTCTTTTTATTTATGTGGCTATAGAACCTTTTACTACTGGTTTTAATTTCCTTTGCAAGGTCAAACTCTGCTTGGCTTTTGGCAGTTCTCACTCTTTCCCTATGCTTTCTGACCTCCAGCAGGTAGCTGTGGTATCTGAATGCGTAGCTGTATATTCCAGATTTCTTGGTGTGTTTGGGTTGTAGCTGGATTTGTGGAGGTAAGTGTGGTGATCCGTGGGGTTTTTGTGTATGGTCGTTCGTAGGGTTCCATTGTTGAAGCTGATTGTGGTAGCCAGGAAGTTGATGCTGGTGCGGGAGTGCCCTAGAGATGGGTGGTGGTGGTTAAAGTTGTGGTGGAAATCTCTGAAGGAATATAACTTTCAGGAACAAGTTATTTGTGAGGAAATATCATAGTACAGTAAAAATGATCCATACAAGAGTCTCTGATGTCCTCAACGGTTTCATTAATCAAACTGTCAGAGCACCTTTGAACTTTAGGGACTCCTAATAAGAGGTCAAAATGACATTAAAGTTACATTATTATGCCAGCTCTGCAGCTGATCTTCTAGATGCAGAATACGTTCTTGATTAGTGCTTCATATTTAGCTCTGTTCCTATCACAGTTCTTTTCTGAATATCATCCATGCTGATTTTCTAAATTGAATCCTCAGACAAACAGCTGAATTTATTTTAATTGTAACAACAGAACAGATTATCCAGACTCTCCAGTTACAGTTCTGCTAATTATTTGTATCATAACACTTGAAGCAGTGGACCACAGCATCCCCGTCTTCCATTTGTGGAGTGCCTTTTTGTGCCAAGTAATCTGAAGGAGTTCTACAAAAGATGTAAAGCAATTTATGAATGTTCTCGTCAGCCAAACTAATTCAGTTAAATCTTCAGTTTTGATTTAAGGAGGACCAGAGTGCCAGCATCCTGGACATCTCTGGACAAGGAGTTCCACAGCCGTGGTTAATGGCTGGAGAATTGGCCGCTAAATATGGGAAGTTAACTTGGTGTGCATTGGATGACCTCTTCTGGACTTTGATGTATAATGGATGATCAGAACTGGGAGAGGGAGAGCATGTGTGTTTTAACCTCAATCCTGAAGGGCCTTAGAGGTCAATAAGAGCACGTTGAAACTAATGCAGAGTCTGAATGACAACTAAGGTAATTGAGCCAGAGGTAGAGTTCTGTGATTGTTCCATCTGCTGCTACTCAGCAGCAGTAGTGCTCATTTTCTGTGCCAGCTGTTGTTTTGTTAATTGTGCGTGCAGAGAGAACAGCGTAAAGGGCACTAATAGAGTGTAACCAGGGCAAAACATAGCGCTGAACGTGGAAGTACAGAATTATCGATTTCAGAGATGGGAAAGATCTGTAAGTCCATCCCCCTGGCAGTGCCGGACTTCCACACAAGCACCAGACACATACAGCATACTAATCAACCGGCCCATCTTCAGTGTACACGAGGAAGCCATTTCTGATCACACTTACAGCCAGGGTTCCCAAGGTGTACAAACCGGAGGATTATAAACGGATTTGCTCTAGTCTGGAGCAATGAGATAAACAGAGGCAGCAGGCTCAGACCCTGAGGAGCATCCTGTGTTCCTTGGTAAACACGCTGATAGGAACACACAACAACTCCATTTGAGCTTTGCGGGGATTCACATCCACAGCTCCTCAAAGAGAAGGTCAGCATGATGCAGATGGAAGGAAGAGTGGAAAATGGGAAAATCATCCAGAACCAGAGGGGAGCTTGTAGGATCCCTTTCCCTCCCACTACCCAATTTCTAATTAGCTAATGGCTAGCACACAAGAGACTCACAATTAGAGCTCCCTTTGCTCTACTGTATAGCCATTCTCCTAGGCTAGGTCTACACTACCCGCCTGAATCGGCGGGTAGAAATCGACCTCTCGGGGATCGAATTATCGCGTCTCGTTGGGACGTGACAATCGATCCCCGAATCGACGCTCTTACTCCACCAGCAGAGGTGGGAGTAAGCGCCATCGACGGGAAGCTGCGGAGGTCGATTTTGCCACCGTCCTTACAGCGGGGTAAGTCAGCTGCGATACGTCGAATTCAGCTATGCTATTCGCGTAGCTGAATTTGCGTATCTTAAATCGACCCCCCCGTAGTGAAGACCTGCCAGAAAGGCTCAGCCTATTGGCACATAACACAAAAAGCACAGGGATTAACTTAACAAGTGCGGAGATAACTGGGAGGGATATGACACTTCACCACCCCATCCTCCCAGTTAGCCTTCCAGGCTGTGTCAAATGTGTGAGCTCCTTGGGGATACCCCTACCAAGATCAACCCTAAGAAGGGGCTTCCTTGCACAGTCACCGGTTTACGGGGTTCCTTGGAGCTAGTTTCTCAAGATGCAGGCCCAATGCAGGTGTACACCGAATAACAAAACACAGACCAATTGGGTCCAGCCATACCTTTGGGTGCCCTCACCACACCCAGGATTTTTGGCACTTCGGCAGACAGCAGGCTTTACACTAGCGCAGCACATCGGCTCAGCATGGCTGCCATCTCACTAATATCTTTCAGCGCTGCTTTCTTCCCCTCATGCTGCAAACCATGGGGCTCCCTTTTCAAGGGAACATCCCCCACCAGGGGTGGGGCACACCTGGTGATTAAACTGCCCACCTCCATTGCGTTTTCTTCCCTTTGTCGCAGACAGCATTCTCATTGATCAATGACTTTCCCTCTTGGCTCTACGGAGTCTCTCCTGGCTATCGGCCACTCTGTCTAAAAGAAAGGTGGCAGCTGCGGTACTCATGTTCCTTCCCCTCTCCATTCCTAAGGGAAAAGGCTCCCCACTAATTGACGCTGATTGAGATATAAAGTATTTCTACCAAAAATCAGTAAAATAGACGTCTTGCTCCACTAAAAGGTTTCCATTAGATTAAATTAAATTTTATGTTTATGGCTTACGTACAAACTGCCTTTCCAGTGAGGTCATTGTGCCAGGGGCAATTACTGACTTTTCCACAGCACTTTATTCCCTTGAATTTATAAAGTAAAACACTGTGCTTGGCATCCCCGCACACAGCACACATGACTAAAGTGTGGCCCATCCATAAGAGTGAGGCCTTGACTTTATTCTATAGGGATGTCCTATCATAGAATGTTTCATCTTGATCTGGGCAGTCATCGGCAGTTGTCTGTTCACATCAAGAAAGACCATTGCGTGCTGGAAGCTGTACTCTCTGCAGAAGGCTCCACCATATAAATGTGGAAGGTGGCTCAAATCTGTTTCCAAGAGTGGCGTCCCTTCCTAACAAGCTGCCAGTTCCCTCAGGCAGTTCCCTCCAGCAGCTTCCTCCCATAACTAATTATTTGACCTTCATCTGGTCAAAGGTTGACAATGACACAGCAAAGCAGACACGACTGCTCCATTTGTATAGATCTGAAACCACCTTGTTAGAAAAATACACTGTGTTTTGGTGCATCAGCTCATAGCAAAGGCAGATTTGATACAAAGAGACTGGCCTGGGTCACGTTTCAAACAAATGAACCTGTGATTCTGAAGTTTTGCACTTTAAAATAAGTTATTTATTTATGACTGTTCATTTCCAAACAAAAGTGGTTATGTTCTAATGTGCATGCAGCCAGAAATGCATATTTTTTACCCAAATGACTGCAGTAAAAGCATTATGGAAACCTTGGAAAGGAAAAAGTGAATAAATATAAAAAGTGAATAAACAACATCACTTTTAGCAGCTTCTGTATAAAGCCAGCATTCCCCATAGATGAGTTAATATCCAGGCTATCAGTAGATGGATAGCCTGCCACTATAACATTTAAGGAAAAGCATTTTAGAGATTCAAATGAATGTCCATTTCCACCCTATCTGAAGTGAGAGAGTAGCTCATTTTTGACAACTTTAGATTTTTCTGCTCTAATGCGTGTTTGAAAACGGAATCTCTCCCCTTTAGAAATCAGTGCATTTACTGAGATCCTTTTGCATGTGTTGCTTCCAAATAGAAACTAAGGGTGAAATCCTCCTGCCCTTCTTGCTGAAAGCACAAAAACGCAAAGCAGCTGACAGAGACTTTGCAGTCCCCTGTGCACCACAGAGCTGAGCTCCTTGCTGGTTTCTGCTTCACATATAATATTGAAGTGGTCATGGGCAGTCAGGGAATGGTGGGGTGTGGCTAATAGCCCTGTGAACAGAACGGAATATAGTGGTGTAGTGGGGACCCATCTACCTCCATTCCCTCCCTTTGACTTGGGAGGAGGAGTCCATGACAGTCATCCCCATGTTGTCCACCTGCTCAAAGCCTGTTTACTTGGATTGTGTGTGGGACGAGTGGGGAGCATGAATTTCACTCTAGCTGATGGCTATGAATGACATATACAGTAGGGAAGAAGAGAAATAATTTTAAATTGATCACGTTTATCCTTTCAGAGAGTAGGGCAGTGCCCCAGTAGCAGAACCACAACTGCTGCACACATTAAAAATTCCAGTCCCACTCCAGACACAGAAATGTGGCACAAAATACATTGGAGGCTGAAATGATAAACTGCTTAACTAACATGAGCAATGGAAACATGTTCTCTGGGATGAGTATTAGGCCCTGTATAGTGGTGAAATCAAGCCGTTCAGCTAATTAAAATGCTTTAAATTTGAGTTTTCTTTCCATTTATGTGGGTTTGTTCATTTTCATTTTCTTTTTGCCAGCCTTTAACGTGCACACAGTGCACGAGAACCTCAACTGGTATAGATGAGCATAGCTTCAAAAACTTCAGTGGAGCTACACCACCTTACACTCGTTGAGGATCTGGTCCAGTGCACATGTGTGTGAGTTTGCTCTTGGTAGTAACACTCGTGTTTGTCTTGGAGACAACAGCAGGTAGATGTTAAAGTTACAGGCACCTAATAATATGGTCATGCAGATTAGAGATTACATTAGATATACATTAAATATACTGTGATTGGGGTAAGAAGCTTAATGAGCTAGTGATATCCTTCAAGATTAGCTATTTTCACTGAGGAAAAATGTTTTGCTCAGCTATTAAATGAAAAATCTGATGGGGATGCGGAGTAGAAAGCTTGTTTGGCTGATACCTGAACTCAAGCTCTGAATCGGTTTGCTGAGGTAGTACAGAGAATCCTCTTTCAAGATCCCTGACTGATTAGTCTTGCTCACATGTGCCGGATCCAACTGATCACCAGATTTGCGGTCAGGAAGAAATTTCCCCCCAGGTCAGTTTGGCAGGGACCTTGGAGTGGGTTGGCCTTCCTCTGCAGCCTGGTGCTGGAGACACCTGCTGGGATTGCCTGGGCAGATCTCATCTAAAAAATTCTCTGCCATTGCCAGGGCCTCAGTTATTGGTGGCACCTTAATCTATCCTGTTCTCTCCTGGTTTCACACAGTTGAATCTCAGTAGGAATGAAGTGCTTTGGTCTAACTAAAGTCTTTTTTGGGCTTATTATATAGGGATACCTGGGTGAGAATTAATGGCTGGTGTTATGCAGAAGGTCAAGAAGATGATAGAATGCTCCCTTCTGACCTTAAACTGTATGAACCTTTTTGAGTTACAAGGAAACTGTACTGTAATGTTCTGAATATTCACATGGTGAGAAGCATTTCTCACGATGTATAAAAAGTGAGACGTGTTTAAAAATAACAATTTGAATTACAGTCGGTCTCTCTGACAGCAAGGGTGGGGAGATGTCTGGCTTGGCAGTGTGAGGACCTATTGTCAGAGATGTTAAAAATGCTCCCCAGCTTTATCAATTAAATGCAGAGAGGGGCCCTCAGCTTTGGGCTATCTGAAATCCTGATCCCAATTTTCCAGCTTGAGCCAAACTGTAGTGAATAAAAGAGCTCTTATAGCCAACCTTTACACAATAAGGGTTTTTTTAAGGGAACATGGGTAGGGCACCATCTTGACAATCTGGAGACCTGGGTTCTAATCCTAGCTCTGTCATTGACCTGCTGAGTGATCTTGGGTAAGTCACGTGACCTCTCTGTGCCTCGGTTTACCTTCTGTAGAAAGGAGCAATGATACATGTAAAGCTTTGTAAAGTACTTTGTGACCCAGGGAATGAAGAGTGCTAGATTGGCGCCTGGTATTATTATTATCAGGTTTTAATTTATGGTTAAATCAATTTAGTTTGCAGATTCTTTGGCATCTCCCTTTGCGCTGTCACCGAGGTGCCATTTTTCAGCCAGATGGCTGCCACGCAGGAAGCTTAGCTAAGGCATGTCATCTGCAGTTTCAAAACGACAGTTCCCAATTTGTACTCAGCGAGAGGACTGTGTCACGGTGTGGATGTGAAGGATGCTGCACTGAGCAAACTGGAGACCGCTTTCTTTGAAAGGCTTTTTTATCCTCCGTGATCGATTTTCTAAGTCCCGGCCTGGATCACCTCTGAACCGCAGCAAAATCCTAATCAATTAATGCTGCTGTGTGTTGCAGCCACCAGCTAAGCCTCATCCAACCGGTACCAATAATGGGTATTGATCCAGTGGCAAGTGTCAGTTTGTTAGTGCCGTACGTGCCTGATTTGTTTGTTTTGATGCTGTTCAATGAATGCCTCCTTCTGCTGCTGTGCTGGGGGGGAAAAGAAAGCCCCAGGCTAATTATTAAGCCTTGTGATTCCCAAGGCTGTAATGCTGATGGGGTGCTGATAATTGAACGGCAATCTCTCAAGTGCGTCAGGGTCTGCTCATGCTCCGGCTCAGCTTATTGAGTGGTTGTGTCAGTTAATTCAGTCAAAAATTGCTTCTCAAAGCCATACATAATTGTGAGCAAGGGCCGTACGCGCTGTGTTTCTTCTTGGTTACACAGTCCTAGGGTGAAATCCTGGCCCCCACTTAAGTCAATGGCAAAACTCCCATGGATTTCAGTGCGGCCAGGATGTCACCCCAGAGGTTCAGAATCCCACCATGTTCTACAGGAGCAGCATGACTCTGTTTCTTACAGGAACTCAGTGTTATTCAGTGGAATTCTCCCCACAGAGCAGGAAATAGGTTCAAGAAGGGAGGACAGCAAAACTACTAAATGGATGACTAATCCGTGGACTAGATTTTCCATAGCTCTTACTAGGCCAATCAAGGGAATAAAGGGGAGTAAAGCCCCCCTGCCCTTTACTCCCAATTGCCGCTCCAGCTCTCGATGTGGGGATAAGGGGCGAGCAAAGGCTGACCCGCTGATACTCCCTATTGTGAGCAAGTGGGCAGGGAGGGAGAGAGAAGGGTGGGGAGTGGGAGGAGCTTTGGGTCTGCCCCTCCCTCTTCCCACCAGCCAGGCACACAGTAAGGGCTTGCTACACAGGGATGTTATTTCGGAATAGGTCAAGATGTGCATTCAAAGAACTATAGCTATTCCAGGATAAGAGGGTCCACACAGGGAGTTGTTCTGGAATAGCTAGAGTGGAATAGTTATTTTGGAATATCTATTTCAGTCAATGTCGATAAGCCCTAAGTTGCATCCTGAAAAGAGAAGGAGTGTCTAACTGTCCCACACAGAACAAGATGGCCTCAGGGGAGGAATTGTGCCTCTCTGAGTCTCAGTTCCATAGGAGCCGACTCTGGAAAAATAATGGTGGGTGCACCCACTGGCAGCCCCCCATCAGCGCCTCCCCCACTTCCCAGCCCCTCCTGCCCACCAGCAGCCCTGCCAATTGGCTCCTCCCCCTCCCTCCCAGCACCTCCCGCCTGCCGTGTATCAGCTGTTCCACGGCACGCAAGAGCTGGTGGGGCAGAGGGGGGAGGAGCGAGGGCAGGGACTGCTGGGGGGAGGGTGTGGAAGAGGCAGGGCGGGAGCATGGCAGTGGCAGGAAGAGGCAGGGTGAGGGTGGGGCCTTGGGGGAAGGGGAGGGGTGTGGGCAGGGTCTGGGGGTGAACTCAGGGAGGAGCACCCCCTAGCACATTAGAAAGTGGGCGCCTATGCTCAGTACCTCCCTGCACCTTCTCTCGGGACAGTGCAGACACATGGTGCCCCTTACTCTGGGCCAAGCCTAATGTCTAGATCTAGCCCGATGTGAGGTTTGAAGCATTTCAAGTGTGAGCGGGTACCTCTTACAGGGCATCACCATTCTGTGCTCGGCTGCTACATTAGTGTTTAAAATAACAGTGACCGTTTGTATGTTGAGTTTCCATCTTATTGTCTATCCGAGGTGCAAGAAGCACTTCTTCAACGTGCCTTCAGAACTAGAAACCCAGAGTACAGCAGGCATCAAATACAACCATTAAAATTAAAAAAAAAAATCTGCCTTATTTCCCTCCGGGAGAAGAAGGGGAGAAATCCACATTGTCAGATGTGAGTCGCATTGCTTGGGCACAGATAGCATGGTGATGGGTATGGCATAAAAACCAAAATAGAACAGAATGGCCAGTGATTAAAAATATGTTTTGCACTCATCCGCAGTTGCATTTCTCTGCAAAGCGAAATGAGCAACGATGAAAACAAATGAGTTTTCCTTACAGGGTGCAAATAGCAAAGGGTGTTACTTAAAGTGAGGTTGGTTTGATGTCGAAATGTATGTGATGTGAGACTTTTCTATTCTCACAAAATGTGCTTGCAGTAGTTCAAGGAACTTAACATTACCCAAAGTGTGTTGTGGGGGGGAGGGAGGGGTTGTTCCCTAATTTAAAAGCATAGCATACCTCTAATTAACCCTGTTCTGATACCACTTTTAGGATCTAATGCTCATCCCTCAAGATAAGGGCCCGATTCATTCTTACCCTGCACCTTGTGCAGACATTTACACCAGTGCAATGTGGGTGTAAAATGATGCTGTTCTGATTTGGTAGCATTTCACATCCAGTTTGCACTGGTCTAAGTCAGTGGTTCTCAGCCTTTTTGGGCTCAGGACCCATTTGGAAACGTTGATAGCCTGTTGCAGCTCAGTAAATAGCCTTAGTGCAAAAAACACCCACTTATTAAATATTTCTTACCCCCCATGTATAATATATACATTAACATAATAAGTAGTGAGTACTTAATAGGTACACTGTGCATACCATAGCGGTTGGTCCTGCCGCTCCTGTCCTGTGGGGCTGGCAGGGTTCAGTTCCCCACTCTAGGCATTGTGACCTCCAGGGGTGCAGCATCACTTAGATTTGGCTCAGCTCCACCGACGGGGAGCCAGCCAGACCCATTTTGTGTGAGTGGTGTCGTGACCTGGCGCACTGCGTCACAGTGCCACTCACTCAAATTTGGCCTAGCCAGCTCCTCTGTGATCATGACGGAGGGGCAGCAAGGCCAAACCTGAGTGGTGCTGTGACCTCAGACACCAGATTCCAATGCCTGGAGCGGGGAGCTGACCCAAGCCAGTTCCATGGGACCATGGCTTCAGGAGCTGCCACTGTGGGGTGACTGCTGTGCAAGTATGGGCTGGGTTCTGCACCCCCACCCCCAGGGACTCCCACATCCTGGGGGGCAGGACCCAACCTCCTCCCCTCCTGGGCCTCGCACAGGACCCTTTGACACATTCTGGTGACCCAATTTTGGGTCGTGACCCACAGGTTGAGAAACCTTAGTCTAAGTAACTCAGCACAACAGAGCACTTGTTTTCACTGCTGTGTTAGCTCAAATTATCTATACTCCACTCCTCTTGATAGAACCTAGCCTGAGTGGGAGCAGTGACGCTGCGCAACTGCACTCAAGAATAGCTGTACAGAATAGCTGTGTCCCCACTGTATTACCAGCTGCAGCATCAGCAGCATGCCAGCTTCAACCCACCCCCCCAGGATGGGCCAGCTTGCTTGAGTTTAAAGCATCACTGAACTCAAACTAGAGATTTTTGTGTACCCCTGGGAGTTTGGTTAGGGGCAGCACTCAATTTACACCTCGAGCTAACACTGCATTCGACACAAGCCTATAGAATTGGGCCCTTAATCTTAAACTGAATTCCCACGAAAGGGTAAACCTTTAATTGTATTTTAATTTAATCTCTCAGTCTGGGCACTGTGGAATATACAGGAGAAAACTGCAAATAGCTCCTCCTTCCTACTAGCCAGTGGTCGACCTTGCCCAGTTGTTAAATGCTTTAGCAAAGCATGTGATGCGTGGGATTGAGATCACAGCCTGTTCTTCAAGCTAGAGGAGTTTTGAAATAGTTCTAGAAATTCAGATCCCCATCAAGCATATGACAGGCAGGGCCAGATTTCCAACTAGCCTTTCTTGAATACGCTTGCCTGTTTGCAAATCAGTCAGCCTCCTTTGCTCCACCTGGGTGCAGGGACACCGCTCCCTGAGCTCAAGTGGGTGCCCTGCAAATTGGTCATGAATGCGGATTGGAAAGTGGCTTAAAATTTTGATCCAAGATATCTAATGACTACAGCACAGAGCAAGTAGTAACACGGTGAGGGGAGGTGTTGGGCTCCGGTAAGTTGCCTGTAGAGTGGCTATTGTGCAGTTCTCATGGTCGGTCTCCCCCAGTTAGTACCCTTCCTTTTTTTTACAGGTTACAAGGAGGTACATAGAGTGTACATTATATGTCTTGAGTGTTGCTGCAGAAATGAGATTAACTCATTAGAGGTTTTTAAGGCCTGGCTTGACAAAGCCCTGGCTGGGATGAGTTAGTTGGTGTTGGTCCTGCTTTGAGGAGGGGATTGGATTAGATGACCTCCTGAGGTCTCTTCCAACCCTAATATTTTATGATTCTATGATGTGCTTTCCAGCACATGTTCTTAAATTACCTTTAAAAGGTTTTTTTCAACCCCTTTGCCTGCTAATGACATTTGCTTTGTTATTTTTGATGGAAACCTTCATACCTCTCCCCAGTCAATTTTGTAATAGTTTACAACAAAACTATATGAATATGGTTTCTCTGCAGCAAAATTAAAATGTCCCTGGCGGGAAGCCTTTTTTTCTTTGCATGCTATAATATCTGTGAAGTCAGGATCAATGAAAATGTGCAAAAAAGGCTATTATTTACAGCTTCTTTCAAGCAACCAGCAGACTAAGCCACAGAAATCTTCTTTTCCTCCTAAATCCAGCATGAAAGATTGTTCGTGAAGCATTCCTATTCTGGAGATTAACTAATTGCACAGTAATCAATCATTTTCATTGCACGGTCACATATAGGGATTTCTTCCCTCCATGCAAATGGAGCAATGTTTTAAAGGCAAACCACTGCTCTGGGTACAGGAGGATTAAGCAGAATTTATTGGAGAGCAATTAAAATACTGGTTAGAATAATTTGTTTTTTAAGGCTGAATTTCACATCAAAGTAAAGATATCTGAAGAGTACACCGGGCTGAAGAACAATAACGCCATCATTTCCAGCCAGCCATTATCATCCCAGGAGTTTACAGGGGAGCGAATAGAGTGAAGCAGCCTCAAGCCAGAGGGTGAAATATGGGTGCAGTTGCTGCATTAGGAAAGGCGCGCCGGTGATACTGCACAGAAGTTTGCTTTTGGTGCTTGCGGCTTTAGCTTTCCTTCATTTCTTCCCATAAAGGCCAAGTCCTACCTGTGTGTGTAAAAAGCTGAGTCACAAAGACAAGCAGAGCGACTGGCCTGTGCCTTCTGCTGGCAGGGGAACCCAGCCAGTGCGGGATTCTAAATGACTGGCCAATTCAGGGCCTGATCCGTGCCGCGTGGGAAGACTTTCATTGATTTTAATGGAAGTTGGATCAGACCCTTAATGCGCTGCAGCATTCTTTGGTGCTGCTTTGCTGTTGTCACAAATTGTTTGGTTGTCCTTCTGCTGGCTGCATCTGGGAACTAGCTGTTCTCATCCCTCCACCCCTTAACCGTAGCTCCTTAGGCCATGCTGTGTGTTCATGTTTATGGCTGCAGAGGTCCACTCATTTGATTTAGGTCTGTAGTGTAGATCTGGACTTAATGGGGGCAGATCGCTTTGTCTACACAGGGACACTCAAGAAAGTTAATCTGAATTAACTAAAGGTGGGAATTTAAAGAGGATTAACCCTGGTCCACACTACAAACCTATGTTGATGTAACTACGTTGCTCAGGGGGTTGGAAAATCCACACCCTGGAGTGACACAGTGATACCGACCGAATTCCCAGTGTAGATCATGCTCTGGTAGCTACCACCTCTTGGGGAAGTGGAGTACCTGTGCCAAGGGGAGAAGCCCTCCCGTCCGTGTAGGTAGCATCTTCACTAAGTGCAACAGCAACGCAACTGCCTTGGTGCATCTGCACCACTGCAGCACTTCAAGTGTAGACAAGCCCTTGGTTGACTTAATTTACCCCGTGTGCATATTCTTATTCAGAATTAAAGTGACCTGAATTCAATTTAGTTTAATTCACTTCTAGAGTGAGTTAAACTAAGGGAAAGTCTATACTACCAAATTGCGTCAACCTAAGTCATGTTAATTTACAGCCACCACAGTAATTAAACTGCTTTTGGATGTCCACACTACACTGCTTGTGTCAGCGGGTGCATGTTCTCACCAGGAGCGCTTGCATCAATTTAGTTGTCAGTGTGGGGCATTGTGGGATGGCTTCTGAAAGGCAGCAACCATTGATGTAAGCAACGCAGTGTCTACACTGACACTGTATCGACCTAACTACATCGACCTAAGCGCTACGGAGGTGGAGTTATTAAATCTCACAGAGGTGGAGTTATTAAATCAGTGTAGTGGGTGAGTTACATTGGTGGGAGCACCATTGTAATATAGACACTTACAGAGTTAGGTCTAACTCCGTAGTGTAGACCAAGCTAAATCAGATTAAGGCCACTTTAATGCTGAATAAGTGTCCACACAGAGGTTTCATGCAGTTTAGTTAATCCACGTTAAAAGATAATTTGGATGAACTTTTGTGAGTATGCCCATGTAGACAACCCCTTTGTCTCTCTGTGCCTCAGTTCCCCATTTGTAAAATGGGGATAATTGCACTTCCATACCTCACAGAGGTGTTTGAGGATCAATACTTTAGGCTGAGCCACTCAGCTACTACGGTGATGGGGACTTGATAAGAACCGTAGCTAGAGAAACATTGCCGTTTATTTTCAGAGTGACCAGTGATTGTGGTTGCCCAGCTTGAGCCAGCCATTTCATGGCCATGTGTGATCCCTCTTCATTGGGAAGCCCATGAATGTCACAGTGAACAAGTAAAAAGTGTGAGCAGCTGGCATTGATTCAAGATTTCCCGGAGACTAGAGTTAAGGAGGTGCTGGAATGTATTGTGAACAAGATCACTGAGCCTGGCTCAAAAGACAAATTCCATTTTAGGTGGCATGTGGCCTTCACAGCTGGGTGCTCAATGCTTTTGAAATATCCATCCCCTTAAGGTGTCTCAGGCTGGTCGCCCAAAAATGAAGACAACAAGGAGTCTGGTGGCACCTTAAAGACTAACAGATTTATTTGTTAGTCTTTAAGGTGCCACCAGACTCCTTGTTGTTTTTGTAGATACAGACTAACACGGCTACCCCCTGATACTTGACAAAAATGAAGGTACTTCTGAAAATCTTGATCCATCCATCCAGCCAAGATCCAATGGCTGGAAGTTGAAGGAAGACAAATTCAGACTGGAAAGAAGAATCATAAAATATCAGGGTTGGAAGGGACCTCAGGAGGTCATCTAGTCCAACCCCCTGCTCAAAGCAGGACCAATTCCCAGACAGATTTTTGCCCCAAATGGTCCCCGCAAGGATTGAACTCATAACCCTGGGTTTAGCAGGTGCAATGCTTAACAGTGAGGGTAATTAATCATCACAACAATCCATTAAGGGGTTGTGGTAGATTCTCCCTCACTGGCAATTTTTAAATCAAGATTGGAAGTTTTCCTAAAAGAGATGTTCTAGTTCTAACAGGAATCAATTCAGGGAAGTCATCTGGCCTATGTAATACAGGTAGCCAGACTAGATCACAGTAGTCCCGTCTATCTATTTTGCTACTGTACTTGTTACCATGAAAAATGAGTGCCATATCTCACACGTGTATTTCCACACATTTCATTTGGCTAGGTGCAACCATGTATTATATTCCATAAGAACAACAATACGACATCCTAGGAATAGGAAGTTGTCACCTGGCATGAAATATATGTCTTTTTTAAAGCTTATTGTAATCCATCCTTCCACTCACTGGCCTTTGAAAATACTTTTGATAGTGGTGGTACTCAAACCTACGAGGATGGAGGGAATAGCTATTTGCAAGGCATGTTCAAACAAGGGGAAGGACAAGGGTTACATTGCAAAGTGGTGGACAAGGCTACCAGTTCATAAGTAGGGCAGAATGTCTGGAGGATGGATGGAAAAGGGAGAGCCTATGCATGTTCCAGGCTTGGACTAGTTTTCTCATCCTTCATTCCTGCCTCAGACTTCAAGGTTTGTCTTTAGATTTGGTTACACTGCACTCTACCTGCTGGGAATGGCTCTGTATCAAATGTAACTATTGCTCAGTGTTGGTCACAGCTGGTAGAGTCTCTGTTTGGAATTGGCCCAGTATTGGGTTGGATTAACATTCAGACTGAATTACCTTTCATTACACGAGAGGATGGAAGACAGATCAGGGTTTAGATAAGCGTGGAGAATCTCAGATTACTGCTATCTGTACTGTTCCTACCTTGTAGATAAACAAAACTCTTCAGTTTTGAGGGCTGACAGTCAGTTAACCTTTACTTAACCTTCACTAGCGCAATAGCCAACCTCTCCCCCCATGCAACCCCCAAATTACCCTTCAAAAATAAATACATCAAAGGGAAGGAAAGCAGCAGCCCCGTCTCACAACACAGCTTTGTGTCACTGAGCACATGGTCACAGTCCCTTGCATAAAGGAAATGAATTCTGACACTGAATTCCCATCACATTAAGAGGTTTAGCACTTGCTATGAACAAGGAGTATGTTTCCTTACCTCGGGAGAAGCGCTGTACATAGAGATTAATTTAGTTTCTTCCAACTAAGTTCCTCTGGGGTCTGCTTCTGTTTCCAATGCTTGCCTTTGGAAATGTTTATGTGTAACCTTTCTTAGAAGGTGTTGGGGGAAGAAGAACTAGCTCTCCCGGTTTAAGTGTTTAAAATAAGCATGTCACCATTTTCCAAGGAAATTTCAGCTCTTGTGGTCTATGTATTATTCTGATTTTTTAATATTTCTATAACAGGAACATCTAGCAGCCCCATTGTGCTAGGCACTGTCTTCATTTACAGAGGGATAAACAGTTTCTACCCTGACGAGCTTGCCATCTACATAAGCAAGAGGGGCAAAGATAGGATGGGAATGAGAGGGTGAAATGGTTTGCCCAAGGTCACGCGATAATTCAGTGGCAAAGCTGGGAATAGGACCCAGATCTCCTGACTCCCCATCCAGTGCCTTATCAACTGCCTCCAATGAGACTCGGGGTTCTGCCAACAGGTACATTTCAGGACCAAGTTTTAGTAGAGGTGTGTGTGCACATGCATCCACCTTTTCATGCGCAAAGGCAGGATTTTTCTTGCATAGATGTGAGTGTAGGTGTGTGCTTTGCTTTAAGAAAATATGGCTCCTTATGTACACTAACTGGATACTTTCGCACTTCTAAGTAATTTCTCGATTTCTAAGTCTCCCATGAGTCTGTCTTTCAAATGGTGTGAGCTCAGTATTCTTCCTTCTTGAATTGAGCTTCTTTGAATCTTGCTAGGGCTTAGTGACTTTACAAAGGCTCACAGCAAGTAGAAAAACGGGGTTGAACTTACCAAAGATGAAAAATCTGCCCCGCCCCATAGTGGGTTTGACAACTGAGAGTCATAGAGTCTAAACCCAGAAGGGAGCATCAGCTCATCAAATTGGACTATTTTATATCTCAGGCCACAACGCCACCTAGCAACCTCTCACTAACCCCAACAACAAAATTAGATCCAGGTATTACAGCCCACAGTTACTCTGTGTTCGTTCAGCATTTGGCACAATAAGCCCCAGTCCTGGTCGAGACGTCTAAGAAGGGCTACAGTGCCAGTATACATAATAATTCTTTGCCTGTGTGTATTGAATTTCTAATCACTGTGGTCTTGAGTTATCCCCTTGTAACCAACTTCCTGGCTGTGTTGCCCCTTTTCTTAGTGGACTGTAGCCACTAAGCCGGGGGTGGGCAAACTTTTTGGCCCAAGGGCCACATCTGGGTATGGAAATTGTATGGCGGGCCATGAATGCTCATGAAATTGGGTGTTGGGGTGCGGGAGTCGGTAAGGGCTCCGGCTGAGGGTGCGGGCTCTGGGGTGGGGCCAGATATGAGGAGTTCAGGGTGCGGGAGGGGCTCCTGGCTGGGGCAGGGGGTTGGGGTGCAGGCTCTGGAGTGGGGCTGGGGATGAGGGTTGGGGGTGCAGGAGAGTGCTCCAGGCTGGGACTGAGGGGTTTGGAGGGCAGGAGAGGGATCAGGGCTTGGCAGGGGGTTGGGGTGCAAAAAGGGGTCAGGAGTGCAGGCTCCGAGTGGTGCTTACCTCAAGCAGCTCCCAGAAGCAGTGGCATGTCCCCCCTCCATCTTCTACATGGAGGCACAGCCAGATGGCTCTGCACGCTGCCCTGTCTGAAGACGCCACCCCCGCAGCTCCCATTGGTCGTGGTTCCCAGCCAATGGGAGCTGCAGGGGCAGGGGCAACTTGCAGAGCCCCTTGGCTGCCCCTACGCATAGGAGCCGGAGGAGGGGGGCATGCTACTGCTTCTGGGAGCTGCGCAGAGCAGGGGATGCCCCCGATTACACTCCCTAGTTGGAGCACCTGGACCCTGCTTTCCAGCAGGAGTTTGAGGGCCAGATTAAAACATCTGGAGGGCCGGATGCGGCCCCCAGGCTGTGGTTTGCCCACCCCTGCACTAAACTCTGGCATGGACCTCTGTTAAATACTTGGTCCATAATTTTCCCTCGGGGCCATTATGTTTTAAAGGGTGACAGGTTGAAAAACATATAGCTCAGTGCAAGAGGAATGATGTTAAACAAGACTTTGCCTGTATGTGTGCAGCCACAGAAGATTTTAACTGTGGTCTATTGATACGGCAGCTTTTCTTATAATGAAAAGTTATGACCTACAGGCATATCACTTTGTGCCATGATCTCATCAGATTTCACACAATAAGCAGGGTTGGACCAGTGTGATAGTTGAATGGGAGACCTCAAATAATGCCTGCTTGTTGCAGGAAATACTGTGGATGATTTAGTAGATTGCATTCTTTCCTCTGAGTTAATACTGAATGAATGCCCAGTTGGCAGGGCTGTTTTGAATTATATGTAAACTCAAAGTCTTGATCGGGTGTAGTCATTATAAATCTTGTGGCACTTCTCAAAGAATTAAATCTGGCGTCCTGGCCAAATTGCAGCTTAGATAATTTTGTTTTCCTTACCTATAATTCTCCCTGCTCTTCCGCGTAGCGATACTATATTTAGTTTCCTAGCTTACATTGTTATTCTGTTGTGAACTGTTTATACAGATGCTACATTTCACCCCAGAGCTGGCTGCATTTCAGCAGTGGGTGAAGTGATTTCTCTATGTAGCATAGTTCATATATCAGTTTAATATTTGTAAAGCAATTTAGGATGCTTTGGGTTAAAGAACACTCTATAAATATGCTTTTAACATATCTCTTTTCAGTATTCTCGGTAGCTTCCTCTTTTTAGGAAGTAGGAAGTTCAGTAAGCATGCCAAGTATCTGTTTGAAAAGTGATACTGCCTTCATTTTTTCTTTTGTCTAACTGAACAAATTTAAAATCTAGAATGCATTGGTGATGGGAGAGATTCGCTTAACTCAATCTCTATTTAAAAAATAACAGTGTAACACAGTGTCCGCGAGCATTCTAAAAGCCAGTGTTTTTCAAAGGATTGCATTACTGGAGCATTTCCTCACAGCTGATTTCAAGTGTGGGGGGAGGAGAACACGGGACATTTTTTCCTAGCTACAACCTTTTCTTTCTCTCTCTTTCTCACTTTCACACACCCCCCACCACAATCACACGGACACACATACACCTTCTTTGACATGCTGCCTGACCGACAATGTAGTGACCCCTTTAGGTGATTCTTGTATATCCTTTGCAAAATTGCAGACGGGCTTTGATTTATATTAATTTTAATTACCGGTCATGTACCACATCCTTGCAATGAAGGATAACAGTGATCCCAGAGACAGTAGCCACCGTAGCTTGGATAGACAATGCCACCCTGAAATGGAGAAATAAGAAAAAGTTCATGCCAATGCTCATCTTGCTATGACTAGAATGAAAGAGCCTAAATATTTGGGGGGATCACTACATCAAGAAGGTGCAAATTAGCTTGACACCTACACTGTGCACCCTGCACATGCGATAACTGTGATGATATCGGTCTTTCCTCCCACCTACATTGCGTGTGTCAGAAATGTGCTAAGCCAGGTCCTCAGGTGATATAAACCATCATAACTCCATTGAAGTCTATGTAGCTATGCCAGTTTACATCTGCTGAGGATATGACCTGCAGTTCTGTATTCAAGGCCTATCCCTATTAAACACATTGCCTAGAAATAACAATATATAGTTCCCAAAATGTACATGGTCTGGGCCGAGAGATGAACTGTGCTGAACGGTCCCTGCTTCAAAGAACTTACATTCCCAAGGTATAAATAGGTACAAACAAAAGAGAGCTGAAACATACTATTTGGTTCTAGATGCATATTCCTTGCATTCACATGCACTGCATACATCAGAACCATGCTGCAATATTTTAGACACACATCACACAAACACCAGGCTTGCCAGAAATGCTCTCTTCTCTTCTAGATACATATAACACACAGTCTGCATGAGTCAGGAATGTTATTTTTTACTAAATGCATGTTGCATGCTCGCACACACTCTAATCATAGCCGGGATAAGCTATTCTGCTCTGGGGGTCCATGACATCTACACACACACATTGCATATGTCAGGAGTATGCTATTGTATCATAGTTCTGTCTCACTTACACTGATCATAGAGAGGGCAAGGAGCTCCCCTTATTTCTCCCCCAGAGCTGGCCAGAATCTTGATGAGTGAAGCCTTGTTCCCAGCTGGTGCTGGTGTGCATTCTAGATCCCTGAAGGGGACAGGGTGAAGGTGGGTCTGTGGACTGTGAATTGCTTTGTCACTCATATGTCACATGTCATACCTTACCAGGCTGAAACAGCTCATCTCTGAAGCACAAATGACTTTGGCTCACCAAACATTGTAGTAACCAGGGGTTCAGAGACTGTGATGAAGGTCACCTAGAAAGACAGAACCCAAACTTATGTGTCTTAGTGTTGCCTGTATCTAATATCCATGTGGATAAGCTATTCTTGCAAGATGCGTTCTGTATATTAAGTAGAGAAGAGCATTAATTTTCTGGAGCTTCGAAGGGCCCACTCGGGGAGGGTAAAGTACGGACTCTGTTAAATCAGCAGGTAGTTGGTCTTTTGGGTGTAGAATGTAACAGTCATGTTGAATTCTGTTCTGTGTTTAAAGTTAACCACTGGCCAGGACCCTTTTGTACTTAGGATGGGAGATGAAAAGGAGAATTAAAAAATCTGAGTAGAATGAGAACAGGGTGTGTTTAGTGTTGGGTGAATTGTGAGTGTTTGGTCCTGGGGGGAGGAAGAGAAATCAATCTCAGTTAAAAACAGGACCATGGTCAATATTGTTTGTGTTCTGTTAGTAATGGGTGATGAAGAGAAAGACGTCACTTTCCTCTGATTCATTCCTGTCACTAATCGACCTTTGCAGGCTGCGTGGGGGAAGTTCTAACAGTTCGTTCCTATGACTCCAGGTTGTCCCTGTGCAGTAATACCCAGTAGAAGGGCACCCTGTAATGCACTGCACGTAGAGTGAGCCCAAAAAACTCTTTCCTTTGGCAGGGATCGGAGAGCCCTTCCTTGTGTAGCTGAGCCAGGGCTCCTGCAGTAGGAGTCCTTGCGAACTTGGGGATTGTTCGCTACTGCAGAGCAAGATGCTAAAAAGGATCAGAGAGGGGCAGGATGGAAAAATGGGGTTGTGATTTCATCTTGCCCTTGCACAAACCACACAGCAGGGCTAGCCCACCTTATCCTGGCTGGCTCCAGTATGATCAGGTAGGATGTAATAACTATCTTTAGCAAGCCTGACTCTCTTATACAGTATAATAAACAAGTTATGTTATATTGATCATTATTATCTTAGGTGAAAGTCAGGTTTTGGACGGTTCAGAGTTGCCGCTTTTCTTGGCCTTTTCTTGGCCTTGGCTAAAACAAGATATGGCTGTTAGTCCTTTTCCTTTTAGATTATTTTAAATGTATGGATGGCTACACCTGGTATTTTATCGTCTCACATAGCCCCACATTTGAATATAAGACTGGCCAGTTAAGGTTACTATAAGTTTATTTCACCACAACACAACTTTCCTTTCTCTATTAAAACCAGTTTTGATAATTAGAAGCCCTTCTTTTTTTTATCAGCCATATTTTAAGCTTAGCATCCTCTCCAGACCTGTCTTGCTAGCTGTTACATTTTTAAAACATTTTGAACCTATGTTTTTGGCAAGGACTTATTACACTTGCTTAGCTGCCTACATTTGTACACAAGTGAATAAGCAGATATATTTTCTTACCCAAGCTAAACTAACCTTAACCCTTTTTATTCTAAAACCCTCCTACAAGCCCAGAGAGGGACTGTGTCTGCACAAGACATCATCTCCACAGGCGTCCTCCTGGCACCTGCCCATACACAAAGTAGTGGCATAACTGTTACAGTCTAGCAGGGATGGGGAAGGAAACCTTTGACCTCTTTCTGAGCCATCCATTTGAGTACCTTACCAGTCAGCCACTGGCCTTGGTACACCAGCTGTCCACGTTCAGTGTTCTGTGGTCAGAAAAATGTGCATGTGCTCTGCCTAAGTAGATCTCCCTTGGAAAAAATAACAAACCCTCTGTATCTTCATTTAGAGACTGGGGCTTCAATTAAATGTAATTAATTGCCTCTTTAATCAAAGGCAGCTTCTATTAAATGTATTTTCTCTCCCCTGTGGCTTGCATGATAGAGGTGTGACTATTGCAAGAGGGCAGGGGCTAATCAAGGGCAGCTTCTAAATGAAGATATGAATGTATTGCATCTAGGTCAAATGAAAGCGTCTTCCATGGGTCCATGCCTTTTAAACTGGGCTTATAATAAACATGTTAATTTTCTACATTATTATAAGCAGCTGCATCTTCTAGCGGCCCACAAGAATATATTTACTGTATTTGAAAGGTTTCTGTGAGGAAGCCCTGGGAGCTTTGATGTCCACGTTGCTTTCAGATTATCTCAGTGAGCTAAATTCCTCCCTACTATAACTCCATTCAAGCCAATGCAGTTGGCATTACATCTTAAGATGGGTTCATTTTACGTGAGGCTTGAAAAGAAATATATGTTTGCATATACAGGCAGATCTTGGAAGTATATATTTTAAAATATTTAATTACGGCCACGTATTACTATGATTTATTATTTCGGCCGCTGGTGGTGGCTCCCTATCAGGCTACCTTGTCTCACTGTTTTCTTGTATTCCCCTGTCTCTCTGTCTGTATCCATCTGTCTCGTCTTATGCTTAGATTGCAAGCTCTTTGGGAGCATGGACTGTCTTCTAGTTCTGTGTTTGTACAGCACCCAGTACACTAGGGTCCTGGTCCATGATACTCAATACAAATAATCGTAACCATAAAAGACTGAATTTTACTTTGTGAAAAAAGTGGAATCAGTTGTGCACCCAAAATCTGTTTTAAAGTGGACGTGTGGAACCATTTGATCGAAGCGTGGGCCCCACTAATCATTCACACCACAGACTATGGGACAAGGGAGTTTTCCTGTCCTGCCTTGCAATCACTCATTCCAAAAACAAAAGAAACCCAAACTAGCAAAGTGGGGCTGAGGCATTTTAACAAAAAGCTTTGGGCTCTGATCAATGTCACCCTGTGGAGTGTTTTGTTTAGCAGGCTGGTTTGTAACGTTACCCTGGCTTGTTCGGTTCAGCGCCTTTGGGGGCACATGCCTTTCAATCACCTTCCATAAGCAAATGCAATAAATTTCCTCCATCCCATCCTTCGCTCCCGTTCTGCCACTCTGTGGCTAAATCTGCTTTAGATGTGCTCCATTTTGTGTCTCTGACTCTTTCTCTGACTAGGTCTGTTCCTTGAGTGTCCTGTTTTCTTGCTACTGATTCACAACAATTCTTCTGACCTCTCTGATGACACCGTGTATTCTTTCTTAGCTTAGGCCACCTTCATTTGCCTTCCACTTTCTCCTGCGATTCCCCACTACCAGTCTATCCACAGTCTAGTTCTTATGCATCTTCTGTTTAGCTCTGTTTACAGAAATCCTGTTTTCTCCTAAGACACCAAACAAAGACCAGTTCATCAGATCATTGTATGGTTTAGTTCCAAACCAATTCCTGAGCTTGAGCTCGGGCTCCTTCTGCCAGAGAAGCTTGTGGTCTGATAATGCTTCATGGCTGCGCTGCGGCACCTCTGGGTTTGCCGCCTCCATTATGAAAGTAAAAAAATTGCTTGAGCTCTGGCACTTAATTGCTTGAGCCCGGGCACCTCTATCATTACAAATTAAGCACGAGGTATGATATTGTAATAAACTGCATTACATTAGTCTTAAGAAAAACCCTCACTTTGGAATTACTTGACACATCCAAACTGAGGACATTGCAATCTGTGTGACCCTATGTTTCTGTCTCTGTTACCCTCATTATCCCATGCTTCTTCCCTTATTGGTTCGTTTGTTTATTTTGTTACACCCACTTGTCTTAAATTAGACTGGACGCTCTTCAGGGCATGGACTTTTCTGATCAGGACCATGCTGTTTCTACATCTTCGAATAACATTAGCCGTAGTTTGGTGTTCAAAATCCATTGTCTTCTCACCGTGTTTTGGGTTTATCCCTCAGATTATTTTCCGAAAAATCAGCGATGTCAAGAAGGAAGAAGAGGAGCGTCTACGCCAGAAGAATGAAGTGACCCTGAGCATCCCTGTGGACCACCCCGTGAGAAAGCTCTTTCAGAAGTTCAAGCAGCAGAAGGAGATGCGGAATCAAGGCACAACACACATCGACCCAGAGAGGAACCAGCTTCAAGTGGAGAGCCGTACCATGCAGAACGGGGCCTCCATCACTGGCACAAGTGTGGTCACTGTGTCTCAGATCACACCCATTCAAACATCTCTGGCTTACGTGAAAACCAGTGAGACAATCAAGCAGAACAACAGGGACGCAATGGAGCTTAAGCCAAATGGCAACCCTGAAAAATGTCTCAAAGTTAACAGTCCCATCAGGATGAAAAATGGGAATGGGAAAGGGTGGCTTCGACTTAAGAACAATATGGGAGCCCCAGAGGAGAAAAAGGAAGACTGGAATAATGTCACAAAGGCGGAGTCAATGGGGCTATTGTCCGACGACCCCAAGTGCAATGACTCCGAGAACAGTGTAACTAAAAATCCATTGAGGAAAACAGACTCTTGTGACAGTGGAATAACAAAAAGTGACCTTCGTTTGGATAAAGCTGGTGAGACTCGCAGCCCCCTAGAACACAGCCCTATCCAAGCTGATGCAAAACACCCCTTTTACCCCATTCCTGAGCAGGCCTTACAAACCACACTACAGGAAGTCAAACACGAACTCAAAGAGGATATCCAGTTGCTAAGCAGCAGGATGACTGCCCTTGAGAAACAGGTGGCAGAGATTTTAAAAATATTGTCCGAAAAGAACGTGTCCCAGACCTCTTCCCCCAAGTCCCATTTATCACCCCAGTTGCCCTCCCAAATACCTTGTCAAGATATTTTTAGTGTTTCAAGGCCTGCATCACCTGAATCAGAAAAAGATGAAATCCACTTTTAACATATACCTATGTGTATATATGTATACAGTATATATGCAATTGTGTATATATGCCTGTATACGTATATATATGTGTGTGTGTACAGTAAATATATATACATATATATTTTCACTTGCATCCAATATGACTTGAACACAACAAGGATTTTGATATGTAAATATTGCATGTCCAGCTGGATTCTGGCCTGCCAAAGAAAACAATTATTAACATAGATATTGCTTGTATAATATGCAGTTGACTGCATGCACACTTTACATTTATTTATAATCTCTATTATGTAATAAAAGGATTACTTTTGTTTAACAAAGGCAATGTTACTATTTAAAGAATCAGGGTCCAACCTGCCAATATTGCCATGACAGTTTTGATCTCAGGCTGGGTGAACTGAGCGTTTCTTTCCTCACTGTCCTCTCTGCTGAGTTTAAACGGTAGATTAACATGAGGCCGAAGACATGCTCAGTCTTCTATTAGAATCACTTCCTGGTATTGTTCCATTGTGTTATAATGTATTTCTAGTGGTAGATTTATGTTTCCCATAAAGGAAGTGGAGGAGTCAGCTGAATTTAAAGGGACAGTAGGCGATGGTCTGAAATGTTGGAAATTATCACTGGGGGTGTTCTGCATGCAATGGATTTTATCTCAACTGCCCTCCTCCTCTTAACATTATACATAAGAAATAATAATAATGAATGATTATGTACAAAATAGCAAAACAAAACATCTCTCACACACATCCCGTATTTCTTTTTGCGTGTGGGAAGGCGGAAACTGTTACTTGAAAGCCTCCTTTTAACAACATACTTGACACCAAACGGTTAGAATAAACTTATGTTGATTTTTGTAGCAACACTTAGCTACAGCGTCTGAGTCTGTCAGGGTATGTGTACACTGCAATTAGACACCTGCGGCTGGCCCATGCCAGCTGACTCGGGCTCACAGGGTGCAGGCTAAGGGGCTGTTTAATTGCAGTGCAGAGCTTTAGGTTTAGGCTGCAGCCCGGGCTCTGAGACCTCCCACCTCACAGGGTCCTAAAGCCCAGGCTCCAGTCAGAGCCCAGACATCTACACTGCAATTAAACAGCCCCTTAGCCCGAGCCCCACGTGCCAGAGTCACCTGGCCCGGCTCAGCCTTGGGTGTCTAATTGTAGTGTCGACACAAGCTCAATGTCTTTGTTAGAAACTCCATTTTTTCCAGGGTTGATGGCAGCTCCCAAAAAATGGCTCCTGGCTGAGACATCACATGAAAGGTCTCAGTGAGGGAGAGGGAAATCTAGGCTCAACTCACTGGGAGGTTGTAGCAAGTGGTGTCCAAAGCCTGACATTAAATGGTTGCATTAATCCCCCCCCCTTTTTTTAAAGGATGTTTGTAACTCTAAACTTGCCAGTGGGGGCGGGAGGGGTAGATCAGGCTGTGTATTCACTAAGGGTGACATTCACTTCATGCACATCGAGCCCGGGGAATAGGGCTGTGGGAGGAAGAAGTGTGGGAAAGCTGGGGAGATGAAATCCAACCCCATCTGGAGACTGGATGCCTGATACAAATGCTATTGAACTCAATGAGAGTCTTAACCTGGACTTCGGTGGACTTTGGATCAGGCTGAAGGTGCAGGACTGCAGCCCCTGCACAGCCAGTTGTACAGTGAATGGGGGTAATTCGCTCCTACGACCCCTTACCAGAGCCCGCTGGTGAGCAACACACGGAGAGCCCACATGCAGTGTGTGCGATTGCTTAGCTTACAGCATCACATTCATGCATTGCCAGTGCATGACATTATGAAGAGTGCTTACACCGGCACTGTCCACCATGGGTGAACTTTACTTAGCTTGCTACAGGATTTTAAAAAGATGCATCTCCCACACTAGCAAGACTTTAAAATCTGCTTGGGCCTGATCCACGGCTGTCCGAAATTGGCACAGGTCCATTGACTTTAATAGAGCCACACCAATTTACACCAGCTGCGCGTCAGGGCAAATACTGCTTGTGCAGGTGCTTTTTTCAGCCAAAGTGCCCATAGAGGTTTTAGAACATGCGTGGTTGCTGACCTAGACTGACACAATGGACCATAATGACTCCAATGGAGGAGTTCAGTAATGCGCTTTTATGGCCGCCTGTGTCATAATCCCACTTTCTAAAAAGTGCCTATAGCAAATACAAATTTGCACAAAAAGCTTTTACAATCAGTCAGGTAAAACCGATCAATTTTCATAATTAGTGTGCATCCTTACCAATTAGGCTATCAGAGCCATTGCTTTTCATCAGGTAACTAAAAAAAACCAAAACCCAAAACGGTTCCCCTGTGCAAACTGAATCATTTATAGCAGTGGAAGTTACAAATTTTCATCCCAGGTTGAACATGCCTCTTCACAGCAAATTGAAATACGTAATTCCACAAAAGGCCATAACAAAGCCAAAGACGTCATTGCGGCTGTTGTGTCAATTCTCATAGGCTTTTAGGACAATTTTCTTTCTTTTCTTTTTTCCCCCTTATGCCCCCTCCTTCGGGAAATTCACAAAATGTGTGGATGCAGGAGGGGGAGATTCCACTTCAACAATTGTGGACAATTATTTTCAAAGCCTGGTGCCTAAGCGTCCCACTCACTTGCTCAGTTACATACTTCCTTTTTGTGACTGCATTTTTGCATCTGCTATTCTACTGCAGGTACAAATCAGGTAGCTGGAGATACATGGGGCAACCACAATTCATTTTGTGGATACAAGTTGCACTTGGAGAAAGGGAGGCCAGACTTAGGGATTTACACCCTTATGTGTCCACAGAGGTGTGGGGGCTACATATGCAGCATGTGTTTTGTGGGTACATCTTAAGTGCCACGCTTTACAGATTTAAGTGTGTGACTTTAATCTCTGGTTAAAGCCAATACACAGCAATTAATTTTCCTGGGTCCCTCTCCAATGTGCCTAGCTGTTGCACATGTTACAGGAATGTGGTTGAGAGTAGCAGACTTGCCAGTTGTTATAGTCTCCGCATCTCCCCTCTCCTCCTTTGCAGTGGTTTTGCTGTGCAGGCCTGAATGGCAATTCTGGGAGCCAGGCCCCCTGCACGTTGTGGTGCAAAACTCCCTGCACTTCAGCACAGAGGTTGAGGTTGGGAGAGGAATGCACCGGGGGTAGATCCAGGTGAGCTGTGACTATGCCCATCACCGGCAACTTCCACGGAGGGGTAGGGCACCCTCATTGAGTGTAGAGGCTATTTGCCCGGAAAGGAGGATCTTGCCCCCGAGCCTCCCAGTGAATAGCCTAACTACTGAGACTGTACAGGGGGCAGGACTTTGACCCATGTGCACATAACTCCGGTTTCATATTAACCAGTGCCGGCTCTACTGTTTTTGCTGCCCCAAGTAGCGCGCCGAATTGCCGCCGTGAACGGCGGGGGCAGTCCGTGTGCCGTTGGGGCGGCACACGCGTTTCCGCGGCAGCTTCTGTCTTCAGCCGGAAGACAGAAACCGCCGAATTGCCACCGCGGGCAGCTGAAGACAGAAGCTGCCGCTGAATTGCCGCCGCCGCGGAAACGCACGTGCCGCCCTAACGGCACACGGACTGTCCCGCCATCCGCCGTGGCAATTCGGCGCGCTGCTTGTGGTGGCAAAAACACACGGACAGCCGCCCCTTGCAGATTGCCGCCCCACGCACCTGCTTGGAATGCTGGTGTCTGGAGCCGGCCCTGATATTATCAGGAAGTTACATGAATGAAACAGGAGGGGAATATGCCTCTGTGTTATTCTGCAGGATATAACAGGACGTGTTAGGAAGCTTTAGCCTTAACTGTGAATTTCTTTGCCTTTGTGGGGGATTTAGTTCTTTCTCTGTAACTAACGTTAACCAGAACTGCATGGCATGTAAGAGGATGTTTTTTACACTCTTAAATTAGCTGTAACTTCATGCGGCTTTTCAATGAGAGAACATGTAACTAAACGAATCTGACCTTGAAAAAATTTTGAGATAACTGTATCGATTACAGTTCAGGTACAACTAGACTGGTTAAAAATGCATACTGGCTAAAAGCTATGCAGACTATAAACTAGTAAGTTCATGGAACATACAAGGTTTTTCCAGGTTCGGTGTCAATTCTTGTGCCTGTGCTGCTCTTACTCTGATATTCATAGGTGCTGGAAATAAGGGTGCGGGGGGCGTTGCCATGTCCCCTGGCTTGAAGTGGTTTCCATCATATTGCGGGTTTACAGTTTGGTGCAATGGTTCTTAGCACCCCCCACAATACAAATTGTTCCAGCACCCCGATGGTATTCCTAGATCCTCACAAAGATCCACGGAATCAATTCATATCTGTATGAGGCAGTACATACAGAGCCAACTTTTCAACCGGAGTGCAATGGCTGTTCCTACAGTAACTGGGGCATGCAAATTGGATACTCCAGTCCTCATTGGCAGCACAAAGGTGTGTTTGCAGGCACATTTTGCAGGTGCAACCTTTGTGGTTACCATTTGGAAAATTTGGCCCATACATTGTTGACTATAAATGAACAATGCATTACATGTTGTTTCATGAAGTAGCATGAATCATTTATCAGGATCATTTATCTTGTTTTCCAGTCCCCTTGTTCCCTTGTTTGCATGATGTGGCTGACGGTGATGTTGAATGGTGTATACTCTTTTCATTAAGGAAGCATGAGTTTGGTGAACCCTGTAAATATCACTCTAATTTTCCAAGCAGAGCAATACAGTGATCTAATGATTCAAATCAAACATGACTAAAAGTGAAACCTACTTTAATAAGTGCAATAATTAAACAAACAAAAAATTCTCTGATGCCTGAATCAGCACTCTAGTAGACATGTAGGGAGCATTCAGTTGCATGCGTTAAGATTATTTCTGAGATATGTGTAAAAGTACAAATGCTCCTGCTGCATAATAATAATAATAGCGATAATTCTTGGCACTTATGTAGCGCTTTATGTGTTCAAAGCGCTTTTCAAACACATACGTGGATTTTATTTTCTGGACAAGACACTAGTGAGGGGAAAAAAGTGTATATAAAATCAAATACTTTCCAACACAAATGAAACACCTTATATAATATTTTTGCATAATATTATAGACATAATTTGAGCAAAACTGTAGAATTACATCAAGCTCAAAAACTCTGAGTAATTAAACCATGAAAGCCTAAGTAGCTAAACATTGCCTGACTGTTCTAATTTCTGATTTGTAAAAGTTTTCTTTCTTTACAGAGGGTTGGGGATTAGGGTATAACTGATTTACTTGTGTGGCAAAAATAAGCTTTTACTATGTTTTCTTCCTGTTAGCCCAGCAAAGCCAACACACCTATAAGAGTTGAATCCTATTCTCATTGAAGTCAATGAGAAACCTCCCATTGGCATCAATGAGAAAGGATCGTCTCCTGAATGAGCGTGTTGGCGCAAAATTCCGATTGTAGATCCAAATTCGTCCCTCAGTTCCAACTTCATTGAAAGCAACAGGTCTGAACTGTAGGCTGATTTTGACCTACAAAAGTCATTACTCTGGTGAAAATGCATGAGGCTGAACGAATACAGATTAATTTTTGGATCCCAGACTGAGTTTGCAGAACTGGCAGTTGGAAAAAAACATTTCATTGTTTGTAACCGAGCACAGTTGAACTTGAAATCATCAAATCACCATAAATATGGAGCCTTACAATTAAAGCTGGTCGGAAAATAGATTTTCTGTCCCCTGAAAAATTTTGGAGATTTTGAACAAAGGAATTGGGATAAAAAGCCAAAAATTTGAAATTTTTGGCAAAATTTGGGTTAATTGACATGTCTTGTTTGGATAAAGTCATTTGAAATGAAAAATTAAAACTTTCTATTCAAAAAGTGCTGAAAAAGGGGGCGCTTTCAACATTTTAAAAATGGTTTTTCCAATTTTTTTCCTACACGAAATGTTGTCAAAATAGACAGGATTTCACACACACAAATGTCCTTTGTTGAAACAGCATTTTCCATATGAAAACTGTTTAAAGCAAAAAAATGGACTCAGTAATGCCAACCAGGCCATTTTACAATTGATTTTCAGTGCAGAACCACACTTAATCTCTTGAATAAATAAATACTCCGCTATGAGCCCCGTCTATAGCGCTTCACAATCCGGATGCCAGGATACTTTTAATAGAGTATTTGAGAAATGGGGGTGCAGGGCTGCTCATATCAAGACCCAAATCTGCAAGGTAATGAGCTCCCCATCTCCCATTCACTTCAGCGTGAGCAGAGAGTGCTCTGTACCTTTGAGGATTGGAAAGAGGTAGATTGTACTTTTCTTGTCTTTTCTGAAACTATCCCGAAATCCTTACTCTCTGGGAGTTCAGGGCAGGGAGCAGAGCATTTGTCTATGTAATTCTGACCGACTGGCTCTGGCCCTTTACCTGCATCTATGCAGAGCACACTGACTTTGGGGCGGGGGGTGAAGGGTCTGCAGAAGCTCACCCAATGGATTAGGGGCCTGGATTTCCACATAGAATCATAGAATATCAGGGTTGGAAGGGACCTCAGGAGGTCATCTAGTCCTACCCCCTGCTCAAAGCAGGACCAACCCCAACTAAATCACATGCATGCAGATAACTTTGTTCTAGGTAGTTTTGACATTTATTTTTTGATGCAAGTATCAAATGAGATCTCTAATTTCCAGATTGTTTTAATCTTCCATGCGGATCAGAATGTTTCACAATCAAGCACAAGTCGTCCAGCGGACTATCGTAGGGCATTTAATAATAGATGAAACAGTCCGCATTAGTTCTAGAAGAAAAACTAGTGAGCTCTTTTAATCAAAGAATATTTTGTTGATAGAACAGATGCAAAGTCAAAACACCCAACAGCTCGGAGACCCCTAAAGCACGGCGAATCAAATCACTAGCCGTGGTGAATGTTCAGCAATAAAGATCAATGGTCTTGTGTACTGCAGTGGGACAGTATATTGCAGGCTAGATTGCATACTCAGACGATATAACTGTCCAGCAAGGGCTCGGTGAATATGTGGTAAACATATCTGCCCATTATTGGTGGACCTTCTAATACAACCTAATGAGGGGTTAGAGACTTAGACTATGTCTACACGGCCACCCCTCTTCCCCCCACCCTCCGGAGCAGCGAGTCTGAGGGGCCGGAGCTACAGGCTCACAGCGCTCACGCTACAGCACTAGAAATAGCCATGTTGACGTTCAGACTGGAGCTGGAGCTCGGGCTCCGAAGCCTGAGGAGGGGGGTGGGTTTCAGAGCCTGAGCTCCAGCCCATGCCCAGCTATTTTAAGCATCCGAGTGCAAGCCCAAAACTCTAGACCCTTAATCTGAGACATGCCGCTGCGGGTTATTGTTTCCGTTTAAATGTACCCGTAGGCTACTAAGTGCCTCAGGCACAGATCTTCAAAGGCATTTAGGCGCCTAACTCCCATTTAAATCTGTGGTTTTCGGTGCCTAAATGCATTGGCAGATCTGGGGGACTGGGCCTAAATCATGTTTGGAAATGGGATCTAGGCCTCATCCACACATGGTTTTTGAACCAGTATAACTATGTCGCAGATGGGTGTGATTTGTTACTGCAAGTGTTAGCGTAGATGCACATGGACTGGGATAACGGAGTACACTGGTATTGCTTATTCCCCTTCCTATACAGAAGCACATTAATACTGGTATAACTGTGTCCCTACAAGGGGGTTGTACTGCTTTACCTACCAGAGGATAGTTAAAACAGTACCATATTGGTCTGTTAGACAAAGCCATAGGCTCCTAAGTCACTTATGGATCAGTTTTGAAAATTTGACCTTACATCTGTGGCATGGTATTCTGGTGGCCGACTCTCTACTCACAGTTTTCTTTAAAATTCTAGGCCCTTTTCAACTTTTTTCCAGGGAGTTATGTGACCTCGCAAGGTACGTCTACACTGCAGTAAAAACCTGCGGTGTGGCTGCAGCTAGCCCGGGTCAGCTGACTCACGGTCCCGGGGCTTGAGCTGCGAGACTACAAAATTACAAGTGTAGACATTCAGGCTGGACCCCTGCCGCTGAGATCCTGCAAGAGGGAGGGTCTCTTATCTCAAGCCTGAGCGTCTACACTGCAATTTTATAGCCCCACAGCCTGAGCCCTGTGACCCTGAGTCAGCTGACCCGGGCTGGGGGTGGGGCAGTTTAATGTAGTGTAGACATACCTACAGAGGCCCATTGCTGTATATGATTCATATAACACATAGGTGTTTGTGACATGTAACAGTCAACCAGCTCCTTTAAATTGAATTAGACATATACAGCAAGTGATGATGTCATAGCCTGTCATCTTCCCATTTTTTTTCTATGGATAGGTATGGGGTACAGACTCTGAGATTTGGAGAGGTTGCTTGGTTTTATCACCTATATGTGGGAGGCATGGTGAATTGGACACTGTCCTGGGGCTCGAGAGGCCTGGGTCTAGTCGTGGCTCTGCTGCTTGGTCGTGTCGTGGCTTTGTGCCTCAGTTTCCCCATCTGTAAAATGAGATATTTTATTGCCCTCCTTTGTAAAATGCTTTGAGGTCTACAGAGAGATACAGAAGCTGGGTGTTGTTATGCTGACATTTGGGACAGTGGAATGAGGCCAACACATAGAGTTGTCCCATGAGAACAAGTCATTAAAAGAGAGCTTTGGAGCTAAGTAATGGATAACTTACTAGGAACCCATCTAGATGGCAACACTTCACTGCATAGCACCATGGAGTGGTGCCATACAACTGGGAAGATAGTAGGAAAGTGAGCAGAAAGGAAGAAAGAGAATCAAGTGAAAAAGAAAGATGTTTAAGAAATAAAGCAGGAAGGTCTCAAATAGAGAGATTATTATTTCACTGAAGAAAATATTCAAATTCCAAGGCCAAAAGGGACCATTGTGATCACCTCCTCCAATCTCCTGTATGACACAGACTAGAGAACTCCCCCAAAATAATTTCTAGAGCAGACCTTTTAGAAAAACATCCAAAACCTAAAGAACTTGGGATGTGGTGAGTTTTAAGCTTTTATAATTCTGAACATAGGCACCACTTTCCTCTCTACCCGGGGGGGTGCTTAACCCCCCCCCCACCCCACGCCCCCCCCCCCCCTCCCCCTCCCCCCAGCCCCCCCCCACCTCTTCCCACCCCCTCCCCCGAGCACACCCCATCGCCGCTCTTCCCCCTCCCTCCCAGCGCCCTCTGCATGCTGCAGAACAGCTGTTCTGTGGTGTCCAGGAGGCACTGGGAGGGAGGAGGAGGAGTTGATCAGCAGGGCCGCTGCCGGGCGGGAGGCACTGGGGAGAGAGGCTGCCAGTGGGTGCTAAGCACCCGCTAATTTTTTTCTGTAAGTGCTTCAGGGCTAGAGCACCCACAGAGTCAGCGCCTATGATTCTGAACTTTTATCTATATCTTTACACTGCAATCTGTTCACATTGTTATTTAGAATTGATTCTACAGCAGTGTACAGTCGGTGTGGGTGGTACTTAACAGACCTTTAAAAGGGTCCCTGCATCAATGAGCTTGCATTCTAATTCAGACACGATACAACAAAAGGGTTGCAGGTGAGGTTATAGTGAGAAATTATATGTTGCTTCTAAAAGAGGATTTTTCTTTCTTTCACTATGTTGTGTAATAAATGCTCAGACCTAGTAACTTGCATCTGTTCTGTCAAGAAATGAAATTCCAGTGAGTAAATTTTATCTAAAATCTGAAATTAGAAGTACAGGTTTTGTAAATAAGCTATGGCATAAAATGATACAAAAAGTAGTGACAACTCAGTTAAGACAATAAATAACACCCAAACCTAATTCCAATACTTGTAAGCCATCTACACCTGCAAACACACTCTTGTCAGATCATTACTCAAGTGTAATTCCCAAACTGGATTACGAAATTGTTGGGTGTTTTCCTGTTATTAGCAACATATTTTTCTTACCATCTTGTTCAGAAGCTTTATATACAGAGTCCAAAATCTGAAATGTAAAGAATGATGAAATAAGTTGTCTTTTTATACAGCAGCTGTTTGTTACTTTTGTAAAGAAGATGTTTTTAATGTGCAGTATTTTTGCGCAGACGTGCTTTACACTGTAAGTATTTTTGGGGATGGGGGGATGATTTATATGTCCAGTGTTTTAAATAGATATTGTCAAGACTGACAGACATCCCACTGTTAATCTGTTTCACCCTTTTAAAGTAAACTGCAGCACTGGAGAATGGAGGAGCGTCACAGGTGGCTTATATTTAGATCAAACATTTAAAAACTCTAAAGTAAAATTTTCAAATGCACCCAGGTGACATAGGAGCCTAACTGCCACTAACGTTTGATGAGATTTATGCTCCTACATGCACGTCACTTTCAAAAACGGGACGTAAACTCCTAAATCACCGAGGCATGTTTGAAATTCTCCCCCACCCCCCAAAACTTAAAAATATTGCAGTCTTCTGCCAGAATCTTGTAGCCAGAGGATAGATTTTCACAAAAAGACTACTCTGAGTGGTGATGGAGCAACTTGGGTGTCTCTCAAACTCGGCTGTTCTGAGACAAACCACACATTGGCTTCACTGGGAGCTCTGCCTAAGGACTGCAGGATGACTGTACTTAAGCTACTCATTATTTAAACCTAATTACATTTTATCACAGCATATGGATAAGTATATGTGAAAAATATCATGAATAGGCAGTAGATGGGGTTGGCAGTTTCTTAAGTGAGTGTGCCACACAGAGCATTTTGAATGCTTAGCTGTCTGCTTGCAGTTTATATCCTGCACTGAGATATCTGATGCCTATTGCCGGAGTGAAGTGCATTTCGGAGCTGATACATATCAATCAACCAGACACCAGAGGAGGCTGGCATCTTCTAAAACTACTGTATATAAATAAATTAAGCCTTCTAGTAGGCATTGGCTAAAGCCTGGACTTGACACCAGACTTAAAGGAAAGGCATCAAACACTTACAGTAAACATATAAACTTATTACATGTATGTTCTGAAAGTGACGGTTTCATTTATACCCATCACCACCCACAGGAAAGGGCAACTGACAAAGGTCCAGGTCATTTGAGTGGGATTTTCAAATATACAGATTCCTGGTGTGCATGATGACTGAAGTTGTCCCTGGCTATTGGAGAGTTGTGTGGTCAATTAAATATAGGTCCTGCTCTATAGCCTCTGGGTTTTTTATATTGTACCCGTTGCTGTGGTATCAGACTGCTTATTTAATTGGCCATTTGCCCACACAAATACTCAAACTGCATGTGCAAATAATTTTTTCAGTGGCCTGTGCTTTTTTGCACATGCAATCATGGCGCACACATTTTTGAAAAAAAGAAATCAGACTCTTTGCTTCTCTAGATGGATGTTACAGGCATGCGTACAAAGTTTACTCTCTGCTGTAGTAGGTTTAAATGACCATGGAATTGCCAAACCAAAATAGCCTTCTGGGATTATGTGAGCCTGTGTCTATGGCACCTCCCACAATTACACACAGAATGCTTTCCAAAATCAGCGTTTGAGTGAAAGGTTTCCAGGCCCCAGTGTTGAGTCATGAATAACAGTGCAAGTCAATCCCCAGCATTAATGGAGGTTTCGTTCAATAACCCATTTCAGGATCCAGTCCTGCAAACCTTACTCTCCTTAATAATCGTCAGGCCTTTAGAAATAACCCAGACTTAAATTTTTGGTTACTCCAGCTATCTAGTATGCTAACTGGGACTCCAGTGAGACACTATTCTCATTCTATCCTATACAAGACAGAGTCATTCCATTTGTTGTCTTCCATCAGTTGCACTTCAAGTGAACTTTACCAGAGCCCTCACTCTGAACTCATGCTGTCTGCTGCTTGAAAAGTTCCTCTTCATTTCCTCTGGCAAACCCTGGGGCTTTGCTCCAGTCAATATTTCCATTGCAGTTAGGTCAGGGCACTGAGTCTCTCTCCTGTTCAGGGGCCTGGTTTCAGCTGAATTTTCTGAGTCATACCAGCTTTCTCTGTTACTAGTTTGTATGCCCAGAAAGGAGAGCATATTTGGTGGGGTCCACCTTTCTAAGTCATTGTTTAAGAAGGAACAAAGATATTCAAGTATCAGAGGAGTAGCCGAGTTAGTCTGTATCCACAAAAACAATGAGGAGTCCGGTGGCACCTTAAAGACTAACAGATTTATTAGGGCATAAGCTTTTGTGAGTAAAAGCCACTTCTCTGTTAGTCTTTAAGGTGCCACGGACTCCAAAGATATTCAAAGATAGCTTATGCTCT
This sequence comes from Trachemys scripta elegans, assembly GCF_013100865.1. Classification (NCBI taxonomy): domain Eukaryota; kingdom Metazoa; phylum Chordata; order Testudines; family Emydidae; genus Trachemys; species Trachemys scripta. The sequence goes on along the minus strand of NC_048301.1, from coordinate 15,204,596 downwards.
AATAAATTTGTTAGTCTCTAAAGTGCCACAAGTACTCCTGTTCTTTTTACGGATACAGACTAACATGGCTGCTACTCTGAAACCAAAAATATTCATGACTCACTACTATCTAATTCAGGACAGTGGAGAGGTACAGGGTGCTTTTTATTTGAAGATCAAGCAGTTCAGTTATGGGCAGCAACTAGATATGTTATTCTCAGGACTCCTGGGCTGTCCAATTAATCTGAGGCTTCATCTGATTTTGTATTTCTGGTTTCTTGTCCAGACTCTTAAAGAAAAGGTTTCTTTAAAAAAAAAAAAAAAAATCCATACTCTTCTTCCTAATTAGTCCTCAGGTGTCCCTGCAGAACTAATTACCACCTTCTGCAGTTATATCGTCAAGTGTTGCTTGGCCACAAATTCTTATTTTTTGCATAATTATGAGTCTCCGTATTATAAACAAATGCAGGCAGCCAGCTGTACATCTGAATACAGAGCAGACATAGGGGCATATAGTGCCTGGATACAGGAGATATGAATGTTCAGGATATTTTGAACCAAACAACAGAGAGTAAAAGCTTGCATGCTGGATGTCTAAAAAGCTCATGCCTGCATGTGGAGTTTATGTACCAAAATTCTGTTAGCAGTGGCAGGGGTCAAGTGCCAAATTTCTCTTCACATCAATAGGATAATTAGACCCTTGACAAGCTTCCTAAACTTTGCACAACTTTTTATTCTGTTATGCATGAAAAAAACCTTACTCAGCTACCTTAGTAGCTGCACGTCACTGCACTTGTGCATACATACACCGACATATGTATTGTGCTAATATTTGCATTTCTTGAAGGATAGATTTACCACAAAACATAGTACAAAACCCAGAATATTTTCCTTTTTAAAAAACAAAACAAAACTGTTACCTCGATTCCCTGCTTGGATTTCAAAATGAAATCCTGTACAACTAGGAGGCTTGGTACATAATGTACCATTGGCATAAGCAATGGGGCAGTTATCTCTTTTCCTATGTGTGCTGGAAAGAACCTGTGTGTTGCTAGCAACTATAGTTACTGCAGATCTTATAATAATCTGCATAAATTCCAACCCTTGACTGTGTGATCTAACAAAGTAGCCTCTAAACTCGCGCTCGTAATTTTGAGTTTGTACGTTTTTGGCTATGGATTTGCATGTGTAAACAGCATTTTGTACAGGCAACTCAGACCTCTAACTAACTGGTTTGCCTACATAACACAGGGTCTGATCCAAAACCCACTGAAGTCAATAGGAGTCTTTACATTAATTTGCATGGCCTTTAGTGCAGTTGTTTACAGATGGAGCCAAGGCAGAGTATTGTGATCTGGATCAGAACTTCCTCAAAGCCTGGGCTGCTTGGATCCTGGGTTTTAGTTCATTCCCCATCTTTAATGTGAATAAATCGAAGATATTACATCCACAAAACACTGTGTGTGAAATGCAGGCAGACATTTAGAGGTTGCTTTTGACAATTGGGACAGTGAATAAAATTATCATAAAATCAGCTCAACCCACCAGTGAAAGGATATTTTTTAATAAGGAAGGTCTTTGATCCATTGGCTTATTCTTGGTGTCTAACCTGCCAGTAATCTCCATCCAAAATAATTGTTAAAAATTCACTGCTGCCTAGACTACGCTTCTAAAGGGGTAAGTCTCTAGATTTTTTTATGCAAAATCTCCTGGGAAGAAGCATATTTAAAAATAACAAGGAGGATAAAACTACTTCTTCCAGAAAGCAAGTAAATAACATAGAAGGCACTAGCTACATTTCAGCCTGGATTCCTGCACCACAGGGATAAGCAACCCAAAGCAAGGCAGCTGCTGATACTGCTACAGCACTTCCAGGTTTGCAGAGCATTGTCCCCATCCAGCATCATTCTCATTTTACATGGCTCTTGGCTTAGGGTGACCAAACAGCAAATGTGAAAAATCAGGACAGGGGGTGGGGGGTAATAGGAGCCTATATAAGAAAAAGACCCCAAAATCGGGACTGTCCCTATAAAATCAGGACATCTGGTCACCCTACCTTGGCTGCATGATCTAAAAGACCCAGCTCTGTCAGCCAGTGCTGTAGCAACCTCATCAGCCTCTGTACGTGACCCAGCCACCACTAGAGAGGGACAGAGTGCTGCACTGAATGGGTGTGGATTACATGGCGCTTGGCAGAATCTAGCCCCAAGACTATGATTCAAGGCATGAAATCCTGGCTCCGTCGGAGTCAATGGGGGTTTTTTGCCATTAACTTGAGTGGAGTCAGGATTTCACCCACGTTCTTTTAAAAGCAGCAAAGCTTATGACGGGTTGGGCTCCACAAGGCACTTCACTGTAAATATTTGGAATGCCAAGAAGAAAATTCCCGTTGTGGGGTGTGCGTGGCCTGATGACTGTCACGTGGAGAAACAACAGTGGAACCCGTGATCCGCTTGGTTTGGTGGGGATGGTCTTATATTTGCAGCAATGTGCGTTTCACTTGCTGACGGGCAGTGTAATTATGACCTCACTGTGTTGCATTTTCATGCAAGTAGTAGATTGAGGGGCAGGGGGATATTTCTCTAATATCTATATATCTTTACAATTATAATAAAAATAATATTGTTCTAGTTTTTTCTAAAAGCCCCATTCCCCTATAATGACAGAGGAAAGCTAAACTGAGCCTGGATCCACTACAACATTGACACTTGCCAATTAAAAACCCTACCCTACGCCACCCCAGACAGATAACAATGTGGGCTAAGCACAAATGCTAGCTGAAACCTACTCTCTCCCTAGCTGTGATCTGAGGGGGTTGAGCGCGCAGCTTTGCATCCAAGATGCATTTTTTTTCCATGGGTCCTATAGCAGGTGATGTCTGGCAGCAGTGTGCCATAAGCCTGCTGCTTACTGATTTATTGTTGGGTTGTGACCCCGTCACTCTGCCGAATCTAGCACTTAATAAACCCAATCCTCCTTTGCTGCTCTATAATCCATTGTTCTGCTTGAAAATTCCAAGGCATTACAATATGCCAGTGCATTGGAATATGTGTATATTGCAACAAGATGTTAAAATCCCGTCTTGTAAAACTGTCATAGATGTTGGGCAGTACCAGAATTATTTTTTTCCCATAAGCGCTCTGAAAAATGTAATTATAGCATAAATATTGATGCTAAAAGTGTGCAAGTCTCAGCCGTCAGCTTCAAAGAACAGAAAAGTATGAAACACGTGGGGAAACTATTTTTTTTCACTGCCTGTAGAATATTTTCTTTTATTCCTAGTTGCTGCTCTTTGCACACCTTCCTAATACAAACACAGATAATGGCACTAATGTTACTGTTGATATTTTTTAACATCCTAAAATATCTTTTTGCTGTTGTTAATATATTAGGGATTTGGGGATTTTAAATGCCTCTGCCTTTCAGGATTATTACTACAAAAGCAATTTAAACCTGTATTTTGACAGAGGGAAGCTTGTACAAAACTAGCGGAAAATAAGAATTTCAAACTAAACAGCTATAATAAAAATGCACTTCTGCTACCATACCCAAAATCTGCAAAATGTTCTTGAATTGTGTCAGGCAAAGACTATATTTCTGCAGAGAAAACTGTATGTCAACTCGTATTATAGAAATAACAGATGCACCCTTGACCTATCACATGACTGTTGGCAGGGAGTATGTGGGAATGCTTTAACTAACTGTGACAAATGTGTCAATTTATGAAGTGACAATGTGTGATCAAAATAGGATCACTTCCAGCAAGTTTCTGGTTTGCTAAAATTCAACAACAGGAAAATGAGTGTCACTTTAGAAGCAATAGCAGGCATATGTTTCTAACCCAAAAGGATTATGGGTTTCAGCACAATAAACTGTACTTCATCAGGGAGGATCAACTTTGTTTTTGTTTTTTTTCACACATCTTTATTTAAATGTGGATATTTTTTCATTGATACAGAATAAAAAGTGCATTTTATTGAACTTGTATGGCTGTGTAGTTACCTCTGTTGGGTCTTTAACCACTTCTATTTACATATTAGCTGAGTCTGGCCAAAGCAGAAAACACTGATTGTTGTGGCAAATGAGCAAAACATGCTACATTTTCAGAGTTCTTTCCTGCACATTTTTACTGCATGTTGTGAACTACAAAAACTATCGTTAGACTAGAGATTCGGTAGAGCACGGTGCCCCCCCCATGGAGTGCTGCTCACTTCTGGCCCCAGACAAACTGAAAGTAATAGAGTTCAGCTGGAAATGTCTTTCCCATACCAGGACAGTTTTCAAGATTTCAAATTTTTTTCCTGTCCCAAATCAGGATAAAAAGTCAAAATCCCCAAAACTTTTGCAAACTGATCATAAATAAGATCATTTTAAAAATGGAGCGGGTCAATCAAAACATTTTGTTTGCATATTTTCAAAATGTTTCATTTAGATTTCAACTTTTTCATTTTAATTTTTTTTTTACTATAAATTAACTGAGATTTCAAAACAAAAATTGATTTTGAACTGGAAAACAAAACACGTAGTTTCAAAAATATCAAAATGAGACATTTAAATCATTAAAAACTATCCAAAATTTTTTTAATTGGGTGATTTGTCAAACCCGACTCTTTCCCACGAATGGTTTCATGTTTGACGAATTGACATTTTCTCACGGAAAAACCTTTAGTTTGGAAATTCCCTACCAACTCTATACATTAACTGTTCAAACAACTATACAAACTGTGGGTCTTATCCCAAACTCACTGAGGTCTACAGAATTCTTTCTATTGACTTTCAGGGGCTTTGCATCAGGTTCCATGGGCTAAATTCATTCTTTGCCAGAGAGTCCATGCAAATCATTACATGGTCCCTGCATTCCTTGTGTTCTGGAAAAGCAGGATCTGCACCGACTCCAAATATGTCACTGTGGTCTTTTACTCTAGGGGTCGGCAACCTTTCAGAAGTGGTGTGCCGAGTCTTCATTTATTCACTCTGATTTAAGGTTTCGCATGCCAGTCATACATTTTAATGTTTTGAGAAGGTCTCTTTCTATAAGTCTATAATATATAACTAAACTATTGTTGTATGTGAAGTAAATAAGGTTTTTAAAATGTTTAAGAAGCTTCATTTAAAATTAAATTAAAATGCAGAGCCCAGGAGCTGGGCGGTGTGAGTGCCACAGAAAATCAGCTCGCGTGCTGCCTTTGGCACGCGTGCTGCAGGTTGCCTACCCCTGTTTTACATGTCTCAATCAGGAAAGATAAGGTTTATAAATACTGCAGTAGTTCCATGGGAATCATGTTCCAAACTTTGTAGCCTCTTACCTGGACTGACACTATACCTCAAACATTATCAGGCTGCAAAGTTGTATTACCATCTATAAAACCAGAATCTCCTGTAAGAAAGTGTTTCCTATTTACCTTGAAAAATATCAATCACTGTACATTTTTAGCCCTCAGGGTTATCAATTAGGTCCAACATCCTCCGCTGCACTGAAAATGTGCTGGGGTTAAACTCAGAGGGCGGACAGCTGAAATACTTGACAATAGTCATGTTAAGGCAGGCCATAATTTTCATCTGAGAAAACCAGTGGCAGGAACTGCCCCTGCTGCTTGTCTTGTATTGTAATTACAGCAGGCTTTTGCCAGTTAGGAAACTAGCAGTGTTAAGGGAGTGGCCTTTCCTGCATGACTTTATGACCATTCTAATTCTGTGTGTCTCAGCTGCAAGAACCAGTTTAGATGGAGCACTGCCAGGATGACTTGAAGAGAGACCAATACCGGGGTGGTAACAGCTTTGTTTGTAGGGGCTGATTTGTGACTGGTGGATGGTACCATTTTATGTTTAGTCGTGCAGCTGTGAGTGGGGGAGTTCTGCTTATTTATGAAGTTATTTATTGAACAAGTGCTCACCACACACAGGGTCAGATCCTGCAGTGCCCGGTAGCTGCAGCTCCCGTTGAGCTCACTGGAAGTTGTGCCTCAGAAAGCTACAAGAGCTGGGCAATAGTGAACATAAAGTTTCATCTGGCCTCCTGAACTCTGCCCCTTCACCGGCGAGCACCCACATTTGCACGTGCACAGTGAGCAGGTGCCCTGTAGATGAACATGCAGATAAGAAGGGAGATGAGCATTTACTGCTCCACATCAACCAATGCCTGTTTATGTGCAGCATGTACTGGGTGCTGGGTAATAACATGAATGGACTTGAAGCTTGTAAAACTAAACTCACTGTTATTAGGAGAATTGTTTACAGAGATGCTGCAACTGCAGTCAGCATTCCAGCCACATGCACGCAGACTGACTTCCTGGAGTCTCCTCCAATCGCTTCCCTCCTGCATCCTGTGCTTATCCCTCAAATTCCATGCAGATTGATACATATGCACAAAAGAGGGACTTTACGTATGCAAGTATATGCACTTGCAAACATTCACTTTAGAGGCTTATTGAAAGTTTGGACTGGAAGGTTCAGTGATTTTCCAAGGCAAACTGAATTGACTGGACCTTATTACAGTTTGATGTTTAATGGGGTTCTGGCTGTCATATACAGGGCATGGTGATGTATGTCTCTGTGTTAGTAAGATGCAAGGCACTGCACATGTGGAAAATGGATGGGGCTTGCATCATGTAACTTATCACAGTACAAGACCAGTTTAACAATGATGTATTGTGTCTACATCATAGAGTTACATCAGTATAATGGCATTGATGTACCTATGCTAGCACAAATTTCCCTAGGCTAGACAAGTCCTAAAAGTCAGTGAAAAGTAAATGTTGAAGTATGCACAAATTCCATTTCAATTGCACCAACATTAACACCCAACCGGCTGCATTGAAGATTTACACTTCAAGGCTGATATTACTGTTTGTTTAGTAGCTAACGATAAACACTACATATGAGATAGCTCAGATAGGGAAACAACACAGAGACAAGATTGATTCTGATTGGTTCCTTCCTCTCATCAGACCATGCTTTGCCAGGGAACTTCCTATATCCATCTCTCTTTTCATTTGTCCACAATGGCGTCATTTAAAAGAGAATGTGGCTAAAACGATCATCATAAACTTTAGATGGAATAAAGTAGCTAAGCTGTAATGAGCAAACTCTGTTATGTTGGAAATTCTTATACCATTAAATTTGCTGCATAGACATAACACATCTGCTCATCTCACAGCACAAGTTGCACCAGCTGCTTCTAAATAATCGGAACATTTTGAGTGCATGTCTCAGAGGATTGATAAAGAAAGGTTATTTGACCATGCTGACCTAGAGTTCATATATCATTTGTGGCCCTCTCAGATGATTCCATGATTTCCATATGGCCCCAGGGCCAGTACTGGACCAAATGGCACCCCAGGGGAGGAGCATCTTCGGCATCCCCTCTCCATTTGTTCAACTTTTGAATACCTTAGTTTTTATTGCATTTGTAGCCCATTTTATGACTTTGATGCATGATGCGCATGCATGATTTATTCCTGACATATAAGACAATAAATTCGCACGCTGGGATCTGTAAATCTGTATTTAGTCATGCCATATATAAACAAATAAAAAAAATTGTTTCCTCTAAGCTTATAGAAACTTTTTAATTTTAAGAGTAACTGAAATGTACTAACATCAAGAAATTGAACTGGGCCCCAACATTGGGTGGGTAGGTGACAGCCTTAGAATGTTAACCCCAGTCCTTTAGTTCAAAAGGTCACTTTTCTCGCCTTTACCTTTGTGAACTGAAGCACAGCGTCAGAGAGATTCAAAGACTGGTGATGTCGGTCTTTCATCAGCCATCGTCGATCAAAGATCTCTTTTAATGAGCCTAAGCGTCAGGAGCCTCTGTAATTAGCTTCTGCTGCACTGGACTTCAAAATGGGGCCACGCTCTACTCTAATTGCTCCCAGCTGGATCCTGAGAGGTGCCATGTCCCCACAATCCCCAAGTCTATGGATATTGCAGATGCACAGCACCTCAAGTTCATGTCCTCTATTAATATGGAGGTGAGTAAAAAATAATTGGATGCAATAACACTACCTTCTTTAAAAGGCTCTGGCAGTTATGTGCCAAGAGTTAACAAGAGTGTTTGTACAGTGCCTGGTGTAATGAGGCCCTGATCTTGCTTGGGACCTTTTGACTGCACTCCAGTATATGTAATACTGTTATGGAACAAGTCAACAGGAGGTGCTAGACCATAAACTTCGACAAGTGATTTTTCTTAAGATGGGAGCACTGTCCAGTCTTTGAAGGAATGCTATATTTTTGCTAGTTTTGTGAGGCAGTTTCTTCTTCAAGCCGCTGGAGAGTTTGCTCCCTGCCTTTAATTTTGCTAACTAGAGTCAATTCTTGGGACAGAGTTGGTCCCTGGGAAGTGGGTCCTAGTGTTCTGGCTGAGACAGTGTTTTCACTATTTTTTAAGCTCCTTGTTCTAAAGTTCATCATGATCACAATGTACAGCAAGATAAGAAGGCCACTCACATGCTAAAGGCTATCTGGGGCCAACTGCCGACAGCTCCACTGTGAACTTGCCGTCAGAGGGAATAAAATGAGGTCAATTAGAACAATGTGAATTATGAGACCAGAGCTAAGAGAGACGTCTGATACACAGATGGAATCTATTCCCACTCTGCAAGCAGAGGAGGGCTGTAGCATTAATGAGGAGCAGGGAAAGAAATGAATGAATAAATATACATGACACATGATTCTTGATAGTGAATAGGAAGGTTGCAAGTGGAATTAATCTGATAAGGAAACATGAGCTCCTGTTTGGCTTTTCTAATACTCTTACATCTGATAAGTAAAGATATTGGCGCAATCTTCAATTGCGAATGAGAATGTCTCTCTCTCTCTCATTTCAAATTTAATTCTGCTTTTACTAAAAAATAAAACAGCTGGAAAGTACATCTCCATTTAACAGTGTCTTGTCTTCATCCCTCCAGGGACACAAAGTTGTTACTCTTTGTTGGCCACTAAATTTTCTTTCCAGGATAATTGTCCATAGCAGAAAAATTACAACTATATTGGCACGATTTGTCACTTTTCAGAGTGTTAAAACAGAGAGACCACAGGTGTTCAGTTCATGCACATTTAAGGTCACATTTTCAAAACTAATTTTCGGTGCCCTGGTTTGTGGGTGCCCAATTTGAGACTCCCAGGTCCAGATCCTCAAAGGTGTTTAGGTCCTATAAATCCCATTGAATCATCCATTTCAGCGGGGGTTAAACACCTAAAATCATTTGAGGATCTGGGCCCTAGAGTCCTGATTTTTAGAAGTGCAAGCACCTCCCATTCCAGTGATGGGTGCTCAGCACCTCTGACAATCTAGCCAAAGCCAAAAATGGAGGCATTCTAGAAAATCCAGGGAAGTGGGGTTGGGGCACAGGGGCTTCCCCGACCCGGTGCTACTGCTGGGGAGCAGGGTCGGAGTGAAGGGACTTGCCCTGTTCTGCCCACCGGGCACTCCTGCCAGGAAGCAGGGTTAGGGCGTAGGGGGCTTGCTCCACTCCCCGGCAGGGGTGCTGGGCAGGTGGGCACAGCAGATCAGGGCATAGGGGCACCCATTTTTCCAGGGGCCCTGGGCATGGGCCCTGTTGGCCCAGTGGCTAATCTGCCACTGGACCTACTATCCCATCCCTGTAGGTCATGACTGTGAAACAATGAGTTGGGGAGACACCTGAGCTGACACTGTCTGGGCTGTGAATGGACAGAGTTGAGGCTGCAGGTTACCAGTGTGACTTCTTTCACAAACTCTAATCCACTGGAAAACAAGAAATAGGGTGCTGGTTGGGGGTAGCTTAACATGGTATATTCTGATTCACATAAAACGTTGTGTGTCCACTAATGGATGTTCAACCTATTGTCTTGCAGCGACATAGACAGATATAGGTAACTAAACCCATCTTGATACAGGCATGTGGAATGCCAGAGCTGCAATGCATATGTCATGTTGTTTCAGTCTTCGTTGTCTAATGCTGTACTGCTTGGAGAAGACACTCAACCTGGGTGATGGATTCCAGCACTAGAAAAAAGCATCATAGTCTAGGAATTAACTTGTGGCCAGTAATATTCAGTGTATATTAAAATTGAAATTTTCAAAAGGAGAGTTAGGTGCCCAACTCCTATTGACTTTCAAAGAGAGTTGGGTGCCTAACTCCCATAGATACCTTTAAAATCCCATTTAAAGATGTATTTGCTTTGTCTCACAGACTAAATGAGTGGACAAAGCATCTACAGCAGGTTAAATATTGTAGTAAAGGATTTGATACTGCATCTCGCGTTTCACATTGGCATGGCTGACGACACTGTCATGTGGACTGGAAACTGGCAAAAAGACATTAGACAGAAGGTACTGATAAACAGCAATGTATCGAATTCAGAGCAAGGTGTCCAGTCTGGGCCCACAGACATTGCTGGTAGGACTAGTTTTATTAACAGCTCCTTTGAATTATCTGGGATGGGGAGTTAATGGCATGTTCATGAAATTCACAGATGGCAGTGAATTGGGAGGAGCTGTGATCACCATTCAAGACAGAGAAATGATACTGAAGACGAGACCAAGCAAACATTCCTGAGAGTGAGATGAATTAGGCTGTGGAACAGTCTCACGAGGAAAGCAGAGGACAAGGCGTTTTTAAAACTAGGCTGGATAAAACCCTAGAAAATGCACTCTAGGGAAGAATCCTCGATTGGCAGGAAGATAGACTGGCCGATTTAATAAGCCTTTTCTATTGCTAACTTTTACAACTCTGTCATATTTTCTCAGGGCAATGTAGTTCTGAATGACTGTGATAGCAGTGAAGCCAATTGTCTTCAGACACTGGAGAGACCAATGCGCTGCTGACAGAGGCAGAATGGACAGATGATCGGTCTCAAGTGGCATCAGATGACAGGCATTCTCCACAACATAAGACAGAGGGGGGGGGTCATTTGAGAGCTTATGAAATCCATTTATTGATAGTATGTATGAAAATGAGACTAATGGGATAGATAGATAGGTAGATAGATGGATAGAATTGTCCCATTTACTCATATGTACGACTGAGTGGCAAACCAACGGGATAGGTACAACTCTGCAAGAGCTCCCATTTATTTCTATGGAGCTAGTTGGAGAGTAAGGTGCTATTCAGCAAGTCAAAAGGTGACAGGAGCCGGCCCAATGATAGGTTTACTATTATTGTTATTATTTAAAGGCCCTGCCCCCATTGTGCTCAGCGCTGTACTAACACATAACAAAAACACAGCCCTTGCCCTGAAGAATTTCCAATCTAAGTGAAAGCCAAGTGACAGGTGGAGACAGCAAACACGCAGGAAGGAAGCACAAGGCAACACTGAGATGACTGTGGACAGCGTGATAAGGAGCAGTCACAGAAAATCAGCTGCTTTTGTCTCGTTTTTTTGTCGGCATCGGGGCAGAGGTTAGTTTGAAGGAGGACGGTATGGTATGTTTATGGCAGAGCTCCTCCCCTGCGTAAGAGGCAGCATGGGAGAAAGCATGAAGAGGCTTGCTGGAAAATGTGACAAATGAGCAATCAAGTCTGCCATCGTTAGCAAAGCAGAGACAGGTAGTGGATATCTCAGCAGTGTCTGAGAGATGATAGGTAGAGCTGAGGTAGGTTGCTAAGGGTCTAGAAAGTGAAGACAAATGGCTTGTGTTTGCTTCGGTGGAGAAGGGGGAGCCAGTAAGTTTAGGACAGACATTGTCCTTTTTTCAGTGCCTTCTATTCTTCCATTCAGATTATCATTTGGATCTTGGAATATGCACGCCGGAGAAGATATGCGGGATGGGAATGGACTCATTTTCTATTACAAACAGAATACGGAAAAGAATATCACTGTGCCCATGTTTGAAAGTAGGTAGGTGAGTCTTTCCCGTGGGCCTTCATCTATGCATGAAGATATCTAAAGACTTACAAGCTGGTTCAGCGAGGGAGACATAGTGCTGAAATCCTCATTCATGCCAAGGTGCCAACCTTCCTGTTCATTACTTTTTCAGAGCCACATTTTGAACCCCTTTCTCCCAAGGAAGAGCCGTTATAGGCACGAGCAGACCCCTGAAGTCCCATAAGCAGTTAACAATCTGGCCACTGCTAAGTATACAAGCAATAGAGTGATCTAGAATCCCAGATTTCTCTCTATCTGTAATTTGCTCTGGGGCTATGTTAAGTTAGAGACTTGTAGGGTCAGGAGCTATGCTGGTTTACACCAGTTGCCTTCTTCTCCTATCTTTTTCCTTTTAAGAACTAGAGCAGAAATGGGCAAACTACGGCCTGCGGGACTTTCCTGCCCAGCCCTTGAGCTCTTAGCCTGGGAGGCTAGCCCCCAGCTCCTCCCCCGCAGCCTCAGCTGTACTACTTACAGCTGCCAGTCCTGGTGCTCTGAGCAGGATAGTAAGGGGGCGGGGAGGGGATAAGGGGCAGGAGGTCCCAGGGGGCAGTCAGGGGACAAGGAGAAGGGAGCGGTTGGATGGGGCGGAGGTTCTGGGGGCGGGCAGTCAGGGGACGGGGAACGGGGAGGGGGTTGGATAGGAGTGGGAGTCCCGGGGGGCCTGTCAGGGGACGGGGGTGTGGATAGGGGACAGGGAGCGGGAGGGGGGGGTTGGATAGGGGTGGGGACCACAGGGGACAGTTAGGAGCGGGGGATCCTGGGAGGGGGCGGTCAGGGGACAAGGAGCGGGGGGTTGGATGGGTTGGGGAGTTCTGAGGGGGGCAGTCAGAGGGCGGGAAGTGGGAGGGGCAGATAGCGGGTGGGGGCCAGGCTGTTTGGAGAGGCACAGCCTTCCCTACCCAGGTGTAGTGCATTAAATTGCTCCCTGTAAGAATGTGCTACTTATGGTGTACTACTTATGGCTGCTAGTCCTGGTGCTCTGTAAGTAGTACATTCCTACAGGGAGCAATTTAATATACAACACCCGCCCTCCATACACTTTTGGAACCCCGATGTGGCCCTCAGGCCAAAAAGTTTGCCCACCCTTGACCTAGAGAATGTTACCTCATTCCAGAGCTGCATGTGTTTCATAAAAGCTACACAAAAGTCTATCTACACCACGTATAAAACAAAAACAAGTCTCAGGAGATGACTTCTAAGACAAAATTCTGTAACAAGGTGGTGCTGCTCCTTTAAAGGGCATGCCCTGGCCCCACACAGTCTTGCAGCCTAGAGCCTCGGCATTTTGGGAGTTGTAGTTCCCAGAGACAGGGGAAATGTAGACTGAGAACAATGCCTGCTGGGTATTGGGGTGGGACTATATAACAATCTCTCTCCCCTCAGAACTGGGAGAGATCTGGACAACACTTGCAGTAGAGTGCCCAAATGAGAGGGGTTATGGAAAAAGGTGAGGGAGGAGGCTTAGAGACAGTCAGAGGAATGTGTACCTTGTGGAGAGGTAAGTTTTTCATGTAGCAGAAGACATTTTGTGAGCCTCAGCACTGAGGTTGAAGGGTTTTTTTTACTTCTGTTCAGTTATACTCTTTCTTATCCCAGAAGGGGGTGGGAGGGTTTGTTTTGGCCACAGGACTGAACTACTCTGGCAGGGAGAAAGAAACCAAGATGTAATGAGGGGAAACTGAGGCACTGGTTGCATTTCTAAGATGAGAAGGAAAATGTACTTTTACAATACATGTGGGTCTGTTTATGACTATTAATTTCCAGATGATTCACCTTAAAAATGAACAAAAACACCCCAAACAAACAAAAAACAGGGTGGAACTTGTCAAGATTAACTGCCCTCCATGGTATATTTGGTGAAAACTGTGTGAGAGGAGTGGTGGTTGTTGTTGGTGGTTGTTTTTGAGGAGCCGAGGGGGGGGGCTCATATAAAGTATGTCTTAAAATGGGTGAGTGGTTGAGTTTTTCATGCTAAATCATGCCATGAATGTTTCCCTAGCGGAGGCAGATGTGCATAATTTCTTAGGGGATTTTATAACCATGACAACCAGTTTTAGAGGAATATTTTCAGTTTCCATATTTTAAATTAAATTTGCACAAAAAGAAAAGCTTTTCAAAATGGGTACAGGTGAGCTGCCCTTTTTACATTTTCATAATAACAGTGGAATGCTATTGCCCCCTATGTTATCGTCTTAAATTTGATTTAATTAAAACCAAAGTGACACTAACTTCTACTTTAATGTAATGATCACCTTAATAGGACAGATTTTATTTCCCTGCTTAAAAAACTAAATTAACTCACTTTAAAGATGCTGAAATTAGATCTTCCTGGTTCAAGTTAGATATAAATAGACCGTAATTCATAATGACTAAAGCATGTTGACATTTAATGCATAAGACTTCTTTGATGTTGTATTCCTTTGTACAGATGAATTTTGATGTGTTTTACAGAAAGAGTTGAAAGAATTTAGGTAAACCTAAAATAACTTGAAGGTGGTTATAATCTGAGTTAGACATGGTTGTTATATCTTACTTAGAAATCTCATAAGCAGTTCAGGGGAGGGGGAAAGGACATCTAAGTGATCTTCCTTTTTTCAACTATTTTAAAAATGCCAGTTGAGACTTTGTTAATGTTAGTTCCAAAATACACATGGACCAGAAGTACATCAGTGAATAATAAACTGGTCATCAGTTCCATACAGACAAAGGTAATCTTTTCCTTGGTGCATGAGGTTTGACTGCATGTGCAGAGCAAAATCATATTAGCTGGGTGTTACAATATCCTGTGACAGAAATATGTACCTAACTGTTCACTCGCTTATTAAGGCCCAGATCCATCATAGCACTGATGCACATTCTTAACTTTAAGCATGTGAATAGTCCCATTGAAATTATGCTTAAATTATGCACTAGTTTAAGTGCTTTGTTGGATACGGCCTTAGTCTCTTTCAGCATTGCTGCTTTCCAAGTGTCTCCCGCTCTGTAAAAGTTTGGGATCATTATTCCCCAGTTAGCTTGCACTTCTGCAGACTGTATCTCATCTCCTTTCCAGCTCGGATTTCTATCCCACCTGGCCCTTTGTGTCATTTCTCTGTACTCCCTTTTGTTTGCCACATCTTCCAAGAATTGCCTGTGTCTGAGGTATCATCTGGGAGCAACCATTCTCTCTTTTATACCAATTTTAAAGCCTACCTACAAAGCCCTAGAGAATCGCTGGCTTCGTTTTCTAAGGAAATCACATGAAAATGAGCTTTCACAATAGGCAGCCGGGAACGTATGTTAGTTTCTTTCTGATGTTGTCAGAACGTGTGGACGGTCTCACGCTTTTGCAGCAAACTGCTTTTACCTCATTCTTATTGGCAGAAGTACAGCAACTTTTGTATCATTAGCAGCTCCCTCAGCATCGCTCTCCTGCAGCATCGCTGTCTGAGCTCACAGGCCTTGCAACTCTACAGCACAAAAAAACCAAAATGCTGCAGCAGTGAGTCCCAGAGATGGGGTCAACGGAGGGGCTCACACTATGCGACCTTTTACCCTCATCGGGCTTCAGAACCCGGACTCCAGCTGACTGGGAACATCTATACTGCTATTTTCACCCCTGTAGCTAGAGCCCTGTGTGGATACAAAAATGTGGATCCGCATCCAACAGGATCAACCTGCGATCCGACCCGCGATCTGCTAGCCGACTTTTACCTCTATCCGCATCCAGTCCCTCAGCAGCAAGCTGTCTGGAGGGGGAAGGGAGCGGAGATCCAGGAGGGGCGGGTGGGGTCTTGCAGGGAAGAGGCAGTGTGAGGGCAGGGACTGGGGGTAAGGGGCAATGTGGAGGGGAAAGGCCGAGCCGCTGGACGGCCCTGATTCTGACCTGCTGCCGAGCCGCTGGGTGCCGGCCCCGAGCATGCTGCACCCCCCCGGGCTGCCTGAGCTGGATGCCGCGGGACAGGTGCTGCCAGGAGACATGGTGCCGGAGCACAGCCACTGCTGCTCAACATGTACTTGCCAGGTACGAGGCCTGCCTGTCTGGGAGACCGGGCTGCCCATGGGCCACCCCAGGGCCCAGATCGGAGCCCCCCACTGCACACGTGGGCCTGCCCTCCCTGTGGGGACCTGGCCTGAGAGGATGGGGATGGGCTCCTAGGTCTTCTCAACTGCTCCTGCTTCTTCCCTGGCTTGCAGACTTTCATCCCTCTGCTCCCCGAGTCATCGGTCAGGCAGCCCGGCTCCTTGGCACTTCATGGTCTCTCCATCCCCTGCTAGGCACGGACTCTCTCCCTTTCCCGCTTTCTCTCTCTTCCCCTCTCATTCTCCCTTATCTCCCCCTCTCACCGCTCCCAGCCCAGGTGGCAGACTTCTTACGCCTACTTAAAGCGTGCTGGAAAAAGGAAATCCGATTTCCGACAGAGCCCGCAGCGCATCTCCTGGCTTCATAGCCCCAGCCAGGGGGAAGTGGCTGTTGCCGCCGCGAAGGGGGCTGGGGACCGAGCTGTGCTTTATAAGCTGCCCAGCGGGCACTGGGAAGAGGCAAAGCGCCTCCAAAGCAGTTTGGGACTTGGCTGGGCACAACTCAGCTTGGCTCGGCCCTGTGCGAACGTGTCTCTGTCTCTGCTCCAGATCCATAGAGCCCTGCGTGGTTGTATCCGCATCTGCTCCACTATCTGCAAAAATGGTCCGTGGATATGAAGCGGATATCCGCGCATTTGCAGGGCTCTACCCATAGCATTAGCCTAGTGAGCCTGGCTCTGTTGACTTGGGCTCTGAGACTCTCTATTCTGTCTTATAATATCCTGAATAAATATTTCCCATATCTCTTCAAGAACTTACATTAGGGTGACCAGATAGCAAGTGTGAAAAATCGGGAGGTAATTGGCACCTATATAAGAGAGAGCCCCAAAAATCAGGACTGTCCCTATAAAATCAGGACATCTGGTCACCCTAACTTACATGGCTCCTATCTCTTTATTATAACTAATTATTATTATTTGTATTGTCGTAGTGCCCTAGGAGCTGTAGTCATGGTCCTGGACCCCCTTACGCTAGGCAATGTACAAACAAAGAACAAAAAGATGATCCCTGCCCCAAGGAACTTACAATCTAAGAGAGAACAAATGGGGACAGACAGATGGAGGAATACAAAAAACCAAGAGGACCTTAGTTAGCATGCCAGGCAGTGTTAGGTGTAATATCAGTCTATATCTTGATGGCCTATGCATCAGCTGTAAAGTTGCATTGGGCTGAAATGTAACATACAAGCCAAATTCTCATATGCACACCCACTGCAAGTGCAGGTCTCAGCCCAGGAATGTATTTCTTTGCAAACTAACATGAAAATGGATGTTAAAATTATTTGGAAGCGTATAGATGAGGTGGGTGTGCAAAGTGATCTCTGTTTAGAAATTATAAAGGTGCCGTTGCTTCTGCTAGGAGTAATTTGGTGACCATGCAACTGCTCTCCTCAGTGCTGGCCTGGGTTCCCCTATACTTTTTAAAATTTAAAAATTTATATTTTAAAAAACTTAATGGAGATATCCTATCTCCTAGAACTGGAAGGGACCTTGAAAGGTCATTGAGTCCAGCCCCCTGCCTTCACTAGCAGGACCAAGTACTGATTTTGCCCCAGATCCCTAAGTGGCCCCTGCAAGGATTGAACTCATAACCCTGGGTTTAGCAGGCCCATGCTCCAATCACTGAGTTATCCCTCCCCCGCTTCTTGGTCTGCTCATTACTTTCTGCTTTGCAATGGTTGACTCAGCACTATCCCCTTGGGTTAAGCAAGATCAAGACCTCAAGGACTTTAAAGCATTTTCCTCAAGGTTTCAACTCTTAGCAATCTGGGCTTTCAGCAAAGCTGAAGTGTAGTATGATTGGAATATCGAATATGTCCTCTTTTTGAGTGACTATCCTGCATTGCAAGCTGAGGTGCTGGTGCTGATACTTGTAGATCTTTCAAGCTATTACTTTATTCCCATGAACAGTAACATATCTGGCTTTTGCAATAAAAATTCCAAAATAGCCCAAAGCAAGTAACTATATTTACCACCTGCCTGATGGATGATTAGAACCCTCTTATACGGAAGGAAATTGGACATGGATTCTCTAATAATGTAAAGATACCAAAGTCCTCTAAAAATGTTATTAAAACTGACAGGGAATTTTTTAATCAAGATGTGTCACATGGGAATGCTAGTGAAAGACCAAACTTTACTTCCTGGTCTCTGTCATATGACAAGGGTCAGGGTTATGACCGGTTATATCCCTGTTACTTGCTGTCTCTGTATACACTGACTCAATTGGTTACAGTTACAACCTTCCTTTTTTTATCCACCCCCATGAAAATCAAACGCAAATCAAACAAAATAGCCAGCTTAAAATGACAACCACAAATTATTACAGCCAAAGAATAGAACATAAGAATGGCCATACTGGGTCAGACCAAAGGTCCATCTAGCCCAGTGTCCTGTCTTCCGACAGTGGCCAATGCCAGGTATTTCAGAGGGAATGAACAGAACAGGGAATCATCAAGTGATCCATCTAGGGTTGCCAGCCCTCCTGGTTTCACAGGAAGTCTCTCGGAATCAGGCTCTGTCTCCCGGAGGCTACTGCAGCCAAACAGGGAGAATTTAGGCCACTAAAAGTCTGGCAGCACATCAGGGCTAAGGCAGGCTCTAGGCCTGCCCTGGCCCCGCACTGCTCCCGCCTGGAAACAGCCAGCACCTCCCTGCAGCTCCTGGGGGGGGTGGGGCAGAGGGGTCCACATGCTGCCCGCGCCCCAAGCACTGACTCCTCAGCTCCCATTGGCTGGGAACTGTGGCCAATTGGAGCTGTGGGGTGGTGCCTGCAGGCAGAGGCAGCTTGCAGAGCCACAAGGACATGCCAGCCACTTCCAGAAGCGGCATGGGGCCAGGACAGGCAGGGAGCCTGCTGCACCGCCGACTGAGAGTCGCCCAAGGTAAGTGCCACTGGGGCAGAGCCCACACCGCTCACCCCCTCCTGCACCCCAACCTCCTGCCCCAGCCCAGAGCCCCCTCCCACACCCAAACTCCCTCCAGAGCCTGCACCCCTCACGCCCTCCTGCACCCAACCCCCTGCTCCAGCCCTGAGCCCCCTCCAGCACCCAAACTCCCTCCCAGAGCTTGGTTCCTTCTGCAGCGGCCTGTTCTGCGGCTGAGGTGGATCCAATGCCTGGAGCCCATTCCTATTGTCAATGACTGGATTTCTAGTGGTTAGGGGACTAGCCGGAGACGTGGGATCAGTTCCCTGCTCCACCACAGATAGTCACCAACTCTCACGATTTTTATCTTGAGTCTTATGATACCTGGTGGTTTTCTTAAGATCCTAGACACTGGAGTCATGTGACTAAAACAGAATCTCAGTTTTCATTTGGGGGCGGGGGAGGGAGTAAATTTCTAGCCCTTATGGCTGCTGAGAAGACTTGAATCCCAAAGGTGTAAAAGCCAGAAAGCAAATAAAAAGAACTCCAAATGAATTATTTTAAGAATCTTACTATTTTTAAGCCAGTCTCATGACTCTTGGGAAGCCTGGAACATTCAGAAATGATGAGTGGGATTGACGGTACTGAATACTGGCGATTATGGAGATTAACCTTGCTGTAACAGGACTTCGTTTGGGCGTTTTAACACCAACCTGCATTTCCTCACTGCTGGCTTCCTTTTTAAACAGTAACCCAATCTAGCTTTGGCGAGTATGTGTGTTACTGTATTTCAGGGCCTTGGCTGTCAAAGTCCAACTGAAATTAATCCTCGAAATTGGAGTTCTTTGATCCTACAGTATTCTGGAGGCTACTGCCTTCATCTGTCATCTGTACATAGTGCAGTACAGCCGTATAGTACCTTGAACAAGAACTAGACCACCCTGGAGAGGCAATGACCCCTTTTGTGCTAATAAGTTGAACTAAACGTAACAAAAACTAAGCAAAACTCTCTCCTTGTCCTTTTTAATGCTAGGTCCGTGAGGTGGCGTAACCAATTAACACGCTGAGCTTCAGATAGCTGCATTGCAGAAGGTGCACCGCTGATGCTCACTGGGCTTCTGCCAACCTCCACTTTCATCATTTGTTACTTTAAATCAATACCATTACGTTCTGCTTTTAACTTCTACTATTGGAGCTGAACTACCTACATTTACAACCTCATCTTTGATGGAATAGGGATACCTGCTTTGTCATTATGCTGGAGACGTGGGGCTGTGAAGTGGGCATGTCCAGGAGCCGAGTACAAAGGCAATCATTCAGTGACATTGCTAACATTTCTGAAACTGGGCAGGAAAAATAGAAACGTGGTCTGATAGCAATACAAGTGAAGTTCCTTCCCAGCATTGCATAGATGTTTTTCAGTAATAGATGTGCAAGGCTCATTCCAAGCCAGAATGAATGTGTAGAACAGTCACTTGCTGTCACATTAAGGGGTGAATGGTGCATCCTACAAAAGCTATCAATAAGAAATGTACCACGCAAAGCACCAATGTGTGTGCATGCACCCGGAGTTATTGAACCCAGGGAGCCAGAGAAGAAGTATCTGCTGTGATTACAAATCAGACAAAGGGGAAACGGTGGCCACAGCAGACCTAGTGGAATAAAAGCACTGACCAAGACAAGGCTGTTAGGATTATCATTTAAAGGACAGCCATGTAGGAATGTTCTACTACTTTTGTTTCTTCTAATAGGTGAGTTACTGCCACTCGCCTCTTCATGAGCACTGCAAAAAAGCCCTACTTCTTCTCTGCAGCAAGATTGCAGCACTTCTCCAAGGCCCTGATTCTGCCATCCTTACCCTCCATTGTGAGTAGCTTATACTGCAAGTTATTCTCTTGAACTTTTGTTTGGCCTTTGTCCTCAACCCCTAGGTGCAGAGTGCCTGGCAGTATCACAGTCCGGAGGCGAGGAGAGTGTAGGTCACTCTGGCTATAGACTCATTTGACAGCAATGAGCAGGGTCTCATGCTTAGTTGTAGATGGAAGAGGTCATTTTGGCCACTGTTTGCATTTCGCTTCCCAGGAGCAGTAAAAGCCTGTGAGATTACACATCACCTGTTTGTCACACCCTTTGGCTCTCTCACTGACTACTCAGCAGCTCTGAAAATTGGACCACTTTTTAAATGCCTAAATATGGATTAACTTCGGGCATCCAAGTGTGAACATTTTGAGCATCATGTTAATGATATTGCTCAATTGAAATATCACTGACCTAACTGGCAGATATATTGTTGCTTCCTTTGCCAAGTAAGAGAACTGATCCTTAAGGAAGAAAATTGTTTTCTAGAGATCATCATTGCTTAATTTGTGCCAGCGCTTGCCACTTCATAGCCCCAGTACTTCTGGGCTTGCCGCCTCAGTTATGAATGTTTTAAAAAAAAAAAAAAAAAAAAAAAAAATTGCTCGAGCCCCGGCACCTAATTGCAAGATCCCCAGCACCTCTTTCGTTACAAATTAAGCACTGGAGATCATCCTTTCAAAGCAGATAGAACACCTCCAGCAAATATATGTCTGGGTTGTCAGAGCTGTGTGAGCTCTGGGTTGATCTGTACTCTTTTCCAAGCCTCAATCATTATTTTATAATACTTCTCAGGGCTCTGTCTAAAAGGTAAAATACATTTCATGTTGCACTCTCACTCTTAACTCAGTCTAGGTAGGATCTCATTCCATGTAGAGTTTGTCACTGGATCAAACTGGGCAGCCATAATCCCTCAGTTTTCATAAACTTGATATACAAATACCTGAATGAATGAGGTTTCCTTTGTTCCCCTGCAGTGTGATATAAGCTGCTGAAATCTTGACTTTCTTCTTGAGTGAGCTATAGAAGAATGAAAATGTAAATGATCTGTACTGGGATAAAAAACTCTTCTATATACCAACCACTAAAGTAACTACTTTGTGCAGTCTATACCCTGAAATAATGGAGAATGCTTGAATTCTGTCAAATTTAACCACAAGTATAAAGATAATCCTGCACATGATGTGCTTTAGACCCACTTGTGCGGCAGAAATCGGCTTAGCCAAACTATCTGCTTTATACTATATCTTTGGGCTAAGTCCCTCAAACAGATAGCTCTCAGCTCATAGGATAAACCAAAGGATATGTTTTGAACTGGTCTGAATCCATAAAGATTAGGGATAGCTGAACCTTTAATGTTCTTCTAATATTTATTTAAAAGCAGCTACCTTCCGCTAATGGGAAAATAAAATTGAATACCTAACCAAACATAGAATTCCTAGAGGTTTAGCAAATTAGAACAGCACAGTGACAAGGCTAGAACAGTCTATTGACTAAATGAGACCAACAATAAAAATGCAGTGGGCTAGCTCTTCAGCTGGTGTGACCTGGCACAACTCTGACCTTAATGGATGTAATGATGCTGCCTCGGGCGGGACACAACTGAGAATATCAATTCAGGACAAACTGCTTAGAGCAGGGCAGTTACAGCCCAAAGCTGGGGTTTCTCCACTACTAAGGCACGTCAAACCAGCCAAACAGAGGACTTCAGTCTCACCCCACTGGCTAACAAAGTCACACAAGCAATTCCCTTAGACACTCCAGTTTCCCAATATCACCACCAGTGCCACTTATTATGGGGATGAATCATTATGAAAACCAATGCCCCAGTAAAAGAAAAAAGGTTCTCCTGATCTCAAAGGACCAAGCCAATATACCAATCAGATTTACCCACAAATAACACTGTTAGAATCTAAAGGTTTATTCATAAAAGGAAAAAGATATAGATGAGAGCTAAAATTGGTTAAATGGAATCAATTACATACAGTAATAGCAAAGTTCTTGGTTCAGGCTTGTAGCAGTGATGGAATAAACTGCAGGCACAAATCAAGTTTCTGGAGTACATCCACAGCTGGGATCGGTCATTCATTTCATTGTTCAGAGCTTCAGTTTGTAGCAAGGTTCCTCCAGAAGTAAGAAGCGGGATTGAAGACAAAATTGAGGGGTTTCCAAGGCCTTTTATATTCTCTGCCCATGGAAGGACACCTCTTTATTCTTACCGTGGAAAATCACAGCAGCAAGATGGAGTCTGGAGTCACATGGGTAAGTCACACGTCCATGCATGACTCAGTTTGCAGGCCGACGCCATTGTTTACATTTTAGTCTGAATGTTCCCAGCAAATGTGGGGATTGGTGTCTCCCAAAGTTCATTGTCAGTTAAGTGTTTCTTGATTGGGCACTTACTGAGAATAGTCCCTTCTCAAGAAGCTGACCAAATGCTTCACTGAGGCTACTTAGAATCAAAACACATTGAGAGATACGTACATAGCCAATATTTATAACTTCAACTACAAAATGATACACACATACAGACAGCATAATCATAACCAACAAACCATAACCTTTTCGTAGACACCTACGACACCTCACTCAAGAACCTTTGTACAATATTTGCTGCAAATATATAATAGTGGGTGCAACAATAATCTATACGGTCACAGTTCATGTCAATAACGTCACAATAGAGCTACACTGATTTAGCCCAGCTGAAGATCTGCCCCAAATGGCACACATCAAGCCAGTGTGACAGAAAATGCTTCCTCTTGTCTGTCACTATGTCTAAGTTTCTCTAGAGCGTTGGTTGCAGAAGTAACCACACATGGAAGTTATCCAGCTGCTGACAAATGTTTAACTTGTTGACTACTTAAGGGCCGTGCTTCTAGAGATAACTAGATTTGAAGTTTAGGAAATTCTAAAGTCAGGCTAATGGTCACAGTAATCCTTCTCACTGGATCTGTTTATGTTAGTACACAAGCTCTGTCACCTTACCATCTGAGCACCTCCCAAACATTTAAAAATAGAAATAACTTTTTCCATCCTTCCTTCCCAATCAGCAGGAGAAATCTTTATTCATGTATAGCTTTGGGTGTGCTTGTCTGAGTGCGCAGAGAACGAGCTATGTCAGAGACATGAGTTTTTTATTTAGTTGTGAATGCATTGAGGATGGGCGTCATTCCGGTGCTCAGTTACATAGTGTGGCACCTTTGAAAGTTCTGTCTCCCACACTCACGAGCTTCCCCCATTGGGCGATGAGGTTAATTTATTCCAGGGGAACACAGCTGTTGTGACATGTCTCAGAGGGAGAGGTGTTCTCTTTTAGGGCCAATCTAATGGAGGGCTTTGGACAGGAGGTCAGAGACCAAGAAGTGCACTCTGTAGTCATTGAGGCAAACTGTATTACTAAGGAGATGGGGTGACACGTTAAGTAGCAGCTGGATGTGTGGCCTCGTTCCTCGATACAAGGATTGGAACCCCTGATGTGTTGGTGCAGAGATCCTTGTCCCCATCTCCCCCAGCACTGTTTTCTCCGCACACTGAGGAGCAAAGGCAGCAGAGTTGGGAGAACCAAATATCAAACTGGCTGAGCAAAACCAGGGCATCGCCGACTTCTGCTTCTGTCCACATGAATTTTGTTTCATTACAAGATGAGATCTAGCTATAGATCTGAACTCCTTTTCTAATTAACAGTGTTATGAACAAAACTTTGCTTGCACAAAGCAAATCCAAACGAAGGACAATTATGGCAAACTGAAGTTCAGGGCCAAAGCCTCAGCCAGTGTAAACGGGCGTAGCTCTGTTACAGGCAGTGCTCCTCTGGGGATTTACACCAGCTGAGGACAGGGTTCTCTGTTTCTCATTTGGCAATTCGTTTCCAAAAATAACTCTTCCCTTATTCACCCGCTGTCGTTCAGTCTAGCGGTATGCTGAGAAGTGAAATCACACCAGTATCTACTCACACAGTTGCTGAGTATTGAATGAAAATCATGAAAATATCACTCATTCCACCTCACAAAGCACATTTTCTAGACCAGAGTGCTTTTATATTTGATAATTTATATATGGCAGTGTTGTGAGAAATTCATTTTAACATCAATTTAATTTCTTTGTAATTACTTACATTGACCAGGTCCTCTAAATTCATAAAGGGATTTGAGAATCTCATTTGAGAATGAGGGACAAAGTTGGCATGACTAAGAATAACTGAAATATACAAAATCTTACCACGCCATTTGTTTTGCTATTACCATTTCACTGCAGCCATAGTCATGGCCTATTGTGCCTTTGTCATAGGGCCAGATTCTGGCACTTTTCCTGGCGCTGAGGAGTACCTTACTGCTCAAATAGTGCCACGGACGTCACTGGGAATATAGTACTCCCCAAACTCATCGTGAGAACAGCTGGGCGGGAAATGGTTTTTCTGTCCCATGAACATTTTTGAGATTTCAAAAACTTTTCCCGTTTCTCATCAGAACAAAACTGAAACCTTGTATGTGAGAGAAAAAAGAGCCACCCCAGAAGAACTGATAGCCTAGCAGTTTGTAGACTTGACTGCGAGGTGGGTGATGCAGATTCAAGTCCCTGCTCTGACTATGTGTCTCTGGTTTTGACCAGAAATTCTATCCTGGACCTGAGATCTTTTCTTGATGAAAGGATAGTCGGAACCAATATGTTTCTACAAAAAGCTTTGCTTTTGATGAATTTTGTTGAAAAATTGCAGACCAACTCTAAATCATGAGTAAGGGTGGCAACTAGACCTTAGTGAATAAGTGAAACCCCCAACCCTGAACGTGCGAGTCCTTTGTAGGTAAATGCCTTTCCATGGTAACTTTTGCACTTAGCTGCAAAGTTGTCCAAAATGTATCCGTTATGCCACCCCACTTGTGTCCTTTGAATTGTTCTTTCTGTTCTAGCTACATTACAGACTATGAGCCAGATTCGCATAACTAGAACTGGTTGGGGGGGAGACTTTGAAAGAATCATTTGAAAGAACCAACTACATATTTATGGCTGAGTTACTCCTTTAGCTTTTGGTGTGGAAGGTTGAGGGTTCTAGTCATACTCATGACCTGTGATGTCTGTATATATGCAGACATAGATGTGTAACATACGCACACGAGTGGCTCTCAGGTTGTTAAAGAGAATTTGCCTTAAAGTGTTTGTTTTGGGAGACAGGTAGGTGGAACAGAAAGTACCCTATGGACTTCACCTACAGACTTTAAAAAAAAAAAAGTTACTCTGTTAAATTTTTGGCTTTCCAACTTTTACATACAGTACAATACTCAGTACTCTATCAACACCTTGCTGTTCCCTTAGTATATAAAGACAACGACCTACAGTCGTATCCTGTTAGTCCCAACAGCCATGGACCATTATCTGCTGAACCAGAGTTTGCTTTAACCAGAGTGTCTGATCTTTATCCTGTGACAGCAAGGAGGAAAAACATACAGCCATATTTCATTAGATAGAAGCATTGGCAAGCTTCTGACTGAATAAATGGTGACCCACCCTAATGTAGGATTTATTCTAGCATGTTTCATTTATCTGATCATGATTCTACCAATTCTGAGCCTAATTCACCCCAGTCAATGGAATTGCACCTGTTTAGATCAGGGCTATTTTTGGCCCAATTCGATTGCCTGCTGATAGCCTACTTACTTTGGCACACTTACTCCAACAGCGTGGGCATTGTAAATCATCACACAAACTGCATTTGTGTGAAACTGTTTTATGGGGTCAGCAACTCTCTGTCAGACGTTAGTATCAAATTTTTCCTACATAAGTTGACTTTTAAGGACCTTACAGAAGAATGTGTTATTCTGCAAATAATACTAGTTTTATAGGGCAGCTGCATTTTCTGACCTCAATCTCAAGTTTCCTTTGTTATACTTTTTTTTTTTTTGCCATCACTTCAGCCCTCCACAAAGCAATTTATTTAGGATTCATCCAGTGCTCTGAACAGGAGTATGGTCCAATAACGAAAGATATACAGTTCCCTAAACCCTTTGCGCCAAACCAAGGCATTCCACTGAATTCCAAATATTCAGCATTTGCAATTTTACCAGTGAAGACCTGATTATAAAGTTGATTGCACCAGTCCTCTTTCACTGGAGATTAAAGTATGATATCAGTGCAGAAGTAGAAAAGGAGCAAGTGTTTAGAGAACCTGTGTCCTGAAATTTAGCAATGACATTTTCTAGTTTATACATCTTAGAATTTTCCATACTGGCTACCACTTTAGCATTCAACTACTTTTTAAACATGGAATGTAAGTTATTTGTTATCCAGATTTATAAAAGAGCACCATTTCTCTAACAACTAGATCTTTGGTGAAAAGACTGTTTGGGAAAAACTTTACAATGCGATGATACATATTTCAAGGGGAGATGTGTTTTAGTCTATTCCCGTTATCTCTTATTTGTTGCTATGTTTTATTTTACACATCCCTCTCACAAAAGCCATGTACATGAGTTAGGTGCTGTGTGTTAGTAGTGATACAAAACTGAAAGTTGACATTTAGGGCCAGATCCTGATCTGTTTCATAGGGATAGATCCAGAGTAACTCCATTGAATTCAGTTGTTACTCCTGATTTACACCAGTGTAACTAAGATCAGAATCTGGTCCATACTAATTTAACACTAAACTTCTCTTGGCACAGTTTCATAGTGTTCCTCCTAATTATTCTACCCAGCAACTCTATGAAGAATTCCACCTTTCCTTGAGACTCAGGCCCTTGAAATACTTACAGCCCATTCTGTTACCTTAGACTCCTTTTCCCCAAATCACCTTACCAGTTATCAAGCTGTCACATGCAATCTCTTGTATTAACCAAGCTACATTTCAGGATATGGCTGATTAAGTATCACAGTAGCAGGGCCATATTCGCTGCCTATTTGTTGTCCTTATGGTTAGCAACATTCAATCAGATTCCACTTGCCATGAATTTGGTTCACCTACCAAGCTGTTTATGAACAGGTGTTTCACCAAATAGGCACAATTGTGCACTTCATTATGTCTTTCTTTATTTCCTGGAAGTTGGTGTCAGTGTATATAACATACATAAAGATGGCCATACTGGGTCAGACCAATGATCCATCTAGCCCAGTATCCTGTCTTCTGATAGTGGCTAATGCCAGGTGCCCCAGAGGGAATGAACAGAACAGGTAATCATCAAGTGATCCATCCCCTGTTGCTCATTCCCAGCTTCTGGCAAACAGAGGCTAGGGACACCATTCCTGCCCATCCTGGCTAATAGCCATTGATGGACCTATCTTCCATGAATTTATCTAGTTCTCTTTTGAATCCTGTTATAGTCTTGGCCTTCACAACATCCTCTGCCAAGGAGTTCCACAGGTTGACTGTGTGTTGTGTGGAAAAAATACTTCCTTTTGTTTGTTTTAAACCTGCTGCCTAAACCTAGTTGTGTTATGAGAAGGAGTAAATAACACTTCCTTATTTACTTTATCCATGATTTTATAGACCTCTATCATATCCCTCTTTAGTCGTCTCTTTTCCAAGCTGAAAAGTCCCAGTCTTATTAATCTCGCCTCATACGGCAGCTGTTCCATACCCCTAATCATCTTTGTTGCCCTTTTTTGAACCTGTGCCAAGTTCACTTTATCTTTTTTGAGATGGGGCAACCACAGCTGCATGCAGAATTCAAGATGTGGGCGTACCTTGGATTTATATAGAGGCAATATATTTTCTGTCTTTTATTATCTATCCCTTTCTTAATAATTTCCAACATTCTGTTCATTGACTGCTGTTGACTGTTGCTGAACATTGAGTGGATGTTTTCAGAGAACTATCCACAATGACTCCAAGATCTCTTTTTTGAGTGGTAACAGCTAATTTAGACTCCACCATTTTATATGTATAGTTGAGACACTAGCAGGGGAAGGAATGTAACTGAACTGAGTGGTGAAATTTAACACTCGCTCATTGATTAGTTCCATGATTTTATTTTTAGAATTTTTAATCTTAATATTCCCAATATTACATCCTTAATATTGATGACAGCACTGGGCTTCATAATCTGAGCAACATGGGGAGCCTGATCTTCTGCTGTCCATTCCGTGCCTGCTGTGTGTCTAAAAAGAGGGTTTTTGTCTTCAGCACTGATAATCCAGAACCTTTCACCAACAATAAACTCATATTTAGGGCCAGATCTTCAGCTGGGGGAGCGCCAATTCAGCTGCTCTGATTTATGCCAGCAGAGAATCTGGTCCTTGTTTGTTTACATTTCACCAACACCAGCTTTACCTTTTGAAATAATGAAGAGTAACACCATTTACTAAAAATCTGACTGCCTCATAACTATTTTAATAAGTGTGCCTGTGTATATGTATACTAAGGTTCTCCAACACTTTCATTATAAGACCCTGTTTTTAATTGCTTATAAAATTGCCAAACTTTAACTGTTCAGGCTAAAACTAACCCGGTAGGTGGCTGCCATGGGTGGATATTTCTGGAACCACTTTCAGCTAAAATGCTTCAGCTGTTTCTGAGAATGAGACACGGGAAAATGCATTGTTTTGCCATGTTAATAAAAACATTCTTTCAACCTTTGTTCGAGACATTCTAGTGCCACCATGCATTGGAGCAGGAACTTGAAGTTTTGCCAGGGGATGGCTGCTGAGCCATTGATATGCTTTTTACTGTGAAAATCCACCCAAAGTTGGCTAAATTATAAGAATTTGAGCATGTGTAAACTGATATTTTTTTCAATAGATTTGTTAGAGCTTCAGAACTACAATCTCTGAAGATTCTGTCCTCACTGAGCATGCTCCATCCCCTCACGGCTCCTTTGAGGAACCAGACTCTGCATGCACCATCATCAGAGTGACTGAGCATGCATCAGATCAGGGCTGCAGGGGTAAACTGGACTTCCCTTGTAACTGCTGCTGTGGGCCAGGGTGGCACTGGAACTGAGAGTGGGATTCCTGTGTTCTCAGTGCTGGCCTGAGCAGTATGGAGGAGGAAGGTGTCTGACCTGAATGCAGAGGGGGAAAGAGCCAGGGTAGTTAATGGGGAGAAGTAGACTGGGAAAGGGGGCCTAGAGGTGAGGGGAAGAGAGAGGAAGTGGGACTGGGAGCTGGTGGGGGAGGCTGGGGCTAGCTGGAGAAGGAGACTGACTGAGAGCCAGAGGGGGAACTGAGAAGGAAAATGAGATGGGATGGGAGGACTATGAGCCAATATTTTTGGAGGGAAGACTAAGTTCAGATGATGAGTCCTGAGATGGAAACTAGGACTATAAACCAAAGTGGGGGTAAATGGGTGTGTGGGGGAGGAGAGACAGATTGGACGGAGCAAGGAGAGGGGAAACTGGAACTTGCTGGGCAAGGAAACTAGGACTGGGAGTAGAACAGAAACTGGAATGCAGACATTGAGCCTGGAGAGGCAGACTAGGACTGGCCAAGCAAGGAGACTGGAACTTTACTGAGAAGCTTGAGGAGTGATGCAAGAACAGGTTAAGGACTATTTAGAAAAGCTGGACATGCACAAGTCCATGGAGCCAGGTCTAATGCATCCAAGGGTGCTGAGTAAGTTGGCTGATGTGATTGCAGATCCATTGGCCATTATCTCTGAAAACTCGTAGTGATCGGGAGGAGATCCCCAACAATTGGAAAAAGGCAAATATAGTGCCCATATTTTAAAAAGGGAAGAAGGAGAATCTAGGGAACTACAGACAGGTCAGCCTCACCTCAGTCCCTGGAAAAATCATGGAGCAGGTCCTCAAGGAATCCATTTTGAAGCACTTGGAGGAGAGGAAGGTGATCAGGAACAGTGAACATACATTCACCAAGGGCAAGTCATGCCTGACCAACCTGATTGCCTTCTGTGATGAGATAACTGGCTCTCTGGATATGGGGAAAGCGGTGGATGTGATATACCTTGACTCTACCAAAGCTTTCAATACGGTCTCCCACAGTATTCTTCCCAGCAAGTTAAAGAAGTATGGATTGGATGAATGGACTATAAGGTGGATAGAAAGCTGGCTAGATTGTCGGGCTCAACGGGTAGTGATCAATGGCTCCATGTCTAGTTGGCAGCCTGTTATCGAGCGGAGTGCCCCAGGGGTTGGTCCTGGGGCCAGTTTTGTTCAACATTTTCATTCATGATCTGGATGATGGGATGGATTGCACCCTCAGCAAGTTTGCGGATCGCACTAAGCTGGGAGGAGAGAGTGTCCAGAGTGACCTAGACAAATTGGAGGATTGGGCCAAAACAAATCTGATGAGGTTCAACAAGGACAAGTGCAGAATTCTGAACTTAGGACGGAAGAATCCCATGCACTGCTACAGGCTGGAGACCGACTGGCTAAGCGGCAGTTCTGCAGAAAAGGATCTGGGGATTACAGTGGATGAGAAGCTGGATATGAGTCAGCAGTGTGCCCTTGTTGCCAAGAAGGCTAACGGCATATTGGGCTGCATTAGCAGGAATATTGCCAGCAGATCGAGGGAAGTGATTATTCCCATCTACTCAGCACTGGTGAGTACTGTGTGCAGTTTTGGTCCCCCCACTACAGAAAGGATGTGGACAAATTAGAGAGTCCAGTGGAGGGCAACGAAAATGATTAGGAGGCTGGGGCACATGACTTATGAGGAGAGGCTGCAGGAAATGGGCTTATTTAGTCTGCAGAAGAGAAGAGTGAAGGGGGATTTAATAGCAGCCTTCAACTACCTGAAAAGGGGTTCTAAAGAGGATGGAGCTAAGCTGTTCTCAGTGGTGGTGGATGACAGAACAAGGAGCAGTGGTCTCAAGTTCCAGTGGGTCTAGGTTGGATATTAGGAAACACTATTTCATTAGGAGGATGGTGAAGCACTGGAATGGGTTACCTAGGGAGGTGGTGGAATCTCTATCCTTAGAGGTTTTTAAGACCCGGCTTGACAAAGCCCTGGCTGGGATGATTTAGTTGCGGTTGGTCCTGCTTTGAGCAGGGGGTTGGACTAGCTAACCTCTTGAGGTCTCTTCCAACCCTAATCTTCTATGATTCTGTGAGTGCAGACTGGGACTGGGTAGACAAGGAGAATAGGAATGGGATGAGTAGCTTTGGGAAAAGACAGACTGTGGCAGGGAGAAATTTTGGGGGGTGTGGGGGTGGAGTGAGGACAGGGTGGAAGGATCTGGGGTCTGTGGTGCACACTCCCCTCCAGAGCTCAATGGGAGTTAGGTGCTCAGTGGAATTTCAAGTAGTGCCTATCTGCATCTTTAGTTGTTTAAATGCCTTTAGAACAGAGGTGGGCAAACTACGGCCCACGGGCCACATCCGGCCCATGGGACCGTCCTGCCCAGCCCTTGAGCTCCCGGCCGGGGAGGCTAGCCCCCAGCCCCTCCCCCGCTGTCCCCCCTCCCCCGCAGCCATGCCACCGCATGGGCAGAGCTCTGGGCGGCAGGGCTGTGCGCTCCTGCAGGGCAGCGCGGCAGCGTGTCTGGCTCCGGCCAGGCAGCACGGCTGCCAGACGTGCTGCTCTGAGCGGCATTGTAAGGGGGCGGGGAGCAAGGGGGTTGGATGAGGGGCAGAGGGTGCCGGGGGGCTGTCAGAGGGCAGGGGGCGGGTGGATGGGGCAGAGGTTCTGGGGGTGGGGCAGTCAGGGGATGGGGAACGGGGGCGGGGTTGGATAGGCATGGGAATCCTGGGGGGCCTGTCAGGGGGTCGGGGTCTGGATAGGGGTCCGGGCAGTCAGGGGACAGGGAGCAGGGCGGGTTGGATAGGGGTGGGGTTCCAGGGAGGCAGTTAGGGGTGGGGGAGTTCCTGGGAGGGGGCGGTCAAGGGACAAGGAGCAGGGGGGGTCGGATGGGTTGGGGGTTCTGAAGGGGATAGTCAGGGGGTGGGTAGTGGGAGGGGTCGGATAGGGGGCAGGGGCCAGGCTGTTTGGGGAGGCACAGCCATCCCTACCCAGCCCTCCATACAGTTTTGCAACCCCGATGTGGCCCTCAGGCCAAAAAGTTTGCCCACCCCTGCTTTAGAATCTGATCTCAGATGCCATAGTGATGAGCACCGTAGGAAAGCCCATGAGGCAATTTAATATGTTGTATTTAGAGCAGGCTATGAATCATGTGCAGTTAACCCAGAGCCACACATTGAACAATGTGGATAAAACTGACTAGCAGCTCATTAAGTGAGCACCTGTGAGGGATGGCAGGCATCGATCCTAGGCCACCACTCAGCAGCTCACCTGAACAACTGGAGAAGGGAGCAAGTGAAGTGCTAGCTTGCAAAAGGCCCTGCCCACAAAGCCCCTGATTGGAAGAAATGTCCAGCACCACAGATTGGCTGGGAAGCTCTATTTAAACCAGAAAAAGGCACAAGAAGTTGTCTGAGCAACTAGTCAGAAATCCCTGACTGACTGACTGCTACTATGGAACCTACCTACTTCCTGATTCCTGAGTCCTGCCTCTTCCTAGTCCTTGTCCTCTTTATCCCCGACTCCTGCCTCACTCCAGGTCCCTGCTCCTATGTCCTACCCCAGCACTGACTCTGGCTTCTATCCCTGGGTTGGCACCCGACTCGGTCTGCGGCTCTGACCTTTGGCTTTGCTCCTGACTCTAATCATTAGGCCTGACCACCCACCCCTCTCTCCCTACAGCACCATCCGCCTGTGCACTGAATGGGGCAGGGTCCTGTGGAAAGAGAACATGTGATTATAGACTGTATCATAATACAGACGCACAAGAGGGCTGCAGTAAGATTGCACAGGCACCTTTAAAACTTTCTTCACTTTTGAGTGAGTGACTGCAATTTTAATATTAAGATAGCTTTTTCTGTGTAATGTGTACATAAAATGGCTGAAGATGACATTTTCCAAAGGGCTACCTTTGCTCCCAGAGAAGTCACTGACGGTTTGTCTACACTGCAGTTGGAAGCATGTCTTCCACCTTGGGTAGACAGACATGCACTAGCTCTGGTCGAGCTAGCTTACTACGAACAGCAGTGTGGCAATAGTGGCCTGGCCTAGCCACATGAGCACAACCTGACCTCCTGGGTCCACACTCGGGTGGCTAACTCATGACACAGTGTCCACACTGCTATATTTAGTGTGTTAACCCTGCTCAATCTAGCATGTCTGCCTGTCTATCTGGCATGCTCCCAGCAGCAGTGTAGACACCCTGAATGTTTTACCATTGAGAGAGTTGTATTTAGCTACTGAAATGCAAATGTCCCCATTAGGCCATGCCCACGTAGGGGACAAAAAAGTCCTGTTTTGTACTATACTAAATGTAATATTTTTTGAAAGCCATTCCAAGCTACTCAGATTTATTTTAAACTATATCACACAGCTCTCCACACTTTAAGTGATACTAACAATGTTTGCTGTTCTTCTCTTTTCCTCACAGCGACTGGATAAAGATGTGAAAGTCTCTCAGCACTAGATTATAAGCGGGTGCTTTGAAAGTAAACCTGGGTGTTTTTGTCTTTTAAAATCTCCGCACAACATAAATAACCTGCATCTTAATGCTTTTTCATTAGAAGTAATATAATATGTAATGTGTTCAGCCTCTTCTTTTAGCCACAAGTGAAAGTGCCCTTAGACTTCCAGTTAAAAGTGCAGTGTGTCAATTCTGCAGCTGCCATTTTCAGCAATGCTAACAATTTGGCCCCATCTACACTAGCTGGCAAACTGACATTGCTCTCACCTGGGGCTGAGTTGGGTTCTAACAACTACTGGTAAACTTAGAATTTTTAGCAGAGTTAGACACGACTTTTATTTCTCTTCCTAGAATTAAAATCCTTCTGCTTGCCCCATTAACCTTCTGTGTGGCTACTTAATGGGTGCTTGCCTTAAGAAACATTGAACAGCCTAGCACAGAGATAAAGGCATATTCCACAATGAAACAACTAAAATATATTCATTATTCAACAAGGCATTTAACATTTGAAAAGCATCATTAATCATTAGACTTGTGAAAGGTCCCCTGTTTTTGTAGGAAATTTGGAGGGGTTTGATCTGTTTAAGCACATCATTAAATCCAGCTAACTTTACTTTGCTTTTGTGACCATAAAAAAAAAAAAAGCCGCTCTGCAAGCTGTTGATTTCTGAAATTGCATTGTGTGCTTTTTTTTATGTAAAACTAATTAAAACGTGCATAACCCAATTACAAACTATTCCCTTAGAGCAAATTTTATATTTAACTGCGCCAGGATGCATCAGCTGTGAGACATGGCCCTATATTTGCAAACAGGAGCTGTGTAATGGCACAAGTGGTCAAATAAATATGCTGATGGTTTTGTCTCTTTCTTCATGCACTGTGAATATTTGGATCAGAACCAGCTACTTTCTGACGTGTCGGGTAACTGAGTTTTGCCTCCACCACCTAAGCAGAATATCTAGGACAGTGGTTCCCAAACTTGTTCCACTGCTTGTGCAGGGAAAGCCCCTGGCGGGCCAGGCCGGTTTGTTTACCTGCCATGTCCGCAGGTTCAGCCGATCGCGGCTCTCAGTGGGTAAATTTAAGGGGGAAATGTCATTTCTGACCTTGATTGGAAAAAATCTGGCTGAATGATCTCCTGGGACTGTTGCAAAATGGCATTTCCTTTCCTCTGCTCTTTTCTACCTCTCTGTGTTCAGATGCTGTCACCCTCCCTACAGGCTTATTGGTGCTGCTTACCAGATTAAAATGGATAACTGAGATTTCTTAGCATTTGCCTGTACTCAGGTCATTCCTTCCTGAGTACACACTACACTACCAGCATATTGACTGCATAGGCAACGCTGCTGGGCACAAAACAGTGTGGGGAGTAACTGGCCTTGCCTTATGAACTTTAAGCCAAAGTTATGCTGCCTTTAGCTGCCCCTTGGATCCAATGAGATTGCCATGGCATCTATGTATGTGTGGGCGGTACCCAATTTTATGACTTTAAACGATGTACCTTTCCCTTGTAGACAAGTTCCTGAGCTTGAGCAGGCAATGACAGCTTCTCTGTACTAATGAAATGCCCATGTCTTAATGGATTAGTAGGTTTCATAGCCGCATACCTTCAACATTACTTTATAGTGCAGAATGCTGGGGATTGAGAAAGTATGACATGTCCAAACTGTCTTCATTCCATACAACCTGCCTCGGAAAAATCCTCCGTATCTTTTGGCCCAGAACAATCTCAAACCAAGATCTATTGAGACAGTGCAACCAAGAGGATATGAACGCCATCATTGCCAGGAGGCATTGGAAATGGATTGGCCATGTGCTTTGGGTGGAAACTGATTCCATCACCAGAGTAGCAGTAAGATGGACACCTGAAGGCAAGCGAAAATGAGGCTACCCGAAAACAACATGGCAAAGAGCTGTGGAAGCCAAGCTGAAAAACCTGGGGCACAGCTGGGGAACCATTGAAAGACTTGCCAGAAACAGACAGGACTGGAGGAGCTTCATCGCTGCCCTAAATGCCAGAGGCGTAATGAGAACATGATGATGATGATATCAGATTAAATCTGCATTTCTACTGATAAAAATACAAGTCACTACTAATAGGTTTTCAGATTGCATTAGCAAAAGTACATCTAAATTGTATGCTGTGTCTATAAAAAATGAAGAGGGCAAAAAAGTCACTAACACATTATGATGGATTCAAAAATTTGTCTTCAGGGGTGACAGTAACTTAAAGGACTTACCGGTACTCCAGAGTCCTGCGGAGGGGGCGGGGCCTCAACTGGAAGAGCCGTGGCCTCTACTGGAAGAGGTGGGGCCTTTAAATCCCGGAGCTTTTAAATCAGGATTTAAAGGGACCGGGGATCTGGCTGAAGCTAGGAGCCCCGGCCCCTTTAAATCACCCACGGAGCTACCAGCTGCAGAGGTGGCTGGGAGCCCTGGGGTTTGGGCAGGGGTGAAAGTAATTTACATTTCTTACCCATATGGTCCAATCGCAAGCAACCCCCCTCTTCTACCTACTTCATGGATCCCTCCCATTGCATGACATAGATATAGAAAATAAAGCTGCTACTATTACTAAAAATACTGTCTATAATAAAACTTTAATATTGGAATAAGCCTGAAAAAGTGAAAACTCACTGTCACATTTTTCTCAGTGTCTTCCCTCCTCCTCCAGCCAGGTTGCTGATGCTAGGCCGTGCTTTCCCCCGGCCTGCCACTCAGCAGCGGCTGCAGGGGCTCCCCTCTAGCTTGGAGCAGGGAGACTGGCTGAGAGGGAGAAGCAAGCCTACCCCCTGCATAAGAACAGTTTAAACTCAGCTGTTCCCTGCAACGTTCAGCCTCTGGGGTTAGGAACCGTTTCTGGCATCCTTGTTAATTTCACTCCCAGTTGTTGGGGGGTGGGGGGAAGGTATGTGTGACCATGGCAGGAGCAGTTCCTTTCTGCCCCCTGGATGAGGGGATCTCCAATACTACTATAATACAATAGTAGGGGCCAGTTGCTGGGGTCAGGGCAGTCGGCGGTAGGCTGCAGCCGCATTGTTTGTGACACACACATTCATACACACTATATGTATTACTGTCCTGTGGGGAAGATGCCAGTGCCCTTTTAAAGGGTGGAGGGGGAGACAAGTGTTTCTGGGCTAACACCTCAGGAACTTCTGCTTAATGTGTGCTGCTTAATGGAGTCCGTCCTTCCCCAGGGGGCTGTTGGTCCAACTCCTACACTGAAGAGCTATCTTTTTTGAGAAATCCAGCCATACTGTACCTATACATTTAGAACATACCTGGATCAGAGTAGATTTAGATCTGTGAAGCAAGACAAGAAGATTTTGTTTTTCCAGGAAGACATTCATGTGGATGTTCCAAAGTTAGCTTTCGAGTGCCATACCCCCACATGGTGGGAGCCAGGGGGGCAAGGGACTGTGTTGCACCATGCCCACCAGTGCCCCACTTTCCCTAGATCCTCCCTATTTCCTAGCAAGTCAGATATCAAGGATTTGTTAATCTCCCTTCCAGGCACATAAAAGAGTGCAGGGGGCACACCAGTGGGTGACTAGTAGTAGGGGAAGGCAGGGCAGGGGTGAATGAAGGACAGCTGGAATAGCCTTCATGAAATATACAAGATACTTAGAGAAAGTTTTGTCAATTTCAGCCTCTGCACTCTGCAGGCAGGGCAAAACAAAAAGAGATCTGAGATTGCGCCCTATGTTCTTATGCAGGCAGCTAGAGGGGAGAGCCCCTATTGAGTGGGGGGTGGGGAGGATTTAAGCTGTGCAGCCAAATGCTTGTATTTGTTGTGTATATTAGTATTGGCGAGATCCCCTCATCCCGGGGGCAGAAAAGAACTGCCCCTGCCCAGGGCCGGCTCCCAAAAGCTGCGATCACGATCGCGATCTGCGGCGGCAATTCAGCGGGAGGTCCTTCGCTCCGAGTGGGAATGAGGGACCGTCCACCGAATTGCTGCCAAATAGCTGGACGTGCTGCCCCTCTCCGGAGTGGCCGCCCCAAGCACCTGCTTGGCCAGCTGGTGCCTGGAGCCGGCCCTGCCCCTGCCATGGTCAAACACACCCTCCCCCCAGCAACTGTGAGTGAAATTAACAAGGATGCCAGAAACGGCTCCTAACCCTGGGGGCTGAACGTTGCAGGGAACAGCTGAGAGTTTAAACTATTCTTATGCAGGGGGTAGGCTTGCTTCTCCCTCTCAGACAGTCTCCCTGCTCCCTGCTGCAAGGTAGAGGGGAGCCGCTGCTGCTGAGTGCCAGGCAGGGGGGAAAGCACGGATCCTAGCGTCGTCAGCCTGGCTGGAGGAGGAGTCAGATTGCACCTTTTCTTACCTGTCCGCCATACCGGCTTACTTTCACCTCTGCTTGTCTTTTCTGAGACTTGTAAGAATATCATTGGGTAGCTCTCAAAGGCTGCTGCTGAAACTGAAGGCTGATTTCCAGTGTCCCAGTGAAACAAATGCAGATAGTTTCCCTGCTTGATAGCAGCCCCATGAGTTATTCTGCACATACTGCCTGATTCAAAGCCCATTGAAGCCAATGGAAAGACTCCCACTGATTTCACAGGCTTGGACCGGGCCTCCACATGATACATGTAGGACTCTGATCCCAGAAACTGCCCCGTGTAGGTGGAGCTGTGCCCCCACATGAAGCCCAGTTGATTTAAATGGGTCTCCAGCACACTTTTTTCCCCCCAGAAAGTTACAGCCCTAGAGCATTTTGTCCCCCTGTGTTCCATGTATTACTATATGTCAGGTATTCTACTATAGAGATGTTCACACTGTAGGTGGTCAGGTGAAATTCATATGGCATAGTTAGCATGCATCATATTTTACCACATCACATGTATTATTGCAGAATGTAGCAGTTGCCATGTAATTCCTCTGGCCAGACCTTGCTGACACCACTCCTTCAACACAGGAGCTGTCTGGTTGAAGTTAGAGAGTAAACACTAGGCATCCCATGATGGTTGTGGGATCAGGCCCCACAATTTGTGCCCGGTGGATTAATTGATTAATATTTGACCAGTTCTTTGCAAACTTGTTAAGTGCTGTGTATGCGCTGAGGATTATTCTTTGGAAGAGGGTTGAGGGAGATGACACATGAGATTAAAGCCAAGACTACTGCAGACACGTCATGAGCATTCTGTCTCCATTGCATTTTTAAAAATTCTTCCATTCGTTTGTTTTCATACCGAGCTAAAAAGATGCCATTTCCCATTTAGATCAGGGTCCTCCTCTTCCCTGGCTTGTTCATACATTGAAGTTTACTGTTGAGTCGAAGGAAACGTTCAGAAAGGAAGGAAGGGAGATAGATGAATTATGGCACTTGAAGTCAGAGGGAAAATTCTAAAAGGAAAATGTAATTAAGAAATAAATTGAAAAACGGATGCACCTGTGATACAGTGGCCAGAAACGATTATTTTAGAGGGAAAATGATTGCAGGCAGCTTAATTCTATTTCATTCCCTCACTCTAGGGATTTGGGCTGTCTGCTCATTTATTTGGACATAAAGCAAACCTTTTCTGCTTTCTTTGTTAGTTGGAATGAGTATTATTTTGTTGCAGCATTTTAATTAAACACCATCACATCCATGTAAGTATCTCAGTACATTTAGGACAGTGGAACTCTCCTCTGTTGCTTTTCAGATGCAGTTGGCATTTGTTTTTCTCGGTCCATGCTATTAAGTGTTCTGTAAATACACAAATGGGGAAAAGTAAGTTTATCTGCTGGGAAAAAGCGCCAAGGTTTTTGTAAATCCAAGGCTCTTCAAAGAGAGCGAATGGTTTGGAGGAAATTCAAAAGACAGTACATCTCAGAGTCAGTGGGGCTATGTTTTAATGATCGTGTGTAAGGCAGGAGAAGAAAGGACAGAAAAAAGAGGCAGCAAAAATGGTAAATGACATTGACACAAAGTATGCAGTGTTGTTGTAGCCATGTAGGTCCCATGGTATTAGAGAGACAAGGTGGGTGAGGTAATATCTTTTATGGGACCAACTTCTGTTGGTGAGACAAGCTATCAAGCCTACACAGAGCTCTTCTTCAGATCTGGGAAACGTACTAAAAGTGTCACAGCCAAATACAAGGTGGAACAGATTGTTTAGCAGAAGTAATGAACGCATAGTTCAAGGACTATTCAAGATGAAGTGACCCATTAATACCACTCCAGTCATAGGGGGAAAGGTTGTTAGTGGCTTACAGATTGTTGTAATAAGCCATAATTCCAGTGTCTCTATTCAGTCCATGGTTTTTAGTGTCTAGCTAAGCTATGAATTTAAGCTCCAAGGCTTGTCTTTTACGCAGGTTTCCTTTGAGGATGACGACTGAGAGGCCAGGTATAGAGAGGTCACTTTGTGAAGAGTGTTCACCCACAGCTGATAGGGTATTTTTGTCTTTTATCATTTTCCTGTGAGTTCATTTGAGAAGTGTAATGGTTGTCTGGTTTCAAAGATGTTGTTGGGGGCATTTAGTGCACTGGATGAGGTACACCACATGTTGTGATAGGCATGTGTAGGATCTTGAGAGGTGAGTTGTGGGGGGTGTATATCATTGTAGCAGTGGAGATTGTCTGCAGGTTTTGCATCTGTTGTTCTGGCAGGGTCTGGTGCTGCTTTGAGTTGGTGTGTCCTGGTCTGTGGGGTGCTTGCTTCTGATGATGAGCTTGGAGTGGTTGATGGTACTTACACTGTGGTCATCATCATGGTACGGTGCCCTTAGAGTGACAGCCTGAAATTAAGTTAACTGTATTGTGACACACTGTACCTCGGGGGAACCCTCTGAACCCCCATGTTCATCCTTACAATATAATTGTGTGGTATTAATGCTAAGTTTGTCATGTCGGATGTCTTCGGAAGGCTCATGATGCACTGAACATTGTTGTTATAGTAATGTTATAGCTTGTAATTACATGTGTATAGTTATGAGGCTAAAAATATGTCCTCATGGCTTAAAACAAGCTCAGGCAAAAACTCTCTAGGAGCAGAGGCCCAGGCAAAACTCTCCAGGAGCAGAGGGGCAGTTCACACCTCATCAGGGCATGTATGGGACAAACCCAGCCCAGCCTCACAGGAACAAAGGACACTGGCCTAGGCAGCAACAAAGGATTTGTTGGACTCTCCAGTGAGTCACCCCCCTTCCCTTGGTCAGTTTGAGGACTACGATGAGGTAATGCTCACCTGACTCTGAAGGGGGGGAGCAAAGCCAAGAGGGAAGAAAGGACATGATAAAAGGGAGAGACATTTGCCATGCTCGCTCTCTCTTCCACCTCCATTACAGATACCACCACCAAGCGACTGAAGCGCTGATCAAAGGGGAGAGCCTGGCTGAAAGGCAGCCAGCCAGCCTGTGGTGAGAAGCATCTAAGTTTGTAAGGGCACTGAAAGTGTTAAGATCAGCTTAGAATGCGTTTTGCTTTTATTTCAGGGCTTTGGAGTGGAGCCCGGAGCTGGAGCGCGGAGCAGCTCCAGAGCAGTGGAGCTGCAGGTTTTTGCCTGGAGCTGGAGTGGAGCAGGAGCACAGCTTCAAAGCCCTGTATTTCATTTGATCAAATATGACTTATTGTGCTTTGACTTATAATCACTTAAAATCTATCATTTGTAGTTAATAAATTCGTTTGTTTATTCTACCTGAAGCAGTGCGTTTGGTTTGAAGCGTGTCAGAGACTCCCCTTGGGATAACAAGCCTGGTACATATCAATTTCTTTGTTAAATTGACAAACTCATAAAAGCTTGCAGTATCCAGCAGGCATAACTGGACACTGCAAGATGGAGGTTCCTAGGGTTGTGTCTGGGACCGGAGATATTGGCTAGTGTCATTCAGTTGCACAATCCAAGCAGCGGCTGGCAAAAAGTGCTCACTCACGTAGCTGGGAGCAGGTTACATGCCAGAGGCTGTGCGTGAACAGCCCAGGAGTGGGGGTTCTCACAGCAGAGCAGGGTAAGGCTGGCTCCCCGAGTCGAGGATTGGAGTGACCTAGCAGATCACCGGTCTGGATAACACCAGGTGAATGTTATATGGATATAATTTGCCTTACAACTTCACTGTAGCACTTCACTGTCACTGCTTAAGGAGAGAATGCTCCTCCTTTTGCAGGGACTGGAAGCAAGATCCTATGGGAGACAGCAGCCTATGCAGCTGATTCTCCTTAGGACGAAGCACTGCTATTGGCCACATCTTAAACCATTATGTTCTCTCGGAACACTTCCTAGCCCACGACTTTCTCTAGAGTTGCTGCACCTCTTGGGTTCTCGTGTGTGTGTGTGTCTGTGTTTTATTTGCCGAGCTTGTATGAAATCTCTGATAATGAATTTTATATTGCCAGTAAGGCTGCCTGAAAGAAAGAATGTTCCCGTCTTCCAGCTAGACTTCTACATGAAATTGTTCTCCCTTTGTATAAACCGCTGTAAAGAAATGGGGACATGTCCGGCCTGATATTTACAAAAATGATTTCACCATCTTCTAAAGCAAATGTTGTGTAACACAAGCAAACAGCTGTTAAATAGATCAGAAAATAACAGCTCTCATAAATGCTTCTGACTCACAACTCCTGAAAAGCACCTCTAATAAGACCTGCACTGTTCTTTTCTGTGATGATACATATTTTATCAACACAACCTTACCAGCAGGAAGGAGGCTGAATGCTGGGTAATCCCAGAACGAAGTCACAGGAGAAGACAGTCGTGAATGTGATGATGTTAGTCGGACTATCAGGTTTTATTAAATTGAAAATATGTGTTAAAAGTACAGTTGAAAACATAACTTTGCTGCAATTCATTATTTCTTATACTCTTAGGTATTTCTCCAGTGTTCATCACTGTAATTAGCTGAATTTACAATACTGATAATTCCCCCCACCCCGAAACCCTCCTATGAAAAATGTACACACATTAGGAGTCAGTATAAATGCATCAGAATCTGTTCTGATCTGAAGTACCGTCAGTATACTGAAGTATTGTTTCCTCCACCACAGAATAAATGGTAGGTCCTCACTGGATCCTGGAAATGCTTTAACCAATTATTCTGGGAACTTTTCCAGGGGAATGTTTTCCTGTCGGAAAATGTCATTACGGTAAAATTAAAAGTTTTGAAGGGAATGTGTCAATTTTGACAAAATTTTTGTTTTGAAAAAAAATCGAAACAAAACTTTCCTTACTGGAACAGAACATGTTTGGTGTTTGTTTCAAAATGACTTAATTAGATGTTTGACGTGATTTTAAAATTAATATAAAACAAAGTTAGAATGAAATGTTTCAGTTGTCCCAAACCAAACATTTTAAAAAATGGTTTTTGTGTGTTTTCATTCCAATTCAGAACAAAAACACATTTTGAAATTGCAACATTTCCCCTGGAACAGAACTTCCAGTCCCTGCACCGATCTGCTGGGCCTTCTCTTTCTTCCTATTGCAAACACCGACCTTGAGTCCTATTAGATATAGACAGTGATATAGGGGGAAATCCTGCAGCATGGGCTCAGATCCTTTCTCAGGCAATACTCCCACTAACACCAGTGCGTGAAAAGCCCAAGTACCTGATGTGCTGTCTGGACTGAAAGGCTCACTCCCCTTGAAAGGCTGGGAGGACACGCCAACTGCTGCTTCTGAGATGGATGCAA
This sequence comes from Trachemys scripta elegans, assembly GCF_013100865.1. Taxonomy (NCBI): domain Eukaryota; kingdom Metazoa; phylum Chordata; order Testudines; family Emydidae; genus Trachemys; species Trachemys scripta. Next base: position 15,160,999 of record NC_048301.1, on the reverse strand, counting down.
GCTGAGCACCATGAGTCATCTGCCACCAGGCCAATGACCATCCACCCTCTCATCACCTTCTGTAGGATGGCACCACTCCACTGTCCTAGGGACTGACAGATAGACGGGCCCTCCTGAACTAAAATCTCTTCTCCGCAGTGTGCAATGTGGCCATCAAATTACGCAGGGGCTGAGAGGAATATATTTTTAACCAACACAGTCCTAATTAATGAACCAAATGAGTCTGGCCCTTCTGTACTGGTGGTATTGCTGCATAATAGAGCCCTTGAGTCTAACAAGTGTCCTATATCTGTCTTGGATACTATGGTGATGGGCCATATAAATACCTAAGTGCCTCACAGTCTTTACTATATTTAGCCTCACAGCATGCCTGTAAAGTAGAGCAGTGCTATTATCCCCATTTGTAACCGAAGCACAAAGAGCCTAAGTGACTTACCCAAGGTACAGAGCAGGGACTTAAACCTCCATCTCCCACAGCCTAGGCTGCTGCCCTAGCCACTGGGCCATCCTTCCAGTCCTCCCATGCTATATTCTTAAAGCCTGACAATAGAATCTCTGAGCCCATATTCATGAACGATGGCGCCCACTTCTGTGGCAATACAAAACAAAGAGTCTTAAAGTCGGGAGCTTAGAAATGGGAAATCAGCCTGTTCAGAAAGTCCCATTTTTTCCAGTTTCAGATTTCTTGCATGGAGAGTGCTTTTTGTCTACTGTTTTTATGGATCAGTGGTGACAATGGGGTGTTGGCTAGATCAATTACATGTAAAAATCTATTTTTGACATTTTCCCTGGGACCGATTGGTAACAGCCTCTTCTATTTAAAAGTAAGTCTAGAAGTAGCCACCAAGGCTAAGATTTTCAACAGTGACTTTTGGTGCCCCAATTATCCCAACCAGTGGGGTAATGAGGGCCCTGGTGCAAGAATAGGTTAGGGGCCCCGTTCCTGATTCCAAAATCTAAAATTTTGCTTACCGTCCCCATCCCATCCCATCCCCCACACTCCCCACTCACCCCTAATTCACCAACAACTCAGCCCTCCTAACCCCTCACCAACTGTCCTGGGACCTTCCTGGCTACTTACTGGTGTCCCCGGCTTAGCATTCTGCTCCCATCCTGATTTAGGGTGACTCCTCCTAATCCTGGCTGCCCAGTAGCGCCATGTGCTCCCATCACCTGCCCCACATTCACACAGCACCACCTCTCTGTTGTGATGAAGGAGTGGCTGGACCAATCCTGAGCAGTGCTGTGAAACCACTGTAATGATACTCGCTCAAATTTGGCCCAGATGCCCCACCATCATGATAGAGGCATGGCCGGGCCAAACCTGAATGGTGCTGCAACCTGGTAGCATGCCCAGTTGCAATGCCACTCAAATGTGGCCCCCACTGCCCCTCCATCAATGGAGGGGCACCAGGGCCAAATTTGAGAGAATGTCTTGTCACCCTGTGCACCAGGTGAAGGGCCAGAGAGTTGCACTGTTTGGCTGGGCCCCCATAACCACATGGGTCCTGCCGTGACTGCACCACTTGCACTATTGTAGCTATGCCATTGTACCCAACTTGAGCCACCTTAAAGGGGCCTGTATCTTCAGAGACTGGGTGTTCAGCACCCTATAAAGCACCCAAACTCACTAGTCACTTTTGGAAATCTTGGCTTAAGTTTCAGCTTTCCTCCACTACTGGTACCTTGTTTACTCCTGGGGAATCCTGAGCCGCTGCACACACGGCAGAATTCATATGTTCTGCAGACTTTTTTTTCTCTCCACAGAAAATACGTTCTGCTGGAGAGGCACTGCAATTTTGCCTTTCGCCCACCAGGGGATGCTGTGGTGCCAGAACAGAGGCAGCTGGCTCACAGCTCACCAGTCATAGCAGTCAGTACCCAATAGGGAAAGAGCAGAGGCTGCATTCCTCACAGCGCCCTGCCCGCGGGGCCAGGTGAGGAGCATGGGCTATGGGGGGGGGCAGACAGAGTGGGGCCCTCGGGGCTGCTGCAGGTGGGGTCACATAGACTGGGGTTCAGAAGTGCTAGTTGCGGGAACAGACTGGAGCAATGGCTAAATGGGAGCGGGGGTGATGGGACACATGGGGATGGGGCAAGGGAATGCAGGGACATATGGGGAGAGAGGGCAGGGGATGACTGGGGATGCAGGGACACATGGGGGAGGGGTATATAGGGACGGGGAGGGGGTGCAGGGACACATGGGATGGGGGAGGTGGTGCAGAGCCACAAGGGGATGGGGGACAGGGAGTTGTTGAGTAGGGGTGAAGGGACATTGGCGGCAGGGGTTCTCCCATCCACACCCAACAAACCTCCAGATTCACGCCCAGGCTCCTTCCCAGCAATTATTTCCCTGTCCCCCAGCTTCTCTGTTACCCCAACTCCCCCAAGCCTTTGACTGCTTCTGAGGGGTGTGGGAAATACATTTCTGTATTGTAGTTTAAATGAATTATTAATCAAAGATCTGTGTTAATATGCCCAGTAAGGAATCTATTTGTTAAAAAACATTTCCTGAATCTTTTTTGTTGTCTCAATTGTTAGACATACTTGTTGACAGGTATTTTGAAATAAATTTCCAAAATAATGGAAACTGCATGATTATAGAGTTATTTTGACAAGTAAAATATGCAGAATTTTAAAATATTGTGCACAGAATTTTTAATTTTTTTGGAGCAGAATTCCCCCAGGAGTACTTTTCTCGGACATTAAATTTCATGTTTACTCATATGCATGGAATAATAATTTCTCCAAATTCTAAGGCACAGTTATATTTCCTGATCAATCTAGTCCAAAATAAAGTAAAGTGTAGTGACTTGTCACCTGACAGCATTCTGCCATAAATCAATGTGATCTGCACTACAATAAATTGATGAAATCATAGTCTCACAATCTCACTAGTCCCACTTCCTATTAACTTAGTACTAGGAACAGAAAGGTCACATATTTATTTGCGATACAAACCGTTATCATGAGACTCATGTACCCCAGTGAAAAAGAACCAACATACACCTGTATCAGCTGATCTCCGCAGGAGTCGGATTTCTCTGCCTATGAAATAAAGCTTTATCTTAGAGTGGCTTGAAAATATTTAGATGGACAGTTTTTCACCGGAGAATGCAGTTTTGTCAAAACTGAAATTTTGCAGAAGCATGTTTCTGATTAAATATGTGACATGAAAAAATCTAAACCAATTGTTTAGCCTTTCTTATCTCTATTTGATAATGTCAAAACTTTTCATTTTAACTTCATCTTTTTGATTCATTTTGCTTTGACTTGTGTTATATTAAAATTGAATTATATAATGCACCTCTACCCCGATATAACGTGATCTGATATAACACGAATTTGGATATAACGTGGTAAAGCAGTGCTCCGTGGGGGGGGGGGAGGCCGCGCACTCCGGTGGATCAAAGCAAGTTCGATATAACGTGGTTTCACCTATAATGCGGTACAATTTTTTGGCTCCCGAGGACAGCGTTATATCGAGGTAGAGGTGTATTTGATATTGTTTTACATTATCATGTGAAGTGTTTCAATGGTCCCAAACTGACAATTTTTAAGAATCTTTGTTCTGAATTAATAATAATAATTTTGTTCTGCTTTCAAATCATTTTTTTCCAGAACATTGGAATTTCCCACAACATGGAAATTGGGTTTGTAAACCAGCTATAGGTGAGGTATCAAATGCACCAACATGTGAAATCCTTTACTTAGGGGCTACACAGTTCTACCTGTGTCTGAAACTCTGACTGCTCTCTACCCAAGACTAACATCCCACTTTAACCAGGAGAACTAACCAGCACTCATCATATAATATAATTAATATATAAATGCTGCTTCCCCTCCCTGGCCTTAGTTCAGTGACAAAACGGGAATAGATCAGGCTCGTACCACTGAAGTCAAAGGAACAACTATGTCAGTTTAAACCAGGTAAGCCTAGACCAAATCTTTGGCACTTTGCTGAACTTTCGAGCAAGTCACAAGAGCTGGATGGACAATGTATTCTATCTCTGAAATTTCTCTTCAACAATACTGAGTAAATGCTGAACCTGTTACCTGCAATATCCTCTACAGCTCCAAGTAGACCCCCTGCAACTTGCAGCTACTATAAGCTTAGTTCAGACAATTGTTTTGTAGCACTGTAACAAATGTACTTGTGCTCCTCGATGACCAACCTTCATTTTCTTCTTCTTGCTGGAGTATGTCCTGCTCTGGCACAGATTCCCGGTGTGACCTTAGACAAGTCATTTAATTACGTTGGGTATCTCTACACTGCCATTAAAACCCCACAGCTGGCCCATCCCAGCTGACTTGGGCTTGGGCTAAGAGACCGTTTAATTGCAGAGTAGACATTCGGGCTTAGGTGGAGCCTGGGCTTTAGGACCATGCTAGGTGGGACGGTCCCAGAGTTTGGGCTGCAGCCTGAGCCCAAACATCTACACTGCAATTAAACAGCCCCTTAGCCTGAGCCCCACGAGCCTGACTCACCCAGCACGGGTCAGCTGTGGGTGTTTAATTGCAATGTAGACATACCCTTGGTGTCTCAGTTCCCCATCTGCTGAATGGGGACAATAAACAGCACTTGCCTACCTACAGGGGAGTTGAGACCATAAATACATTAAAGACTGTGAGGTGCTCTGATGGGCGGCATAGAAATTCCTAAGGCACATACAGATCATCTGTGGATTGCCTCATTAGGTGCCTGACCATCATTGTACTGGTGTGGAAAAGTGTTAGCTGGATAGAATACTAATTATTTGTATTATCCAGAGGTGCTGATTGAGACGGAGGCCACGTTTTGCTCGGTGCTGTACAAGCGCATAGTGGGACACGTCCCAAAGAGCTTATGATCTAAAGAGACAAGACAGACTACAGGTGGAAGAATAGCAGTATTATTATCCCCATTTCACAGACGGGGGAACTGAGGCAATTAGAGATTAAAGCCCGTAGAAAGACTTCCACTGATTTCAACTCAGGCCTCAAGTGACTTGCCCAAAGTCACTCGAGAACTCTGTGGCCCAGCCAGCAACTGAACCCAGCTGTCTTGATTCCCAATGTTTTAACCGCTAGCCCATCCTTCCCCCTCTGATCTCCGGTTTAGATTGTAGCGCACATACACCATCCTGTGATGGTTAAAGTTCAAGCGTCCAAAGATAACGTTTCATATGCGACAGACACAGCCATTCTGTGGATGGAAAAAGCTGCGTGGAGGCAGGAGGAAGAGGAGATGCTGCATGACTAGAGGGGCTATCAGCGGTTGTGCTAACTCCCTAGCTCCTATAATATTGTGCCGGGGAGCCAGCACTCTCAGGCTGCCAGAGATCCAGTGTCCCACAGTTCAAATAACCTCGTGCCAAAGTTCTTGCCTTTTAGGAAAACAAAGAATGGGAGAATTGCTCTGAGAATTCACTCGCCTCCTCGCCAGGGAAGCAACTGTACCTAACTGCAGTGACAAATTGCTTTCCAGCAATGACCGCTGTAGCTGCTGGTGTTCGGTGGACTTTGATGCTTTTTACTCTTCATTGCCATCAACAGTAAACAGCTACTGGTGATTTAGTCCTGCAATTATTGTGCAGCTGTGGCGAATTGAGGGTACAGTTCAGCACTCAAGATTGCAAATTAAATCTCATCGGTCAGGAGGAAAAAGTAGATTTAAGTGTTCCTTTGTCAAATTTCAGCCCAAGAGTGGCTGTGCATTGTATCCAACAATTGAGATGCTCCTTAAGGTATAGGTGAGAAAGGGAGATGCATGTAATCCATCTTCCTTTTGATGTGCAGAGAAGACGTATGCGATTTTTTCCACTCATTTAAACTGTGTGCCTGTCACTTTTAGACTAAATTTGGTCAGAAAACAGACTTTCATTCCCCTGGGAAACTCTGACATTATGACAGACATAGTACTATTATTGATCAGGGGCATGATATGATAGTTTTGACATCATCAAAATGATTTGATGTTTCCAATTTTCTTTTCAGAATTTCCATTTTGCAAGAAAAAAAAAGTTTTGTGCCAAATTGAAACGAAAAGTTGAAATGTTTTGCAGGATGGACATTTTGAAAAAGTTTTGATTTGGAAACCTTGACCCATGTTGATCATGTCAAAATGTTTTTATCAATGAAGTGCCAAACGTTTTCATTTTGAGACTATAAAATATTAAATATACAAAAATATATAAAAGTCAAAACAATATTAAACACAATGGTTTTTTTTTTTTACCATATTGAAACAAAGCATTTTGATTAAAGTTGACTGAAATGTGGGATTTCTTGCTCATGGAAAATGTCACCTTTTAAGATATGTCTACACTGCACACCGCTGGCGGCAGTGTGTAGTGTACGTGTAGCTACGTGAAAAGCAAGCTGCACCCACACTGCGATGTGTAGCTACATGTATCGGTGAAAGTCTCTGGCAGTGGGGAAATATTCCAGCAGTAGGGAGCTACTGTAGCCTTTCTCGGCTGCCTCCCCAGTGCCAGAATCTTTCACTGCAGTGGGGAACAGCTCTGGCAGCTCCTTGAAGTGGGGACAGGCTCCAGCCTCCTGTATCAGTTGGCTCCCTGAGGACCCAGTTAGCTTGCCAATCTGGAATCCTTGGGAGTCTCAGCTCTAGGTAAGTCCACATGGTGGGCTGCCCTGATGCCACACACCCTGGAAGACTGTTTCAGGACTTCCAGGCTCCCAGCTCTGTGGCAGGAAGCGTGGAAGCCCTCAGAGGGTTTCTCATGGCTTCCAGGCTGTCTCCTGCAGAGCCAAGCCCTGTTCAGAGCCATGGCTCTCATGGCTTTCAGGCTTCCATTTCCATGGTAGGGAGCTTGGCAGCCCTGGCGTGGCAGGGCTTTCTTGAGAGCCCCAGACAGACCAAGGTCCCTGGCCTCGGGGCAACCTGCATGCTAGGGATGTCTCTGCCTCTCTGGCTCCAGGAGCTGGGAGGAGGCAAGGAGTTGTAGGTCACAGGGTGCTGTATCTCAGCAGCCTTCCTGGAGAGTTTTTGTTAATTTCACCGGCGGAAAGAGAAATTGACAGGAACCTTCTACACCGGTAGCCAGTGATACAGCGTTTCCTGATGGAAAACAGACATTTTTTTAGAAAACATTGAAATGGTCTTGCAGAATATTTTGATTTTTGCAAGGTTTGGGAAATCATTCCGAGGAAAACTTGTCGACCAGCTCTAATTTTGATGAAAGTTGAGACAAATCATTTAGACACTTTTCTATGAAATTCCATCCAGAATTAACGTCTCAGCAAAACATTTAGATTTTGACAAAGCTGCATTTTCCGACAGGAAAGTATTCTGTTGAAAAAATTCTAAGCAGCTCTACTAGGAAGGGTTTGTTTGTTTGTTTGTTTGTTTGTTTTGTGGTATTCATTACCAGGTCACTGGTGGCTCAGCTACCCTGGTGTTGAGCACTCGTGAAGGCCAACAAAGGTCTATGCAATGACTCACCCATGTGTTTTACTGATGGGCAGATCCCTTATGGGCCATTTCAGATTCAATGCCTTTCTTAGAAGTGAGTTTACTCATCAGATAGTTAATTTCTGTGTGATGCTGCAAGAAAAAGTGTTAGAGAAAGAGAGAGGAAATGGTATTCTCTCTAAGTCCTCTGTTTAGCCAAGAACTCCTGCACAAGCGTAACTTTAACGACCTGAATAATCTATGGGACTATTCATGTGTCTAAAGTTAAGCACATGCTGAAATGCTTTGCTGGGGTACTTTTGTGCCAAAAATTTGCATCATGACTTTTTTACATCAAACACGATTCTTGTCTTGAATGGGCAAGTGCCCTTATTAGTTGTTCCTTTTGTTAGCAAACCATGCACCACCCCCTTTTCCTTTCCATTTTTGTTTTGTTCTTTACCTCTGTTACTGCTACTAGTCGATTCAAGAAACGCTAAGGACCTGAATCTGATTTCACACCGATGTAAATCAGACGTAACGCTAATGAAGCAGACACTGGTGTCAAATCTGTGTAAATGAGATCAGAAACAGGTCCTCTGTTACAGCATACAAAAATTCCTTCACTCTTTCTGGGGAGTTCACTTAGCCTTCCCCCCATGAGCTCTCCCTCGTTCAATGTGAATATTTGAGAGAGGAGAGGTAGAGTGACCCAGTACAGTATACGAATATCTCTGAATACAAAACACACACAGTAAGCTCCAAACAAACTGAACATTTGATGAGTGGAGCTGCCAGTGATTAATGCTCTGAAGTGCTTTTTAACTATGGTGAAGCCAACTTTGAGAAGACTGTTGCTTTACATAAGATCACAAATTAAAATGTAAAATTGTAGCATGGCTTCACAGCTGTGTCTCATGACCTTGCTCATTTTAAAGGAGGTAGTCTTGAAGGCACTTATGGAAAGTAATTTATTTACGGGATGTACTCTGGTTTTCCACCCATAGGCACCAGGCAGGCAAACGGGTAGTTCATTAAGGTTTGGAATATGCAGCAACTCTGTGCCAAACATTTACTTCATAACTTTTCACATCAAATTCCTGCCAAGATTTGAAATCAGAAAATATAGCCAATTACTGGAGATAGGAGAGCAGGAAATGCCATGTAGAATTCTCCTTGGCATTGATCAAAAACAATTGCATTTCAGCTCTCAAAGATTCTCTCTGCCCCAATCACAACTCCATTAGAAATTCAGAATTAAGCTTGTGCAAGAGCTAAAGTAATCACCCTGTGATGACTTTGCAGACCTCCAGCAAGCCCACAAGGTAATGGCTCACAGCTGTCATAGGAACGTCATTGGGGGCTACTGTGAGAATCTCTAGGGTATCTAGTCACTGACACCAGAGTGCAGAGAAGAAAAATATAAAATCAATAGCTGACATTGTTACCCAGATTTTCAGAACCCAAAGCACTGGTAACGTAACTGTTTCACTCTAGGCGGTGTCAGGAATAAATCAATGGGAACACTGCAATTCCAGCTGATGAAAATTGGTACAAGTAAGCGTGCGTGTATCTAAAACTACAGTTTATTAGATTTAAACACACAGACATAAGCAATAGGGTTAGAACATCCCAAATAATTACCTAGAATTTGAGGTGGTATTGAGTAATTGACAGCAGGTCCGTGATGGCCGGTCGCTTTCCCGTTGGGAAGTCAGGTGTCAGGAAAAGGTATCTCAGGATAGCTTCAGAGAACTACTGCAAAGTAACTCTATTATCTAGGGGTTTTATAACTAATGTTTACAAAACACATAAATCATAGTGAACCCTATTGGGCCATCACATCTCCTAATGTCAATAAACTGTTTATCAACGAAACATTCCTAGTCATAATAAACTTCTGTATCAAAGGCACCTAAATTCAATGTCTTCATCCACTTATTTTCCTTCAGTCTCAATTTGTTGACTCTTTTCTCCCCTCCTCCCATTCTGATTAGCAAAAATTGCAATCCTGCAGCTAGCATATGAACTTGCCTCCAGAAGCCCTGCTTATTCAAATGAACCCTTAACTATGTGGTGTTCTGTTCTATTAATTCATGGTGGCTGAATGCACACAATATGATTGCAATTAGCCTGATCAAAATCTGGGGTACACACCCCCCTCAAATCCAGGGCAACAACTTGGGTGTTCCATCAAGGTTAGGGGCCTGAACCCAATGAAATCAACTTCTCTCTACTGCCCCTCCCCATGATCTGCAGTATTCTTGCAACTCAGGAGAAGAGCTGAGAGCTACCCTCATAAAAAAGACAGCCATAGTAAGGGTGCAAAGAAGTCATGCATGAGACTAGTGGAAGGGTTGCTGGGTATATACACAATGCAGTATGAGCTAGACAGTAGCTGTTGTGGGGAGCAAGAGGGGAGGGTCACTCCTTGTAGCACCCAGAAGTGGCCAGTCGCTCTCCAAAGCTCCTGAATTCCCATGTGTAGGGTTTGCTCATTCCCACCCCACCCCTGGTGCAATCTGCCCCAAAGGGTGCAGGGTTGGGGTGGTCTTAGTCATATCTGTCCTCACTGCTGCGTTGAGCAGTAGAGGTGGTTGTGCCCCCACACAACATGGGGCAATGCCTCCCAGCACTTGCTCTGGGGTGGTGAGCTTCTGTACCGACTCTGGCATGGGCCAGTGTCTAAAACCCACAGCCTGGGAATTGCCTGTCACCAGTTAAGAGGTGTTCTTGGGTGTGGGGAGCAGTTCCAGGTGCCGCAAAGTAACTTGCCAGATAACAAGACTAACAGGGTTTTCTTTCCTTGTCAGATTCTTTGTTGATTACGTGTTTGACATGAAGATAGATCTCAGTAATTAATATCTCACGTCGGGCCCATCTCGCTTTGCTGAAGCAGGTAATGTGAGCTTGTCACTGCGAGTCATGTGAACCATCGACCTCTCTATCATTTTCAGGAAGGAAAATGCAGGCGTTGATACAGTTACAGGGCACAGCATACTGTAAACGGCCGTTTGTTTGCTGTCCTGCTTTCCAAAAGCAGCCAATAGCGTGGAGTTTCTAAGCGGAGACTGTCTGGAAGGCAAAATAGCTTTGGGAACTTGGCCCTTATTTGCAGTACATCCTTTTAGCATATAAAAATTAAATTACATAACTTAAACAGTGACAAATGATTTACTCAAGAGGCAAAGTGTAAATTGCTCATTGTAAGCTGTGGAGTCAGTCACACCAGGTAGAAGTTTGTAACATGAAGATGGCTTCATTTCTTTCAAGGTCTCAGCATGAAATTTGTGCATGATGCAAATATGAGCTACAATGTATTCCAGTTTTAATATATGGGAAGAAAATGCTTCTGCCATCAAAAATACCGTAAGAATGACCAAAGATCCATCTATCCCAATATCCTGTCATCAGACAGTGGCCAATGCCAGGTGCACCAGAGGGAATGAACAGAACAGGTAACCATCAAGTGATCCATCGCCTGTCGCCCATTCCCAGCTTCTGGCAAACAGAGACTAAGGACACCATCCCTGCCCATCCTGGTTAATAGCCATTGATGGACCTATCCTCCATGAATTTATCTAGTTCTTTTTTGAACCCTGTTATAGTCTTGGCCTTCACAACATCCTCTGGCACCATCCTCTGTGCTTACCATAAGCACAGAGATAACAGAGCCACTGAGGTAGACAGCACTATAACTCTGAAACATAATAAAAGTTCTCCACTGATGTGCTTTATAAACAATTTATCACCATGCTTTGCTCCAATAAGAAAACAAGCTCCTTGATTCTACTGTATTGTTAGACCTTTGTAGCCTACTCATATCGATACACTCAGGGTCTTAGAGTGGTGATAGAATGAACTCTTTCTAATGACTGAACCTCAAGGAAGGGATTTCTGGAAAATGCATGAAATACATTAAGCTGCTTTAATCTTTTTTATGGTTTCCCAGCACTAGTGGATCAACCAAGTGATGCCATATTCTGGATAGTAAAGTGATGACATAGTAATTGATGACATCACTGACTGTAAACAGGGTAAGAGCCTGTACATTGCGTCTGAATTCTGATTTCCCCCTCTGATATGAGGTTTTTGGGGAAAAGGAAATGCAATTTGTGATACTTCCAGGACAGGGGATGTTCTGTGCAGGACGCTGGTCTGAGAAAAGGAGTATTTGTAGAAGATGGGCACAGGCAGAAATGGATGTTGTGAGGAAACATGGCCTTCAGTGACAGCTTGGTGGTTGGGGCACTGGCTACATGTGCCCTTCTTTGCCTGATTCATAGCAATTTTTTCCAACCCCAGATCACTCAATCAAATAGACCAGGGACTTGAAACTGGAGCTCGTACAGGGCCAAGCCCTACCCACCAGGCTTTAGTGACAGACTTGCTCTCATGCCAAATTTGAAAATGGACATTTCAGCCTAATTCTATTTTTGTGGCACAGAAACAAATTTCAAAAAACCTCTGATGTTGCAAAATGGACTTGCCGTCCCCCGGTCAGCTCGCCATTGGCTACCCTGGATAATTTGAGTGCCCAGAAAGTAAATGGCTGTTATTTATAACTAAAAGAGATTTAAATATGTGGCCTATTTGTCCAGCTCCTTCACCACCTACCTATCCCACAGGAGATAAGAGGGGGATGAGAAAACATTATTTCCCCAACATATTGTGCAGTGAACATGTCAATAAGCAGTTCTGATGTCATGACTTTGGTTTGATTACAATCCAAATGTAGCCTTCCCCAGCAACGGGTTGTTAGAAAAGGGCTGGGCTGAACCAGTTTATGCCTGGAACTACTTTAGCTGATTAACATATCCAAAATATAACATTTATTTGTTGAAGTTTGTGTGTTAAACGACTGGTTTAACGTTCAGGGCTCTAAAGGGAGTCTAGGCATTTTAGATTTGGAAATCAGCATTTCACTCTTTGCTCAGTACTTTTGCTCAGTTCACTGTGGGTGAAATCCACCCCCGTGCAGAGGGATGCTGGGACTAGTTACCCACTATTGTGAGGGCTCAAACAGAACTTGCATGATGCATCGCCTTGTGTGACCCGCTGTGCAGGACTGAATTCCATTGCAAGTATTTTGTGTGGTTATTTTGCCCCAGCAACAGTAAATGTTTTTGATACGGCTCAGAGGCCTTGGATTAGAGATGGCTGAACTGACCAAACTTTGGCCAAAATGAGGCAAATTTTGTGGAGCTTCGGGCAAGTGCAGCATTTTTTCCATTTTTTATTGTCATGTGCTCCTGCAGTTTGCTAAGTTTAGCCATCACCAGAAGCGCTGGATACTGTGAACAACACAGCGCTCGCGCCATAACTTGCTGTTGTGTGAGAACAATACTGTACTGCTTATTGCCATCTATACCAGAGGTGGGCAAACTACAGCCCGCAGGCCACATCCAGCGTGCGGGCCCGTCCTGCCCAGCCCTTGAGCTCCCGACTGGGGAGGCTAGCCCCCAGCCTCTCCCCTGCTGTCACTCCTCCTCCACAGCCATGCCACCGCGCGGGCAGTGATCTGGGTGGAACGGCTGCGCACTCCTGCAGGACAGCACGGCAGCGTATCTGGCTCCGGCCAGGCAGCACGGCTGCCAGACATGCTGCTCTGAGCGGCATGCTAAGGGGCGGGGAGTGAGGGGTTTGGATAAAGGGCAGAGGGTCCCGGGGGACAGTCAGGGGACAGGGAAGGGTTGGATAGGCGTCGGAGTCCCGGGGGCCTGTCAGGGGGCAGGGGTGTGGATAAAGGTTGGGGCAGTCAGGAAGCAGGGGGGGTTGAATAGGAGGGTGGGGTCCCAGGGGGGCGGTTAGGGGCAGGGGCTCCTAGGAGGGGGCGGTCAGGGGACAGGGAGGGTTGGATGGGTCGGGGGCATCTGAGGGGGCAGTCAGGGGGCGGAAATGGGAGGGGTCGGATAGGGGTCAGGGACCAGACTGTTTGGGGAGGCACAGCCTTCCCTACCCGGCCCTCCATACAGTTTTGCAACCCCGATGTGACCCTCAGGCCAAAAAGTTTGCCCACCCCTCATCTATACACAGTGATCCTCTTCGCCCAAGGAGCTTCCCAAGCACTACGTTCATTAGCCTTCAGCATGCCCCTGAGGTAGCTGAGTACCTAGTTTGCACCTGGAGAAACTGAGGCACAGAAGTTAAGCAATGTGGCTGGGGTTACACATCAAGTCCTGTCAGCACTGGGAATAGAACTTAGGATTCCTGATTCCCAGTCTCCTTTTCTAATCCATGGTCAACCATCCTTCTCTAATTACTTGAGCGGTTTGAGAATTAAGCTAAGATTTAGATACACGGTCTGAAATTTCAGGTGCTACTACTCTTCTCAACAAAAAGCTTTTGAGGCCCAATCACTCAAGCAGATGTGGGAGAAATATAAGTTCTCAGGGCTGCGAGCTTGGTGCTTAGAAAAAAAACTGTCTTGGTGATGGGGGCGCCAGGGGCTAGTTCCTCCATTAGCAAGAAGACCCCCCACCTTCCCTGGGAGGGCTTCACCTTGAAAGAGAGTCCACCACCACCCTCCCTCAGGGCCAGATTCTGATAGCCATACTAACGTTGAGCAGCACCATACTCCGTGACAGGTAACATTAACTCATTGAGCAGCCCCTCCTTGATAGTCCTACTCAGGGAGGAAAGGGACCACTGGCCCTTGGTGGTGGGTCTGTGGCGGGAGTGGGGCAGCATTAGTTGATGGCCCCGGTGAAAGCCGCTAAGAGGATGCACTGAATCAGCACCTTTCTGTTTGCTCTGGATTGCTGCACCTGCCAAGCCAGCATCTGCTATGACTCCCTCTTCCTCTTTGTGAACGGGTGGATGGCAGCCACGTTGAAACACTTTGGCTTCCCCTTGGCAAGCTTTCAGTCACCCTGGCACGCAGGCTGGTGAATTTGGGCCGAGGGCTCTACATTAGAGCCGGACCTTTTAAAATCAACTTTTTTGAAAGCAACACAAGTGTGTATATTTTACACGAAACACCAAGAAGGCTGCCTCAACAGAGCTGGACCGTGAAAAAAATGAAATCCACGCTGTAGCTATTAAAATATTAAAACCCAAATTGAAGGAAACAGCAGTTTACATTTCATACGATGCAAAGGAGGTGCCCACAGCTGCCTATCAAATTAGGTTTCAAACAGGTTTTTACAGATGGGAGGCTTAGAACAAAGCAGCTAGACATGGATGGCGGGTATCTAACATCCATTTCTGAATGCCAAGGGCCTGCCTAGACAATAGCTGCCAATCTAGCTGAAATGCTAGAAGCCGGGCAGTGCACCCACTGGCTGTAATGAAAGCCTAGCGCCAGCAGCCAGCTGAAAGAGTAGGTGCTTTGTAGCGCTCTTATTATATACAAAAAAAAGGTTAAAAGATGACAGCTGTGAGAAAACGAAGCAATTCCCTGTAGAGCAGTTGCCTTGTAGGGTGGGCGATTGTTTCTTGGAAACCAGCCCTGCTGCAATTTTATTATTCAGGTGCAAAGGGAAAATTATAGCCAGTGTAACATGGGCTACAACACTTTGTTCCTCCCAGGCTGGGCTTCACGCTACTCTCCGCTACCTGGAGGGGAAGGGCACTCTCATATTGCAGCCAAGTGTAATACCACTTCATTTGTCCTTTAAGTGCTTAGAGTTAAATATGATGGGCTAGGTCCTCAGCCCCGATGAAAGCTCTTTGCACTCAGTTTTAGAGCAGCCTTGGCCATAGAAAGCCGGCATCCTTGGCCTAATGCCACCTGCCCTCCCGCCCCTTGTAGTGCTTGGCATTTGGGGTGGGAAAAGAGCATGGAAAGGCACAGCCAGAGTGTGATGGTGTCTGGTAATCATGGGCCAGTCCTTCAAAACCAGCCAAATCAGTGTAAGTCAGAACAGCCTTGTGGCTGCTCTAATCTGATCATGGCCCCAGTTTGGCCTCCAGTGGGTCCCATGATTGGGGGAGGGGTTCAGTGATCTTATAGACACCTTTGTGTCCTTGATCCCACCTTGAGCTGCAGCACACTTAAAGAGCCATCCCTCTATATTTTATAATGTTTCAGCTCTTGGGCCTGAATGCACAAAAAGAGAGCAGCGTTGTGACCCCCGGTGTCACAATGCCTAGCCTTTAGGTGCCTAGAAAATCAGTGCCATTCACAAAGCCTGAGATAGAAATCTAAGCTCCCATCCAGGGAATGGGGAGAGATAAACACCTTAGACTGAGACTGACAAAAGCAGGAAGCTGCCTAAGCTAGCCCATGGGAAATTCATGTGTTAATCTGCACGCCTTTTCTTGGAGATGGGTTAGGGTGACCAGATGAGATGAAGAAAATATCGGGACATAGGGGGGCAAAAAAAAAAAAAAAAAAAAAAGCCGAGTGCTGCCGGCCGGCTGAGCAAAAAAAGCTGAGTGATCCCGGAGGCGCAAAATATTGGGACAAAAATTGTGTCCCGACCAGAGATCGATCAGGACGTGGGACAAACAGCTCAAAATTGGGATGGTCCTGATTTTACCGGGACGTCTTGTCACCCTAAGATGGGTGCATAAATCCAGGCTGCGCAGAGGTGCCTAGCTCTGCTTTGAATTCTCAGCTGCAAACCATCTCTTGGCAGTATTGAATTCTCAGCTGCAAACCATCTCTTGGTGCCTACTATGTTAGCAAATCCCAGGGGCAGAGACATCAGAAGCATGAGAACGCCTCTGGAATCTGGTGGTTGGAACACTCACTTTGGAGATGGGAAACCCAGGATCTTGTCCGCCTACTCCAATGACTCTAATTATTTATCCACAGGGTAATTGCTCCAACAGAAGAGATTGAGGGAACCTCCCCACCGGAAGAGGGTTATGTGAATTGACTGGGCAACACTTCAGTGGTTGAGTTGAGATTATAACCAATTATCCCATCAGGTGCATGTGCAAAACACCCAGTTGTACGCACAACCTTCTTGATTTCCAGTTCCATCTTCAGCCCATGAGGCCATCACTCCAGGCTCATTCGGGCACCAGAAAAGACAGAACACTGCTCAGGTCATGAATCCCATTTAGTCAGTTAAACCATTTAGTAATTCAACATTGACGTACCCACTCAGGGCTGGCTACTTCAAGGTATTTAGGCACTTAGTGGTATATTTTGCCATGTGTCTGTAGTTGAAAGAGCTTAAGACATGAGGCCTGATATAAGGGGCCTGGTATGAGGCCTAAAGCCTGAACTGAAGCAGTCAGGCTGTGCTGATATAAAGCAAAGTTAGCAAGTGTAGTGGGCTCTGTTACAAAACATGCCTACTTGCAAGTTCACAGAACCTAGCAAAAACAGGGCTGGTATTACAAAAAGGCAAACATTCCTAAGATGTGCTAGGCACAGGACACTCACGTAAATATATTCCAGAAGGATAGTACCAGAACACCCCGATGCCAAGTCTGGTATGAACACACTCTCTGAAGATAACATAGGGACACATTGACCCCTCCTAAAAGATAAGGTCAGGAGGACAGGGTGATGGATAGAGCTGTTTTGATCAAACCAACATGTACAAGCTAAAGGGTGGTAACTATCCATGTCAGAGGGGCAATACGTAACTTATTTGTGTCAGTATACAAAAGAGGGGTCACAGAGGGGGTGTCTTGAGCCAACCTAAGGGGGAGTGGAGAGTCACGCAGCTCACTGAGCTGAGTCCATTGTAACGGGCATACGCGTGTTAATGTACCTGTAGAACACGCAGGACGCTAGGACTGTGCTTTGTTGACAATAAACCTGGGCACGCGCCTTTGCCACTGAACCAAGTCTGTGGTCTCCGTGGGCAGTTCGATCAAAGGCTGCATATGGGCTGTCTGGCCAGAGCCAGTGCAGCACGCCGGGAGAACAATTGGTGATGATGTCCAGGCACCTAGCACCCACTGGCTTCACCGAGGGCTGGGAACAGGTTTATAGGTTTCCAGTACACTGTGCAAATGGCAAACAGGAGCAGTCAGAAGACCAGTCGCTCGAGCAACAGCCACAGGGGCAGGGACTGTGGTGAGACATCGTGTGCCTGGTGTGAGACTGGGAAGGATTTCACCTGTTGTAGCGCCCCACTCGTCATCATATTACATGGGCATTAAGCAGGCAAGGTGAACTTCACCCACCTCGCTACACAGGCCTGATGAGGCCATGTTTTCTCATTGATTAGAAACCTCCCATTATTACCCAAAACATTTAACAGAGCAGCACTTGCCATACCCCTTTGAGCAGTGCCTGACCACAACCAGCCCCCTTATGAATTATGCAGCAGAGAAAGGGTTTGGGCAGAGATACAATTGCCAATGGCCGCTCTGAGAAGAAGAAGAAGAAGAAGAAGAAGAAGAAAGGAAGACATTCCAGGTCAGGCAGTTCATTGGCAGAACAGTTTGCTGATTACAGACACAAAGAGCAAGTTATGGCTGTGGCAAGCTTGCCAAAAAAGCAAAGCCAACCACGTGGCCCTTTCAATAGTGGAACAGTCACCAGCAGAAGTTTTCATACTATAGGCGCGTGTATAGCAACACGCACGCTAGTGTTGCCATGCTGCTTTACCTCACATTCCACTGTCCCTGAGCAGAACTGCACTAATCCTGCTATAGATTTCATGCACCTTTCAAATAATGTGCAGCGTCATCTTGCCCTGATTAGCAATTATATCAGATGATATAGCGTAAGTCTCATCACC
The DNA here is from genome assembly GCF_013100865.1 of Trachemys scripta elegans. Lineage (NCBI taxonomy): Eukaryota > Metazoa > Chordata > Testudines > Emydidae > Trachemys > Trachemys scripta. The sequence continues at coordinate 15,142,954 of NC_048301.1, read as the reverse complement.
AGGACATACTGCTGATGTATGCAATACATCCCCGTGCTGTTTATTGGCAAGTGCACCAAAATTGAGCTTAATTAACATTTAAGATTGGGCACTAAGCAATTAAAACTAATCAGGCCCTTCAAAGTTTGGCAGCTGTTCTGAGTTCACGCTGCCATGACCAAAAAAGCACTACAGCATGAGAGACTGAAGCAGTGCCAGCCTGAGCTAGGAATGTCCAGCCTTCGGTTGCTATGGGGCATAACAGCCGGGTAAGCCTTTTCCAAGTACAAAGAGCAAGCACATACTTTAAGTTAGAGCACGTCAGCTGGCTGGTTAAGAAGCCACTGAGTAGGCTCATGGAATGATTTCCCAACCCAGTCATCCTGATCACACCCTCCCGCCCCCCACAGGCTTCTTGGGCCAGATGCTCAGGTGTGCTGAATGTTTTTTGCAAACATGCGTGTTTCAATTTCTGAAATGCAAGGCCTTGTTACAGACAAAAATCTAATTTGTTTTGCTTTAAAACGTCACTTAAAATATTGCAGGTCAGATAGTGGATTCCCAGGCTGGCAGCACACTGCTAGCATTCTCCAGCACATCTGAATACATACTGTACGCATGTGTTAAATATAATAAACATTTATGATCAGTGCATCTGTCTATATACACAGCAACATATAGTTAGCGGTGTTAGTTCAATAAACACAATATCAGAAATGGTTATTTGTATCTAATCGCTTGTGCACACAGAGCAGTACTATGCTCAGACAGAACGATGTTGAACTAGGCAACCTTACGGATGATAGTATAGACTGCTGTAATGAGTAACGTATATTATATACATTACTCAGGCCCATATATACCCAGAGAAAGCCCACGTCCCATTTTGACAATCTACATAAAACTTAAAAATTGATAAAAATAAATCCTGAACAGTGAAATTAATAACTCCCCACCAAAACAAAAGCCTTCTATATACGGGGTGGCACCCAACAACCAGATTACAAATATACCATCTCTTTGTTCTGTGTTTGTACAGCACCTAGCAGAAGGGGGTCCTGCTCCATAACTGGGGCTCGTAGGTGCTATCGCAATACATAATAATAATAATTAATAATAGACCAAAGATTTGAACACACATAATTTGCTTTTAAACATTATCCAAACCCATTTCACTGCACTGACGTTTTCAGGTCAGAGCTTTAGCAAGATAAATCGTCCTGATGACCTGACATTGACAGAATAATGGTTTTGAAAAATGGTCAGAAATAAAGTTCAACTATTTGTTAACAGGTATTCGGACTATGGGACAATGGTGGTAGATAACACAATTCAGCAAATACTTGAGCCTTTCCATTGTCCAAGGCGCCAGTTGTAGCCTATGGTCTATCAAATGCTACCTTTCTAAACCGCTCAGCGTTGGAGCATAACAAATGTCGATGTTCAAGAACCAGGAACTATCACTGTCAAGTATTCGGTTTTCATGAAGTATTAATAGCAGGATACACATGATCTCCATTAAACGTGTGCTGACCTACTTCAACTGTGGTGCCCTTCAGTTTAGCAAGAGTACAATTATTAAACTAGATTTAGCTTCATGTCAGCTTCTGCATAGCATATACTTAATTGACACTAGAGGCAGGCTGGCTGAAAGGAACTCAAGGAACTAGTATTCACTGTGTGAGAACTCCGATCACACTGAAGGCTGCTGAGCCAATATCGAAGACTGTCTAACTGTTAGTGTAGCCTGCTGACAAAACCATTTTCCGCGTTGTTTCAGAAAGCAACACCGAGGCTTGGTGCTGAAAGTGGTTTTTGCCTGGCCTATGCAAGCACTTAAGTGTGACCAGTTGTAGAAAACCATTTTTAACAATGGTTAATTTTCTTAGTAGAGCCGGGGGTTGAGTCTGCTCAGTCTTCTAGCTTGCACCAGTCATGCCCAGAAACACAACACAGTTATTATTAGCATGGTCACTCCTATGCTAAAGTTACAGCCTCTCCTTAAGATACCCACTCCCTATCACAATTTCCCCTTCTGAAAATTTGGCTTACTTTTCCTGACGTGTTCTTACTTGTGATTCTGTCTAACTGGAATTTCTTCCTGTCTCTAATTTTCCCAGCTCTCTTGCTATGTTCTTGCTGTACCAAATTAAGAACATTGTAAAGTCAAAACAAGCCAAATGAACTGTAAAAAGGCCCAGCAGCCCATGCTGTTGCAACACTTCAGTGGAGCTCCCATTTTGCCAAAATCACCCATCAGAATTCAATGTAAACTGGCATTCCCATTTAATTAGATTCCGTTATTTGTTCCTTTACAAAAAGTGTCAGCTGTCTATTTGGATGTGTTGGCCCGAGCTACCTAACCTTGTCAAGTTAATTATTTTCTGAGCACTGCATCCAGCAAAGAGTCTGGTTTCCTCACATTTGGCTGCACGTCCCATGTAGGTTTCCATGGATCAACAGCCATGAAGCCAAAGAATGAGTCAAGAGCCAAAATGGTCAGACTCCAGTCTTTGGAACTATCCTTGTGACTGGAATGGAGCAAAAGGTGGTGCCTTGCCTTATGTCTGTATCAGTTATGGGTTACCAACTTAACTGATTCATGCTCAGAGTAAACACTGGAATTGACATACTCAGCAAAATCTCAGGGTTGCGCCCTTTAAGAAAAATGTGTCTTTTTATATCTACCAGAAAACAGAGTTTGATGTCTATCTACTTCTATTCATGGACTAGTGAAGAAAAAGCAAGACACTTCTGTGCTTTTAGCTCAGCTCTGACTCCTCTTAACAGGTGTTTCTCCAAGTTCTCAAAAGAGGGGTACCTCATTCCGAACTAATATGTGCACAATCCTTTGCCTTTACCACATATACAAACCTGTTGTGTCCCAGGCATTATGGGATTTACTCCTGTGTTCTATGGTGAGTGTCCTGATCGTATGGTATGCTCTCCCAGGATTCCCTTCACTCTGTGTGTCTATGGTTAATACTTTACTATAAACCACATCCTGACCCTCTTGTCCCTTGGCTATTTTATTCTTTAAGGCAAGTTAAAGAATGCAATAAGCCATTACCATAATATGGTGACAGTGCATTCTGCGCTCTTGATGCAGTGTCAAATATCATCATGCAAAAAGGCTCCTTTACCCCAAACTCCCTTCCATGTGGGGGTTAGCGTTGCCATTTGTGAGGAAGCGCAGCTGGGCTTGTCCTATGATCTACATGGGATAGTCTTCAGAAGTCTCCTACTATCCTTGTAGGTCTTCTGGGATTGAAGGAGATTCGAATTATGCAAAAGCAGTGAGGCTCAGTTCAGACTCAGGCTGACAATTCTTAAAAATGGAGTAACACAGCAGGGAATGAGGCCACAAATGTTTTCTTTCCGTCAGGGTAGGCACATGAGGACGTATAGAAAAAGGCATTCACAGTGCCAATGCATGTGTTTGGCCCAAGAGATCCTTCTGAATAAAAGATGGTATGTTTGAGTCATACTTATAGTTCTCTAGCCACTCCTAAAATTCAGTTTGAGCCATTGTTATCCTTGTAAAAATATAATAGCTACATAAATAGTAGCATACAGCTGTACTGTTTCTGAATTAAAACTGTACTAAGCAAACACTAGAGACGCAGTAGGAACACACTATTATAGGCCAGAGTCCGATTTTGGTTGCACCAGTATACAGCTGGAGTAAATGCTCTGAAATTGTCAGAGTTACTCCAAATTTTCACTGGTGTAACTAAGAAAAGAAGCTAGTCCAAAACCTATGGAATGTATTTCCAATGCTACTGTAGTTATTATTGGCTTAGTGCAATAACTATAGTTTAGTGCAGCCTACGAATGAAAAGTTTGTTTACTAAATGGTAGTTGGCCATTGTTTGAGTTTTCAGAACTCCCAGAATCCAATGAAGTAAAAGTTTTAATTAAAAGATGGGCTAAAGTATGTGAATCTGGAATAAGTATCTTCCCCTGTGGGGTCTGGTGGTCCCACAGGTGGATTAGATACCATACATCTTATATCTACCCAATCTCTTTTCACATTAATACCCTTTTCATAGTCCTAGCTTCTTCTACTTCTATCAAAAAAATCTTGAACCAGCTTCTTGATTGCCATTCAGATCACTTTAGTTGATAACTCAGGCTCTTCTTGGTCCCTCCTCAGTCAATGCTAGGCCTATGAGATGCAACTCATCAGGAGATACGAGGGCTTTACAGAAGACTCATGGAAATGCTCCTAGCATTTCTGATTATGCATGATCAGATGAATTCACTGACTGGTTTGTGTGACTAAAGCAGATACAAGCCCACGGCAGTAGAAGGACTAAATGCCACACCCATATTCCTGGGGAAAGTAAAGTACTATCCAGCAATGATGCAAAATGTTTGTTACTGTAAATGGGGTAAGACCACTGATGTGTGGTTGTTAGTGGTTGTGATAGCGCATATAGTGTGAAAATCTAGGGCTATTATAACTGGCTATAGCTATTATGTGTCCACCTGCATTGCGTTTCACATAAATAACTCACATTGGCAGAGTAAATGACTACTGTTGAAAACATCGTGTTCTGTTTCAATCTGCGAACAGCTTTGCACTAGATTTTTATTTTTGCTGTAGTCAACTGATTCTGTACCCTGGTAATGTATTATTCTCACTTGCCTGCCGTCACCAATCAGTGTCTCTGTCAAAAGTGTTAGATTCAACTGGCACGGTCTTAGCGTGAGTGGGGAGGAACCCAGTTGTTTGGAAAGCCTATGAATTTTCATAGAGCTGCAGAGTTAGCTACTGAACTCCATGGAAGCTTTAGTGCCATTCACATCCTCTTTGAGACATTTAAATCAGCGTGCACACAACAGCTAAATTATTCAAATTGCAGGAGCTAAAAAACAAAACAAAAGCACTACAGGAGGAGTTTGGCTTCAGTAAAAGTCATCAGAAAGGAACATTTAATGGGCTTGAAAAAAACCCTGGCTGGAATCACAAAGTCCCCTGGCCATTAAATGAAAAGCAGAGATGCAAGCCTGTTCTGAACTAGAACCCCTTGAGTTGCAGAAGTAGAATGAACGACAGACTTCACAACCATCTTTGCCAAGACCTGAATTCTGGCTTCTAGTAGCTCTGCTTCAATATTGTCTAAACTTACTTTTTGTGTTTATTGAGAATTAGCTATTACGCTGCTGTGTGGGCAAGAACCCATGCTAGGTGCTGAGCAATTCAATCATACCGAACACAAAGTGCTTGTGCCAAACTGTGTGTATCGCCCTGTAACTATTTTGTCAGTAGAGTATCCTATGGAAATGTAACCCCTTCTGCCAGGCAACAAGGGTCTCGTTCAATATCTAGGGGTGCCTCAACATTACAAAACAGCCCCTAGAAATCTGGAAAACTAAACACCACGCCAGGCACCTCTAATAGGTAATATTTCCCCACTCGCAAGCACTGACTTTGTGTAAATGAAAGGAAACTTTGGTTAAAGGGAGAGGGAACATAGCATTAATTTGGGAAACCATCATAACAACAATTCAAAACAATATGTAAACCCCCTGCCACACAATATCTTGGGCAGCAGTCCTTTACCTCAGTTTCCCCATCTTGTGGTATCAAAGTCCAATGGATGAGTGCCCTTTAATGCACCACTCCCCTTTTACCTCCATTGCACACCACTCATGGGTGGATGCCAGAAGTCAGCAAAGGCCCAAAATCCAAGGGTGCATTCACATGGGTTCACCTCCCATCCCTGATTGAGAGGTGGTGGAACGATGCTGCTAGAGACTTGTCTCTGCTCCCCTGCCTTTAGTTGCGATGCCATGTTCTGAGAGACCATCACTCAGCCCAGCTCTTAGTGATTTCATTGGCTAGTGGGGAACCTCTCTGCAGCTGCATTGTCTTTCACTGTCCCACCCCAGATCTAAGGTTCAGCTCCCTAGACCACTAATCACCAGGTTTTGATCACATGGGGATGTATTGGAGGGCTCACTGCTAACTTAGCTGAATTAAACTAAACAGAAGACAAAATAGCCATCAGGATGCCAGAGTCTTGACTGGATTTTCCATTCTTTGTTAAACTCCTCTATAATCTTCTGTAAACCAGGTCTGAAGTAGCTCTCCCCAGCCATTTACTGATGAACTGGGGGGAAAGACCCCAGGGGCAAACTGTATTTGCATAGACAAGCCTGCTTTGCCTAGGTGATCAGCAAGCAGACCTGCTTTGCCAAAGTGATCAGTTTTGGCTCTTTCGGGTTAAAATTCACTTGAGTCTTGCAGGGGAAATGAAATATTATCCTTAGTGTAGGCGATATACCACAGAGGAAGAGAACATGTATTTCAGAGAGAGATGAATGGAGGAAATAGGGTTACGGGACCCCATTCTCCCGTTGTCGGCTTCAGTGGGAGGTACACATAATTTGCAAGTAGAGAATGAGTCACATTATTATTATTTTTGTTCATGTTTATGATCATTTGAAAACATTGATGTGAATAGGAGTGTCTTGTATCCTGAAGAGAGAGCGAGAGAGAGAGAATAAGTCTCATTAACTATCTTCTGGTTAGCAATACCTCTCTTTCACTCACAGAACTCATTTTAAAAGCCCAGTAACTGCATCTGAAGTGGGTATCTCTTTTCTAAGCACACACTGTTCCCATCGGAAGGTCAGCTCGTGTGAAGCAGATTTTTTTTTAAAGGCAGACATCGAAGGCTATTTTTGTAGGCACTTACAACTGTGTCATCTCACCACCCCGTGAGTAGGAGGTGAAGGATTAAAAGTGTTCTCGGCTTTGCTTTAGGCGTTTATCTCGAGGAGTCGCCTTCTCTCCAGCAGCTTCTCAGCCTCAAGTGCTAGCACAGTTTGAGACTATTTAAACATTCCCCCTAACCACAAAATGTCACATCGGCATACTGCATGTTTCCCCAGCTAGGTGACATGCAGAGAGCTGCGGAGTTGAATATCGTGGCCTGCTAGAATTGAAATTTTAAAGCAAGTTCAGTGTGCCCAAGTAAAGGGATGGGTTGGGGGGGGCGGAGAGCCAAAGGCCAAGTTGTACCTTGAAGCCATCGCCCCACTTTGGGGGCAGCACAGAGGTGCCCCCAGCTCAATATCCAGGAGTCATTGCAGGGAATTCCTAACTGCATGAATTGTTGGTGCCGAACTGAGCTATAATAACTCCTTACTTAAAGTTGTCCTGGTTAACGTTATTTCATGGTTATGTTGCTGATCAATTAGGGAACATGCTCGTTTAAAGTTGTGCAATGCTCCCTTCTAACTTCGTTTGGAAACCGCCTACTTTGTCTACTGCTTGCAGGAAGAGCAGTCAGTTGCAGCTAGCTGGTGGGGGCTTGGAACTAGGGTGGACCAGCAGCCCCGCTATCAGCTCCCTGCTCCCTTAATTTCCCTGTGCGGCAGCCCCCAGCAGTTCAGCTGTGTCCCTCCCCCCACTGTCATGTGCTGCTCCTGCCCTCTGCCTTGGAGCTGCTCCCGGGAGCCTCCTGCTCGCTGTGCGGGTGTCAGGGTGTCTCCCTCCCCCCTTCTCCTGCACCCTGCTTACCGCATTTCCATAGAACGGAGGTGGGAGGGGAACACAAGAGGGCTCAGGATGAGGGAGCTTCCTGGCAGCAGCTTCTGTCTCAACTTGCTGATCTACTTAAAAAGGCAATGTACTTAGAGTGGAGTCAGCGTACTTAAAGGGGCCTTGTGCATCTCTCTCTCTCTCTCACACGCACAGGGTGTATGTCTCTGTCTGCCATGCTGTCTCCCCTCCCTACATTCGTGCTGCCTTGTAGCGTGTGAGGCTGCATTAACAACAATGGGTTAACCCTTGAGGGCTCAGCCAATTGCTAGTTCATCATTTAGCAGTAAGGCATTTCCTGGGAAATATCCCACCCTCTGACTTCACCACCTCAACCAAACTTCACAATCATCATCGCTGTGTACAGTATTAAAACGTATACTGTGTGTGTGTGTGTGTGTGTGTGTGTGTGTGTGTGTATATATATATATTTTTTTTCTTTTGTCTGATGAAAAAAATTTCCCTGGAACCTAACCCCCTCCCCCCATTTACATTAATTCTTATGGGGAAATTGGATTAGCTTAACATCGTTTTGCTTAAAGTCGCATTTTTCAGGAACATAACTACAACGTTAAGCGAGGAGTTACTGAATTCAGCTCTATGCTACCCCCTGCAGGATCCCCAGTGCCGGTGGTACGGCCAAAGCCATTCCCTCACAGCACAACAGCCAGTAGGAGTTGTTGGAGCTGAAGCACAAGTTACAGTAGGCCTCAGATGCTTTTAGCTTTGCTGAAGGCTGAACTGGAGGCTGGGAGCCTCAGGCCAGGACAGATGCACTGTCACCCTCCTTGGTCCCCACTCAGCATCAGTGCAGGGATGAATTCTCCCCACTGCACCCAAAGCAGGTACAATGCCCCCTGGCTCTCTTGGGGGCAGGGAGGGAGGCTGGCTGCTGCTGCAGCCTCTGTAGCATGTTGGCCCCCTCCATGCCTAGCCCACGCTGCTAGAGGGAAGGCGAATGATCCTGCACTCTGTGGGTATGCTAGCACTGGCACCCATGCTTGTCTTGTGCTCTGGGGAGTGCAAGGGCTGGACTCGTGCCCTGCCTCTGCAGGGGAGTGTGATCGGAGTCTTTGTGTCCTCTTACCCCTCGCTGGGCCAGGCCGATGTGAGCCATAAATGTACAGAAAGCAGAGGATGTAGATTAAAGTGTAAAAAAATCCACACAAGGGACTTGGAGCTGTGGATAGAGGTAAAAAGACCTATTGTGTGTGTCTGAGGGAGAATGCAGGCCACAGCAATGACAGGGGAGGGGGCACCATGACGGAATCAGGTCAAGGGAACAGACAGGTGAGGAATGGGATGGAGTGGGAATTTTCTTGGCTGTAGATTTACAAACATCACTGTAAGAGTGCTCACTAATCCCCCTGTAGAATGCAATCCTCCTTGAGCAGTATTTGCTGCAACGGGCAGAGATGCCAGAACACGGCGTCAATGTGCATTCAAGACAGAATGAGCTGCCATCTGCACATAGCATAGATATGAAATACATGGTTCCCTTTATGAGGGGTAGGCGATGCCCTGGGATTTCATTTGCTTTTCAGACAGCTATTCTGAATACTAGATGGAGGTTTGGGGTTCTAAACTTACAGCCCAGTGGCTCAATCCGCAGGATTTTATCCCCAATCTGTCTTTAATTGCCATGCGACGTGGTCAGCTATAGAATGTTGGCTTCTTGTGACCTTTGTTTATAACCAGAAATTCTTTTAGCCAAAGCCCATCTTTTTCCTGTTCGATGGCAGGTGTGTGGGACACCTTACTGTGTTAGACAGGCAAGCTTCAACCAGAGAGACTGAATCAAACACATTAACCTAGGTGTGAGCTTCCCCTTCCCCTCTCACCTTAATCAGCTGGTCACTTTTAAAATCACTGCACCCGCATTAATGCCATCACATTGGCGCCAGCAGTGTGAATACACATTTAATGAATATTCATTACATATGAATATTCATTACCATACATAGCCACTGCCGATGTGTTTCTGCTTGCAGGGGTCCCATCGGCATGACAGAAGAAGGCTCTTTCTGAAGAAAGCACTATTTTTAGACAAATCATTAAGGAAAAACGAAAGAGGCTTGAATGGTCACCGCATGTCCTACACATCCAACGTCTCACGTGGGATGCTCGTCCCAGGGATGCGTGTATCTTCATCCCCATCATACCCCACTTGACATTTAAGGTCTTAGGCACGCAAGCATATACACAGCCCCAGTGCCAGCTCAGGGGACTCACGCAGCAAAAAAACCCCAAAACAAAACAAAAAAAAACCCCTTACTGATATCCTTACTATAGCCCTTTAAATTGAATGTCTGCGTTTCAGAGATTCTATTCTATATAGGTTTTTATGCTGCAGAAGCACCTTCCACTAGTGCATTAAGGAACACGACTACCCATCTGTCATGTGTTTTTTTTATCTTATCCTCTCTCCAGAAGGGAGAGTGGAGTGGAGTGTCTTGTATTGATAGGGTTTGGGTTTTGTTTTTTAAATCAGTATACCTCCTGCTATATCCAGTGTTGTTGTAGCTGTGTCCAGTAAAAGATATTACCGCACCCACCTTGTCTCTCTAGCTACCTGTTGCTATTTGTTTATATTAGAGAAGACAAAGTTAAAGAAATGCACCTTGCCCTTGGAGCAGAAAGTGATGAGGTTTGTGATGGGCCTTGGCGGAGTGCATTCCACCATCTAAATTAATACACTGTCTGATTACATACATAATAGAGCTGGTGGGAACCCAGCATTCCCATTCTCCAAGAAACTCCAAAATATCAAAGAAAAAATCATTTTGAACAAAATTATGAGTTTTTGTTTAAAAAAAAAAACAAAAAAAACAAAGTGAAATTTCATTTTGATATTATCAAACTGTGTCATTTTAATAAGAGGTTTAAATCATTTTCTTAAGGTCAAAACTTTTCATTGAGACTTTATTGCCCCAACATCTACGTTATCAGACAGTATAAAAAGTGAAACTTTTCGACTATTATATAATGTCATGTTAAAACTTTACAAGTGGAGAAATGTGTGACTCCCATTTAAGAGAGTCAGTCCTTCTGCCAGTATTTTCTGCTGACAGCTGTGGATGGCCACCCAGCATGACATTCTCCGAAGAGAAAGACAACCGGCCACAGTCACACACCTTATCTGGTAAACCTTGTCTTCTCCCCTTTAAGTCCTACCTCCCATCTCTATTTCCCTCACAATGTGAAAAAATAATTTCTCCTGCCCGGATAATAATAATAGTGTGTTCAGAGCATTTTACAAACTATAAATAATGAATCCTCCCAACATTCTTGTTTAGTAAATCAGGACTATCTCCATTTTACAAATAGGGTGACAGAGAGAGAGAGAGGTGAAGTGATTTGCCAAAGGTCACACAAAGATCATTGACCAAGCCAGATAAGAACGTGTTTTCTGCTTTCCAGCTTCATGCCCCAATCACTGAGCCACTGATTGCAGAATGGTGCCACTTTTCCTAAGACAGTGCTCCAGAATTGCGCCAATGAAGAGGGACTGACATGATCAAGTCAGCCAGGACCACTATCTCATGTTGTCTTGTTCCAGTCACCCCCACCTCATGCTGGTTTGGTACAGCTCAGTATGAGGAGAGGAAAAGTGTAGATTATCCAGGCTGATCGGGGGTCTGATGAAAGTAAACGGCATTTTGGTCACTAAAAATCGCACCATTTACAAAATATTTTGCTGAGAAGCTTCTTAGCTGCTTGCATTATTTTTAGATTTGTTTTTATTTTATGCATGAGAGATTTATTCCAAAAACAAGGTAGGGAAAGAACTGACAAGTTGAAGGAAGCGAGAAAGGACAAATGGGGAACACACAATTTAAATGAATACTGCAGAACACGCTCTGCGGATATAAAACATCAGGTTTGAAGGATGCCAAGTTCATGGAACCAGAGGATCAAATCCTGGCAGAGTTCATTCTCTTCTTCATCTTTCCAAAGCAGATAATTGAGTACCCGATAGTTTACTTGTCTCCCATTCCTAAGATCTGTGTGCTGTGTTTGGACATTATAGAATGGTTTACCCCAGTGTCCTTCACCGAATTTCAGAGAATCAGAACATTGCGTCTCAAATACGGTGGACTTAAACATCGTGTAGATTTTTTTTTTTTTTGAAAGACTCACAGTAACAATGGTTCTTCCAGGGAGGAAAAAAAGGTGGAAAGAGATGCCTTGTGTGGTTTAGGGAAACTTCTGCCCAATATGTAGAAGTAATTTTTCAAAAATAGTTCAGGCATGTGATAGCGATGACTTCTGCGGTATTACCACGGTCAGTAAGACCTAAAATGAGCTGTCATGTAAGCACCGGTCATGCACATTAAAGCTGCCTGGGGGCTCCTTTGACTTATGACCATTTTTTAAAAAAGTTAGAAAATAGTTTAGAACAGCATGTGCATAACTTACTCATGTGGGGCTCATTCTTCAGCAACAAAGACAACTGATAACTCATGCTGTTCTTTCCTCCTACTTCCAGTTCTCTCCTTGGGCTTTCAAGGTGCTATCATCTGTTTTTCTATTAGCTTTTGCACCACTCCTTGATCTCTTCTGTCAAGGGGTTCTCTCCTTCTGAACATCTTTCCTTGTCTACATCCTCCAAGGATCTGTCCTTGGCCTTCTCCATTTTCCCTCCTAAACTCTGTCAGCTATGACCTCTGCACTGACTCCCACCAAATTTATCTCTACTCTGCCTTAGTTTTGTCTCTGCCAGTGTCTTTAAACTCTGAGATCTTGCCAACTATCCCGCCCTGCCATCATGTTTCTTGTCACCCATGCTTACAGCTGGGAGGTAATGGTTGATTCCCTTCCTTCCTAACTCACTGAAAGCCAGACCCTCAACAAAGCCCTGAACCAAAGTCCATTAAAGTCAGTGGAAAGACTGCCATTGGCTTTGATGGCCTTTAGCTAAGTCCAATCCCCATCTACTTTTCCTACATTTCCAGAAATTGCCCCTCCATCTCCATACTCACTACCAAGACATTAGAACAGGGGTAAGATTTTTCGAACGGTTCTAAGTGACTTAGAGCTTATGTCTCATTGACTTTCAGTGAGACTTTGGCTCCTAAGTCACTTTTGAAAAGTGGGACTGAAGCATTGTGTTCACAGCATACAAACAGAGACGCTAGCTAAAAACCATAAAACACTCTTTGTGGAAGGTTGAAATGTCACATGACTTTTAGTTTTAGAATCCAGAACAATAACACTCTGTGAAGAAAACCAGAGAGAGGCAAAGCAGGCTGCTCCCTATGGCAGAGAGGCACAACTCACCCCATCTGGGACTTTCTAGACTGCTGAAACCCAAATCACATGCTTCACCACAGAGAGATCCCCCTAGCCTGCAAGCAGGACCCCATCCTATTCTTCAAGTGACAGCTTGCAGTTCTAACACAGTGCTCAATACACCACATAATACAATACACTAGTCCTCAATCCCTTTGATGCTTTTGAAAGTTTTAGTCCATGCTTTTCATTTCACGTAGTGACTCCTGGAGCATCCTGCTCACTCGCTTTACTTTTAGACAATCAAAAAATATGGAATTTGTGCAATTACTTGCATTTCTTTTTCAGGTTTGATTGATGTAGTGGTATTGGAAGAGAACTGCAGTCTAGCCCATCCAGAACGTAGCCATAAAAATGATAATTCTTTCAAACTTTTCTGATCACGTCTCCCTCCTTCTGGAATGTCTTCACTGCCCCCGCTCGCACATTTTCTTCTGTACTGAATTCAGGCTTCTCCACACTTTCAAACTTTCCCACGACCTCTGATGCTACCTACTTTCTTTTCAACCCTATTCTGCAGCCAGGAGGCTGTTTTGGCCTCTCTTCTGGCTTTGCCCTACTAGACATTACACCTGCTTCCCTTTCACATTGCTCCAATCTCTTTTTTGTGAAGCATTCCACCTACAGACTAGAAGGGAGAGACTGTCACTGTGGAAAAGGGACTATAGAGGAATTATCCTTGCCATGCACAAGCCCATGGGGAACCCTGGGGATGTACTTGGGTTGCTAACCCATGCTGAAGTTCTTGCTGCTATGTCTTCACTGCTACTGTTACCTGCACTAGCTAGATCAAAGTTTGTGAAGGTATGTGTACCTGTAACCCATGCCTGCTTGGTGTGGTTCTCTGTCCCCCTCTAGTGGCACCTAGCCCATCTAGAGATTGATGAGTCTGCTACAGTCTTAGCTAAGCACGATGTGGCTTTTAGCTCATGCAGTAGAGGCTCATACACTAAGCTTCAGAGATTTCAGGTTCGATCCCGCCCGCTGATGACCGGGATCTTTCAACGTTACATACCCAAGCTACAATCACCTCTTAATTAGCTGTGTAAACATATCCTGTGTAGTGCTAGTGCAGACGATCTATATAACATGATTCCAGGAATGTCACCCTGAAGCCTAACGTGTCTGTTGAGTCAGTGTGAAGTTAGAAGCACGGCTGATGGCTCTTTTTATTCCACATATTACCAGGTTGAATCATCACTGGGTTTTACAGTCTGTTACAAGCTGATTTTTAAGATCTCAGCAATTCTGACATTACACATTGCTCCCAGCTCCAGTAAGGCACGTAGTTATGCCATGCCAAGTGTCCTAGGCCACTGGTGTCACAGACAGCTGTAGAGTAAGGCCTGAGTTAATTTGCATGCAACAATTTCATTAGCTGCCTGAGTGAGATGGTGGATTACCTGGCGCAACTGCCCCATTTGCACAAATCTCCCAGCACAACCACCTGCACAATAATACAATCAGCATGAACAATGAACACAAACACTTAGCGCCTCACCACAGCACTCTCGCCTTATTCACCATCCACACAAATCTCCCAGCACCGCCCCCCATCAATACAAATCAGCACAACAATCCCAAACACATATAGCCCGTGTTGTGATAATTGAGTCTGCAAATTTATCCCAATTGTGAGCTCAAGTGTGAGAAGTGACAGAAGTTAATAAAATGTCACAGTAACCCATAACAACTAATGCTGATGGGAAAAGGTGCAAAAGGGAGACAGAGACTGAATTAGTTCAAAGAAAAAGGCCTCCTGATATAATTCAAGGACTGTGTTAAGATGTCTGGCAAACAAGAAAAGCACGGGTCCAAAATCAATGAACCAAAATCAGTGTCTTGGAAATTAGATCTAATTGGAGAACCAAATAATGAGGGGATGGGCTATTTTGACCATCACTCCCTTTTGGGGTTCTTACAAGAAGAGTCTTTGGGGGAAAAGATCAAGATGAGCACACTGTGTGCCAACAAGCACCACCTGAGGGGCAGGAAAAGAGGGGAAAATAGTGAGCTTCACCATCATGGCTGCCACCCCCACCATTTCTAGGGACTCTGGGATCCACCATGACACCGTTGGGCCTTTGTTGGGCCAGTCCTGACAGATGTCCTGATCAGGCTGATGAGGGGGACCAAGATGACACTGCCACCTCCACCTGCTCTGTCTAAATCCCAAACACTACCTGAGATGTGAGACTTTGTCCCCCAACTCCCTCCCACGTGTGTCCTTTTCCTTCCCCATCTTCTCTCTCTTTTTTGGTTTCTGTCTAATAGGAGTCTAGCTTAGCCAGCCAAGACTGTCTATTTTGCAATACAGGGGATCACCGGTATACATCTCCCCCTTATCCATTGTTTAGGATATCTGTCGCTCCTCAATAGGGGAACGTGTTCCGATTTACATTGGTCCTGATCTGCATCTTTGTCATTTGCATAGATCGGGGCCAATATGAATTGGAACATGTTCCCCTATTGTACAGCACAGTACTGTACTTGTATCTGCCAGCCATGCTCAAGGCTTATTACCTATGGAGGACATTCTCCATGCTGATTCAGGAGATGACAGGTGAAGGAAAGCCCAGTGTAAAGGAGTTTGGAAGTCCTACAATATCTTGAACGGCGTGGAAAACACTGATGCATTGTGGGAAGAGGTCACTTCGCAATGTATGAATGGCATTTGGCGCCATGCATGGCCAGATACTGTCCACAGCTTCGTAGGATTTGATGCTGTTCCTGCTCTCAAACAAGAAATTGTCAAGTTGGCAAAGGATGTCGGCCTCGAGGAGGTGGAGGATGTAGAGGAGTTGTTGGAGGAACTGATTGCGCTGGCCCAACAACGGATATCTGAAGAAAGCAAGGACGATGAGGACGATGATACAGGACAGGAAGCCAGGAGTCTGATGACAAAGAATCTCTCCTGTTTCTTCGGATTGCTGGATGAGATGACGGAAATCATAAGAGCGGTGATCCTTTTCGTGAACAGTCTGCCAAAGTCTCCAGGGCTCTTAATGATGCAGTGGCTTGCTACAGGGAGATCTATCACTCAAAGATTCATGCAGGACATCGATAAAATCCCTTTTTAAGACTTCTGCAACCAAAAAGCCAGCCACAGAAAAGCCAGCCCAAGAAAACCCAGCTGCCACCCCTACCTAAGTTTAGCGTAATTGACACCGTTTCATACTGTATTAAAATGGTCTATGTGTTTGAATGTTGTTAGTAGAGTTCTACATTATTTTATTCAATGTTTTATGTGTAAAATGTGTACTGTATAATCTGTCACTGTAAAAAGATATACTGTTTAGGCAAAAAGAGCATTGTCATAGGTGAGGGTGGTGAAGTTGTGAACACATGCCCCCTTATTCCATTATTTCTTATGGGGGGAAATTCCGTGGTATACATTGTTTCAGTATCCATCGTCCTTCTCAAGAACGCAACCCTAATGTATACAGGGGACCGCCTGTACTGTCGTAAGCCTGTGGCCAAAGAGGCAGATAAATGCAATGCCCTAAACAGCCAAATACTGGTACAAGTTTGTCAGGTCCCAGAGTGACTAATAAGACCGTGTGCCATATCTGTGGGTTGCCAGCAGTGAGGTTGCAAGTGAAAAATCAACACCAGAGACAGAAGCTGCATTTTCTATCTTAGCCATTGTGTGTGTTTGTCTTGTGTACAATAATGGTCCCACATGTGACAGGTCCCTGCTGTGAGGAGCTCAGCCTAGAACCACTGTGTAGTACCAGTGCAGTACAGAAAAAATATACATAATAATGGCATACACTAAGACCAGTGCTGCCTGGGGGGTGCTCAGGTTCCCTGCTGGACTGGACTGCATCAGGCTGTGCCATACGGGATGAAGGTGTGAAAACTCCCCTCTTCCTGGGGGTTTTATTAATAAAATTATTACAAAAGAAGCAAAGAGCTCTTACCCAAGCCTTCTCCGCAAGCTTGTCTGCTGCTAGAGTTCCTCTCTTAGGAGGGCTCAGACCTAGATGCTAGATTCTTCTCCCCACAGTGGCCACTCCAGCCTGCCTGATATCCAGGGAGAAGTTAACAAGCTACCCCGCCACAGTGATCAAATGGCACCTCCCAGGAGGATTCCAATACCTGCTGTGAGTTGGTAACTGGGGTGGCCTGTTCGGACTTCAGCAGAAGAAACCAGCCACCCAGATCCTGTGGTGGAAACCTGACGGAAATAAAAATTAAAACCATTTGAAATTATTATACTGAATTAGCCGCGGTACGAGTCCTGCAATATCCCCCCTGAATGAGAAAGCTTCAAATGGCCTTTTCTCCCCATGCAACTGAGAAGGAGGCTTACAGTAACAACAAGCCATCGCTAAGATGTTTATGCAAAAATTAACCTCACAGATAACAGCTGCAAATCATCCAGTCCTGTTGCAGAGCTACTCACAAAGCACAACGCACTCTGCAGGCTGCCATCTTGGTTGCCCTGATTAAAAGCTGCTATGTACAGTAAGGGAGGGACTTTGTGCCATTCTTACATGGTTCCAGATTAAGGTGCTGCTGCTGCTGGATTTAATGACAAATTTAGCATTTGAATGTCTGGCAGGAGTGCCTTGCTTTGCTTTGAGAGTGTCAAGGGCACATGCAAAACAGATTCAGATGATTTGTTTTATAAATACCCCTTTGTTTCTTAAATTCCTTGTAGACAATTTCATGGAGGATTTAAGGCCTCTCCACCCTCTCAGCCATCAGCCCCATTCAAATGAATCCTCATTAGCAGCAGCAGGAACGGGTTAGTTTAGGCATTCCCGGAGAAACTGGCTTACGTGTTCTGCGAGTTGCAGGAAGAGGAGGAGTAACACTAAATATGGAGGATGGTGTTCGTTTTAGCAAGTTTAAAATTCAACCAAAATCAAACTAAGATTGACCTGTTCCTCCAGTGGAGATTCATACAACGCAGAATTGACAGCAATTCAAAATATTTTACGGTTCCTGCTGCCCCTTTGGCCATTTATTGCCATGGTAATGTCACTTTACTATTTGACACATAATACAATGTAACGGCAAGTTAGTACGATTTCTTGTATGACCCTCAACACGTGTCATGGCCGCCATCTTGGCCAACACACTAGGGACTGAACCTGGTAGGGTGACCAGACGTCCCGATAAAATCGGGACCGTCCCGATTTTGAGCTGTTTGTCCCGCGTCCCAACTGATCTCTGTTCGGGATGCAATTTTTGTCCCGATATTTTGCACCTCCGGGATCACTCAGCTTTTTTTTCCCTTTTGCCCCCCCAACCTCCCTGTGTCCCGATATTTCCTTCATCTCATCTGGTCACCCTAGAACCTGGCACAACCTACGTTAAAAACATTAGCTCCTATAGCATGATCTAAAGAACAAAGATTCCCTAGCTGTGGCTGTAACAGATTCATATCCTCTGTGTATTGGGCTCAGAGGAAGAACTGGCACACTCACCAGCAGATTATACATTTTGATTGACTACATACATGTTGTGTTAGTGTAATGAAAGTTCCTATTAGTTTCCTGACTGTGTGATTGCAATCATGATCTGAATGCAGCATCAGCATAGTATTTTGCATACAATTTCTTCTAGGTTGGCTGAGTCTAAAACTTTGGCAGGACTTTTAAAATAAGTTACAGGCATATCAGTTTTGTGAATTTTCTTTTTCAGGGATCAAGTTGTTTAAGAAGAGACATTTAACTTTAAAAGTGCAACTTCTAGGTGTTTTCTCCCTACCCTGCAACCTGCTTCAGTAACTCCAGTACAGTGAACCCAAAGTGTCAGTTTCAGATGATCAGGGAAGATGGAATATATGCAATTACTTACATTTTTGAAGATGTGATTGATCTAGCACTGTCACAGAAGAACTCGTTCCTTGTTCTTATGGTGCAGACTATGCTGAAGTGAACTTAAAATGTTACTTTGTAACTAAGAGACAAAAGGCAAAATAATGTTTGTTTTCATGTTTAGCTCAAAGATCCTCTGATGCCTCATGGAAAAATTTGCAAGATTCTTAGCAATAATTTTGCCAACAAATCACTTTTTGTATTTTCATCATCTGTTTTAGGGCCAATCCTGTCCTCCCACTGGCTTCAGTAGCCTGCATATACAGTGTGCTGTGCTCTGTGTACAGGTATTTGGATAAACACAGGATCTTTCCATTGTTTAGGAGTTCATTTGCTCCTGCTGCCTAAATCTCACTGGATTTCATAATCTACTGCTCAAGACATACATTAATTCATGTGACGGGGATTACAAATTACAAACACAGTAAGTTCAAGAGAGGAATAAAATTGTTTTTTTTTTTCAGAGCCAATTTACTTTTACAAAGATCTTCTGCCCAATTCTCCTCTCACTGACACCAGTTTGACACTGGGTTCTTATCCCTAGGAGAGGTCCCACTGAATGGGTTATTACTGTGAGCAAAGAGAGCTTGTGGGTAAGGATTGTATGACTGGGTCCAAGCCTAGTAGAAAAGAAAACACTATCATTTCCAAATAAAAAAGTTTCTCCTGAGATGCCAGCATCTCACTCAAAAAACCACAGTTAAATCTGATGCGCTCCTTGGGAACAGGGCTCACGACTTTGTATGTGCTTGTACAGCACCTAGCACAATGGGCCCCCAATTCTGATCTGGGCCTCTTGGTGCTACTGTACTATAAATAAAATACTAGCAATCCATGTGTGTAGCAAGCTGGCCTTCGCCCCAGCTCACAAAACGTCTCTTTCTGGGCAGTTTTAGTCTCCAAACAAAGGCAAAAATAACAGAAACACTTCCTCAACTCCCTAGGCTACAGCTTCCCAAAGCTTTCCTTTTCCCCCTCTCCTTTCTTCCTGCAGGAATCGTCTGTGCTGTTCACTGAGCAGCACTCCTATGGCTTTCTTTCTGGCAGCCCTTTCCCCCAGCAAGCTCTCACTGCTTCCCTTCGTAGGGGACTCTCGCTGCCTCTCCCAGGGAATTTCCTGCTGCTCGTGCTACTTGCAGCTCCATGGCTCTTGCTCACCAAGTCTTTTTCAGCAGCGTCCCACTACCTCCCCTCCCAGGGGACTCTGGCTGTCACTCCCCAGGATCTTCCTGCTTCTGGCCTGTCTCCCTACTCCCATTTTGGTTTGATCTGAGTTTTTGGTGGAAGTTTGGAATAGCCACACTACTTCCCCTAAACTTATTTCAATGTATTGTTAAGAATATTTTTTTTTATTGAAGTGTTAAAGAATCAGGGACGTGTGAAAGAGCATACACAACAGAGTGGCTTCTGCGAAATCCTTGCAGCATGGCTTGTAAATGCCTTGGTGCATATGAATTGCTATAATGTGACAGTCCACTCCTCATATAGTCTGGTATTCCCCTCCATGCAAACCCCCAGCTCTGTGTGATGGAGGTCAGATTGGCAGAAGGAACAGTTGCTTCATGAAAGCCAGGTGGAAAAAACCCTGACTAGAATTGCAGGAGACATGGGGCCTGACTGTAACTTAAAAGTGACTAAGCAGTGTTTTCCGAAAATGTATATGATCAATAAGCTCCCAGGCTGAGACTTAGAGTAGCCGCCATTAAAAAACTCAAACTAGTAGTTACCATATAGTTCCTAATTTTATCTCCTACTGTAAGCACAGAGAAAATCTGTAGTCTTAAGATACCAGCCTAACTATTGGCAAATGGAGACTGCTTTTAATTGGTGACCACTGAAAAAATCGTGCATGCCACATTCTGTCCTGGAGCAGATGTCATGACAATAAACAAGCCTGAAATTAGAAGTTGATAATAGTACAATCGATCTGAATAGAAGGATAGTTGCAGGCACTGATAAAATATGCACAGAGCTTCGAGTTCAGAGAACAGAATTCCTGGGGAATTCCTGGTTCCATTGAAGTCAACCATGAAACTCCCATTGACTTCAATGGGGCCAGAATTCATCTCACACCACCCCAAACAGCCCTTTATCATTGCATGACATTGTTCAGGATGAAGCCTTTAGGACCCAAGTCTTATCGCTGAAATACTGCTATGTCTGTTCTGTACCTGTTCTCACAAGGCCAACACAGGAACAATTTTGCTTGGCTTCCGCGACTTTCTTGGGACAATAATTTGGATATGTCTGGACCTATATTATTCATTTCATTCCAAGCCTTTTCCTCTATTTTCCCCTTTAATTCAGGAAATACACTAATGGTACATCCAGACCCATTAGCTGAGTTGACTCACAGGAATTTCTTCCAGCACAGATTTATTTCTTGCCATCTGTTGACATACTGACCAGTTGCTGCCTCCTCAATACAAAACTACAGACCCACTTCCCATGAGAGAGTGGTGGAATTTCTGCCGGTTAGCTTGGGAGTTCCAGTTCTTGAGGCCTGGATGAGCAGGAACTCTCACTGACCCCCCACTTTCAGCTGAGTTTCAGATTGAGATTTTGGAGTTTGTCCAAACCTCAATCTCCAAATGAAACTTAGGAGCCAAATGCAGGCAAATCAAAACAAAAAAGTTTAGCTGGAACGCCTACAAACTAAAACCACCCTGTGGGTCTAGTTTGAATACCCATACACCATGCATGGCCTTGCTTTCCCTGTAATGGCTAGAAGCCTGGAAAGAGGATATAAGAGTTATTGCTATTCGTAGTGCATGGGGACTTTGCTTCAGCTCTATGGGTAGATTCATAGATTCTAAGGCCATTGGGATCATCTAATCTGACCTCCCGTCTAACACAGGCCAGAGAATGTTCCAAAATAATTCCTATAGTGTAGGATTTAAAAATTGTCAGTGGTGGAGAAACGAAACATGACTCTGCTGCTTTCAAATTCCAGGATGGTCTATTCAATTGTCAGCAAGGCAAACGTCTCCCACAGCTGCCTTCTCAGATTCAGTATATGTGGCCGTGTGAAAATGGTGTTTAAAAAGGTAACTAAGAACAAGAATGGGAAAACCGTACTGCTGGCTACAGAAACAACACCAATTTTGGTAACAAAAATGAATGCAATGAATACTGCAAAATGAAACCATCAATCATTTTTTTTTTTTGTTTTGGCCTGGTTGAGTGGCATCTGTATATACATCTGGAATCCATGTTACAGCTAAGGATTATAATAAGAAATTTGATTAATTAATTCCTCCAGCACTAGTCACATTTTTGTATTACTGGAACGGCTGATTGTTGTGAGAATTACCCTTAGGATAATAGGCTAGTGGGACAACTAGGGATAAAACTAATGAAATGCTTTAGTTATTCAGACCAAAAAATGAAATGCTATAAACTTAATGTGTACTGCTGATGGTTTGGGGCCTGATCCTGAAGTCAATTAGCATTTTTCCTAATGAAGTATTGCAAGATCAGGCTCCTAATGATCAGCAAGGCTAAACCTTAATGCATCACTCAGCAAACCTCTTACAGGAGCTTAACGTTCCAGTTTATTATGAAACTAGAAATTCCCAGGGAATAACAAATATTCTGACGTCTATTCTCCCAACCAGGGGCTTGATTAGACTGAACAGATTACCAAGGGATGTAGTAAATTCTCCATCACTTGGAGTCTTTAAATTAAGGCTAGAGGTCTTTCTAAAAGCTATACTCTAGCTCAAACAGAAGTAACGGTACATTTTTGGAGGGGTACATTTTGTTTTAAAGTGTGAAGAAGGCTCCCCCATGAAAAAGGCCCATCTGGCTATACTGGTAAGATACCCAAACTGAAAATAATCTGATATCTTTGGTGATCTCCACAGTGATCAGTTTTCAGCTTCAGGGAGAATGATTGTGACTACTTTGGTCAGTTTGTCTAACATCTGCTTATGTCATTATTTAATACCACAGTAGAACCTAAAAACTGCAGTCAAGACACTTGTGATGGACTCTTTATGTAGACAGCCAGCCCTTGTCCTAAAACACTGGTTTTCAACCTTTTTTTCCATTTGTGGATCCTACAAAGTTTCCAAATGGAGGTGTAGACCCCTTTGGAAATCTTAGACATAGTTTGTGGAACCGCAGGGGTCCGTGGACCCCAGGTGGAAAACCACTGCCCTAAAGAACTTACCAGCTAAGATGGGCTGCAATAGGTGGCTAACAAATAATCAGAATGAGTGAGAGCATTGATGAAACATTGGCTACATCTGCCCAATTCGCATCATTCATTGTTTTAATTTTATAAGGTGCAGATATCACTAATCCCTACAGGCCATCTACTTTGCCATTATCAGTTGGCAATTTCCTGTGGGCATCATAGCAGAACTGGTGCTTGAAGACGGCTATGAGGGAGCAGAGGGTAGTGTGGCTTTAAGGATCAATTCTAGGAGCATGTTCCATGCACTAGGGGAAGCCTGGAAGAAAGCACACAGGTGCTTCTCGGAAAGGTGAATAAACGGGTGATCAAGGCTAGCAAGATACAAGAGCAGATAAGCAGGGAGGGGCACAGTTGTGAAGGGCCTCCAAAAGGGAGTATCACACTCTGATGTGGGGGTAAAGCACCAAGGGGCGCTTTCATGAAGTTCCTTTAAGTAGGGAGCATATTCCTTGTGGGAGCTTTTACGCATTAGCAGTAGAGGCAGTGTGCTACCTTCCCAGAGCCAAGATGTCACTTTAAGGCTATGGCTACACTTAAAATGCTACAGTGGCACAACTGTAGCTGTAGCTCTTCAGTGTAGACACTACAGCGATGGGAGGTGCAATCCACCTCCCCAAGAGGCGGAAGCTAGGTTGATGGAAGAATTCTTCATTTGATCTAGTGCTTTCTACACCAGGGGTTAGGTTGGCGTAACTATGTCACTCAGGGCTGTGGATTTTTCATACTGCTGAGACATGTAGCTAGGCCAATGTAACATTTCAGTGTAGACCAGCCCTAAGATTGGATAGGCTTCTGAAGTTGATGGGTAAAGATCCATTGGCAATGGTTCATCTTGGCACTAATGACACTGCACCACAGGATAACACGCAGATAGTAGATGATTTCAGGGAACTCGGAAGCATGCTGAAGAAGAAGAATGTCCAAGCCATCTTCTCTGATATCCTTCCTACCCCACAAAGGAAGTCAGAAGGCAGAAAATTCTAGAATTGAAACACCAGTGAAGGGTAGAAAGTTTTGGTTTTGTGGAACACGGATTCACCTTATATGGGGAGAGGGGTCTGTATAGTTTCGATGGCCTCCACCTCAGTAAAAGGGGAACCAATCTCCTTGAAGACAGGATGGGGGTTAAACTAATAGCAGAAGGAGAGGGTAAAAAACTTGCTGAAGGTGCAATCCATCCCATCATTTTGATCATTAATAAAAATGTTGAACAAAACCGGTCCCAGACGAACCCCTGGGACACTCGGCTTGATACCGGTTGCCAACTAGACATCGAGCTGTTGATCACGACCCGTTGTGCCCGACAATCTAGCCAGCTTTCTATCCACCTTATAGTCCATTCATCCAATTCATACTTTTTTTTTTAAACATGCTGGCAAGAATACTGTGGGAAACCATATCAAAAGCTTTGCTAAAGTCAAGATATATCATGTCCACTGCTTTCCCCATATCCACAAATCCAGGAATCATCACTGAACAGCCAGTTAACCACGTTCCAAAATGCCTTTAATTCACTGCCATACATACAGCTAAAGCAGCTACCTAAAGCTAAGGCATATTATACTGCCCCACATAACATCTTGACCTAAGGCTATCACCAGGGAAGGAAGAAAGAGGAGAAAGTACAAGGAAGTGAGGGAAGAGAAAGAAGAATTTAGCTGTGATAGATAAAAGGATGAGTTCAGAAAATGTGCTAAGCAGGAAGTTTTGAAGAGTTCACAGTAACAGAAATAAACCTCCCAGTCCTAGATCAAATTCACCCATCCCCCAGAGAGAGAGAGGAACATACACCATTTCAAGTGTTGGTGTTGCATAGTGCACATAACAAAGATGATCTTATACTAAACATATAACTCTGGCTACTGTAACTTTAAACCAAATGCAAAAGATAAAAGTTAAAGAAACAGCAACCACTGAGTACAATTCCACCAGGTACCATGAAAGGGGGTAAATAGGACAGTGGACTGTATCTCATAAACCCCTAATTGGTTGAGTAGTCTCATGCAGGTTAATGGGACTAGTTGTGTGAGTAAGTATCACTCTCATGAATAAGGATGCATGAGTTGGACTATTTTTGGCAAATAGGTAACAAATGCAATAGTTAGAAGTAACATCAACTATATTTTTTCCATCCCATTTGGGCCAGTTTTCTTATTTATACAACTCATGCAACTATGCCAAGGTTTAAAATGCTTGGCATGGAGATTGTTTTCATGTTGGATGATGGCTAAGGGAGAGGAAAAAAGCGCCCTTCGTTAATCTAGATAAGAACATAACCAATTATAAGGGTATTTTCATTCACCCTGCCCTAGTCATCATTAACCTCTTTAAGTCACTTCTTACAGCCTCACCATTTAAACGGAATTAACAAAATCAAAAAATCTTTATCCTTTTATTGATCCTACTTTGAGGGGGGAAAATATCAAAATAATGGATTTTTTTTAAAAACACAGAATCTAACTTTCTTCATACTAATATTCTCTTTCTTTTGGGAAGCAGCTCACATAAAACTTCCTTCCTTCATATAATGCAATCAAGGAAGGAAGAAAGAAAGACAGAAAGAAAAAGACAGAAAGACAGACATCAGAGGCAGTTTGAGCTAAAGAAAAAAAAAATCATATATCATGAAAATCTGTTTAAACAAGCCATTCACAGACAAAGACGACACTTCAACAGGAAACTGCTGGCATATCTACCTCTTTTATTGGACCCAGTGGAGGTTTTTCTAGTAGGGACAGAAAGCTAGCAACTTGTTTTTTTAATATAGCCACGAGGTATCCCATTTTTGAATCCTCAATTCCAGTAAATCAAAGACTCCATTACAAATAATATCATGCCAAAGAACTTTAGATATCTTCTGAGTGGATTGAATCTTCCAGTCTAATTGTTGATGGTGCACAAGAGGCTTCTAGAAGTGAGACAAGTGTGAAATCTGAGATGATCTCAGCATTATCCTGCAATCACACACACGTACTGAAAGGTAAAAAGAAGAACAGGAGTACTTGTGGCACCTTAGAGACTAACAAATTTATTAGAGCATAAGCTTTCGTGGACTACTGAAAGGTGTTTCAAATGATTTGGGAGTAACCAAGTTGTTTAACAAAGGTGAATCCAGAGTGCTTACAAGAGCAGATGGTGGGTATTTGCCTTCTCTGCGGATTTTTAAGTGATCTGGAGTTGCTGGAACTACTTCCCTATTGATCCGATATATGTCCATCTGTGCCAGAGCCACAGCAGTTAGCCAAGGAAAGAATTATCATGATCTAATGTGGACAAAGTTCTTGAGAAATGTTGAAGCTCATCTGGCCCTGGGGAACAGCAAGGATATATCGAAGTCACAACCAGAGGAGATTTCTGATAGCTCACCAAGAACAGAGAAAGGACTCCGAGACATGGGTGGTGGGTAATTAAGTTTCATGTTCAAGAAAGCATCAAAGAAGTCTTGCAGGAAAAACCTTAACCAGGAGTCTAGAAACACCATTGAATCTTGCTGACTTTTGTGGACTCTGTTGGAACTTTTGAAATCTCTTCGACAAGCTCGAACTCCCTTCTTACAGGTATTCTCTATTCACCTGATCAAAACAGCTATAGAAGCCAAAATACTGTTCTTTTGTTTGTCTGTGCACCATCATCACTGATATTTAAAGCAAGCATGGTCATGGAGATGTTAGTTGACTGATGCTGCAGAAAACACCTTATTTGGTTCAACCGGTGACTAAGTTTGTATAAGCTTCCTTGCAACAGACTGACGGGTTTTAAAATGAAAGAATTATTCAAAATCTCGTACATATTCTTTCCTGCATCCTTACAACAGTTTAGAATCTAAACGTGTGGGAAGCTTCTTTTAAATACAGAATACAAGGTACTAATGACAAAATATTTAGAATATTTCATTTCAACATATTGCTCCTTCTAAATAAAAGAGGAAACAGTCAAGTTGGCAAGACCCATTGAATTGAAAACAAAGAAAAACATAAAAATAGTAGGCTACAGTTAAAAGAAAACTAAACACAACGCAGCAGCATGTTCAGTGGTGTATCTTCAAATTTTAGAAATATGAAGAGATAAATAAAAAGAATTGCACTTCCAAGCAATAAAAATAAAGGAAATTAAAAAATTCCTAGGGAAACATCCCCCCCCAAAAAAAACTCACAATTTTAAATTAAAAACAGCCACCAAACATTAAATTCAGCACCTTGCTAGCTTCAAGAAAACACAAAGAAATGGTACAAATATGTCAAAAATAATTACTTGGCCAGCAAAGGTCTCCCCATAAAGGAGCACACAGAGTCCCATAAAGCTAAACTGAAGGGTGCATAGATGTTTAAGGCCTAAAGGGATGATCTGATCATAGTCAGACTTCCTGCATAAAATGGGCCATATAGCCTCACCCAGTAATTTCTGCATCAAGCCTCTAACGTGTTTGAAGAGATGTAGCACGTCATTTAGAAAGACATCCATTCCTAAGTGATGGAGAATCTACTACATCCCTGGGAAGATTGTTCCATTGTTAAATTACCATTAAAAATTTGCACCTTATTTCTATTCTGAATTTGTCTAGCTTCAGCTTCCAGTCATTGGATTTTGTTGTGCCTTTTAAAAGAGCTATCTACTAATCACAAGTCTTTTCTGCACATATGCACTTCTGGATTGTGATCAAGTCACCTTTTAACCTTTACTTGGATTAACAACAAAGCAAGTTTTCTAGACTTCAGATAATTTGCATAGCTCTGTTCTGAATCTTTTCCAACTTTTCAACATCCTTTTTAACATGTGGCCAACTGAAATGGACACATTATGCCTGTAATGGTCTCACTAATGCCATATAGACGTAAAATCAGCTTCTTACTCCCATTTGATATTCCTTTGTTTACACATGTAAGGATCACGGTCACCCTCTTAGCTACAGTCTCACACTGGGAGCTCATTTTCAGACGGATATCTACCATTATCCCTAAGTCCTTTTCAGCATCACTTTATTTTAGGATACAGTCAGTGATGAGCTGCTAAAAACTTAACAAGCGGTTCCCTCCTCACCCCACGAGGGGGTCATGGCCCGCCCCCCAGGACTCCTGCCCCATCCACCCCCCTTCCCTGTCCCCTGACTGCCCCCTGCCGCCCCATCCAACCTCTACTCTCATTCCTGATGGCCCCCTCCCCATCCAACCACCCCTTCTCTGTCCCCTGACTGCCCCTGGAACCCCTGCCCCTGACTGCCTCCCACCGCCCCATCCAATCCCTGCTCCTTCCTGACTGCCCCCCCGGGATCCTTGCCCCCATTCAATCCCCCTGTTCCCTGCCCTCTAACCACCCCGACGCCTATCCACCCCCCTGAACTCCCCTGCCCACTATCCAACACCCCCTCCCTGCCCCCTTACCACACTGCCTGGAGGTGGCTGGCAGGGCTACAACCACGCTGCTCAGCTGGAGCCAGGATGGGCCGAGCCGGGCTGAGCCAGGCCAAGCCGAGCTGGGCCAGGCCGCACGGTTGGAGCCGAGCCGGGCTGGGCCGAGCTGGGCAGCGGCTGGAGCCGGGCCGCGCTTGCTTCTCAGCCCTCCTAGGCTTCCCGCGAATCAGCTGATTCGCGGGAAGCAAGGGGAGGGAGAAGAAGCGGGGCGGAGCGTTCAGGACAGGAGGCAGAGGCGGAGCAAAGGTGAGCTGGAGCCGGGCAGGGAGCTGCCGGAGCTTTACCGGTTGTTAAATTTAAAAGCCCTTTTAGAACCAGTTGTGCCGCGGGACAACTAGTTCTAAAAGGGCTTCTAAATTTTACAACCGGTTCCCGCGAACCGGATCCAGCTCACCACTGGATACAGTCCCCCATCTTGTAAGTGTGATCCACAATCTTCGTTCCTAGATGTATGATTAAAGTGTCTTAGAGAACTCTATTATGTCAGCACACTTACCTTTGTCAACCAAACTTGTGATCTCATTAAAAAAGTTTAACAAGACCCATTTGCCGTAAAACCATGTTTACTGGCATTAATTATGATGTCATTCTTTAATTTTTTACTGATTGCATCCCGTATCAGCCTTTCCATGATTTTGCTTGGGATCAATGTCAGGCTAACCGTCCTATAGCTACTTGAATCACCCTATTTACTCTTAAAATGTAGGCATAACATTAACTTCTTTTCTGGTCCTCTGGAAGTTCCCGAGTGTTGCAAGATTTCTTAAAAAAAAAAAAAAATGATTTAGCGAACTCCTTGATGTTCTTTTAATACTTTTCAGTGCAGGTTACTATCCTGTTGATTTAAAACTGTTTAGCTATAATAGATGTTTAACATCTTCCCTGTTATTGACGCAATAGGAAGTATTTCTTTATCTGTATGATATAAATGCATCATCTTGCTTCTTTCCATATACAGAACAGTAATATTAAAATTGAATACCTCTGCCTTTTCTGCATGATGATGATAAAATTGTCAGTCATCATCTAGTTCTTGAACATACAGCATTTCTAGAACTTTGTTCCCAATATATTTCAAGAATTTTTATGATCCTTAACCCTGCTGGCCATAATTTTTTCATTGATACTTTTAGCATCTCCGTGATTACTGCATTTCCTAAGGAATGATTTGTACTTGTTGATATCAGTTTCCCCATTTGTTTATATATTTGTAATGGGGAAGCTTGGAGCGCTTGAAGTCTGGCCCTCTGCTTGATCAAGGTGCCTCAGTCTTTAAGGCTGGGGGAGGGGAGATAGGTTGACCAGGGCCCTTCAACTCCACCAGGTCCCAGCCCCAGGCCCTGTGCAAGTCAACCCCTGAGTAGAGGGCTTCCCTGGAAGGAGTCTATGTTCGCAGCTCTGGGCTACTTCCTACTGCTGTCCCTTCAGTTTTGGGCATGGCCCTTATAGTCCAAGTTGCGGTGGTGGCTTGTCTCTAGTACTGCCCCTTCCTGGACTCTTTGGAGCATCCTGTTGGGGTCCCAGGTTCCTTTGGGTGGAGCACCTCTGTTTGGCGGGATTAGAACCCCACAAGGTCTCTGTTTGGTCACAGGGTTCTGTCTTAGGTTGGATGCTCCTAGACCTCTTCCTCTGTCTCTTCTGGCCAAGGACACGGTGCTTGTTTCCTAGTAACTGCCTTGGCTGGCAGGCTAGTGATCCTTCCCCTCAGGAATGGAGGTAGCTAGCTCCTGCCTCTTCACCAGTCAACCCCAAACTGAGCCAAGTTCTCCTCTTTACTCTCCTCTCCAGGCCTGGCACTGGCTGCAAGTATAACGGAGCAGGGCTAGCTGGGCCCAAAGGTTCTCTTCAACCTCTTCCATGCTGGTGGGCAGTTTCTCTGCTTCATCACAATATTATTTTTTATTGTGTCAGCACTTCCTCTCTTAATCGGGTTGGTTTTTTAAACCATGAAGCCTTCTACTGTGACCGCAGAATTGTTCTATTGTTGGGTTTTTTTGTGACGATGGGGTAGGGAGCCAATAAAACACTCTTAAACAACTGCATTATTCACATTTTCATGTTTACATTTTTCCCTCCCACTCAGTTTTGCTCACGGTTGCTTTCAGTTTTGGAAAAACAGTAGCAGCTAGACTGAGTGTACCAGAGAATCTGGCAGCGTATGCAATAGAGAGCCATAAGAACAAAGTCTTTAGTGACGTATCCATCCCAGCTGAGATAAGAGCGTGGGTTAATAGGCTGCTAGACTCAATACAAACTGATTCCCACAAGGATGAGGGAATCAAATATAACATCTCATTTATTTGTGTGAATATAAGACAAAATCGCTGCATCACAGACAAAATTCTTTCCTCATCACAACAGCAAGTATCACTACCTTCTTCAGGCTGTCTGCAAAAGAGAGGTTACTTACCTGTAACTTCAGAGATTTCAGCAGTGTAACAGGCACTCGGGTAGCAGGAGGCGGCATGGTCATTGGCAAGCAGAGGTTGGCTTGGGTGGGAACATAAAAGAGGTGGGTCTCTTCAGGACTGGCACTGGGGGTACAAGCAAAGCAGTCAGCACTGCAGGCATCAGTGCCAAGCCACCTGCTGTGTGAATGAATGGTGGATCACACTCCTGACAATGGTGACTTTTGCTTTCAGGGTGTCTCTGCTGCTGACGAACTGGCCTGAGAGTGCTTCCTCCTCCTTGTGCTCCAGGGCAGAAGATAAGGACTTAGTTGCCTCAACAAGCATTGTAGGGGCCTGCAGATCCAAAAGCCCCGCGCCAGCAGGGAGTGACGAGGGCTCCTGGGCTGCTCCTTTGAGCTTCACGCTTGGAATCAAGGCCCATGAGTGGGAATATACAGAGGACCCCACCCCCCCGCAAGAGGAACTATTCACAGTACGGGTGGTTGTGGCTAAGGTGCTAGCCTGAGATTCAGGAGAACTAGGGTCAATTCCCTGCTCTGCTGTAAGTTACTTAGTCTTTTGGTGCCTTGGTTTCCCCATCTGTATTGTGGGGATAACAGCACTTCCCTACTTCAGCTGAGAGGATAAATACACTAAAGATTGTGAGGTAATGAGGGCCACATCAGTACCATAGACAGACGCAGGCCCTAGCCTCTCCCTCCTCATTGGCCAGTAGTTCCGGTGAAGGGGGAGGAGTGCACACAAAGAGCTGAAAGTGCGGAGACCCTCCACTGCAGCAGGCAGTCCCCAAGGAATCTACAGGGGCTTGTGGCTGAGTCAGCCAAAATTCCATTGGGGCCTAGAGGGAGCAGGTGTAACCTGTATGTTGATGGGGTAGGAAGAAAGGGTAAGTTACCTGAACTAAGATTCCTTTTGCACTTCCTCAGGCACCTCTTGCAGCCATGATTTGTACAGCTTTTGCTGCTGCTGGGAATAATATATCTTTTATCCAACGCCGAATTCAATAATATCTGCACTCACTGGGGACTATCGCAAATGGTTGCTCCTTTTTTGCAGTCATCAGTTCTCAGACTGTAGGCAGTAGCCAAAGGGCTGTGGTGGGTTGGCTGCTACAGGCAGTGTGAATTAAAATTTGTATAGCCCCCTAATGCTAAACTGTGATGAAAGTAATGACTCTATTAGCTTGATAAACATTGATTTAATGACAATTGTGTGCAGACCTCAAGCTGGGAATTATTGTCACTTCCTATCACGGCTGACTCTGTGGGCATCATCCACTGCACCATAAACAGAATTTTTATTAATTTCAGTGCAGCGTGGAATCTGAACTAGCAGGCTTTGTGAGAGCAAATTTTCTTTGTTCTGGAACATTAATGCTAAATTTAAATGTCATTAAAATTACATCATGGAGCCTGAAGCTTTCAGTACAATGCAGGAAACTGCTGCTGAAATTCTGTGTTTACTTACTCGCCTGATTTTTAATAGCTTAGCAGACTTGACTCTGTAGAGAAAGACAGTTCAGGAAGCCACAACAGATAAGGATCTTGCTTATGGAGCCTGGCCTGTTTTAATTCATTTTCTTCTAAGATTTCAATCCAAATCTACATTAAGAGCTTGATCTTGCGTCTGTTGAAATTAATGGGAGCAGGATTATGCCCCAAAGAGACAGAGTTGGCCAATTAAAAAAAAAAAAATCTACGTTTTGTGCTTAAAGGTTCTTCAAAGTCTATTAACAAAAATGCCCTCATAATTTTTCCCCTTAATTCAAACAGACTTAACACTCTACTTTAAAGCTCAGCTATTGCATGAGAACCAAAATTTTTAACAACTGTAAATAGGTCCATCTACTTTTCATTGGTTTTGCTTTTCATTCAGCATAGACAGACAGGTAACATGAATGGTAAAATGACAGGAAATTAATAGCTTCTTAAATGGTTCTGATTTTGGCCCATATCTAATTAAAACTGAAAGAATTTTATCTAATCCTCTCCCCCATGACTTTGTTACTTCAGATGAAATGGAAGCCAGAGCTGATCTACCCCTGGGGTGGGCTTTGCTAAAGCATGGACTCTTTGCTCCAATTTTCATTCTAAAGATCTTAGGTGTTAATGATAACAGAGATCAGGAAATACAGGTGAGATTTTCACAAGTGTCTAAGTGACTTAGGAGCACATCTCTTATTGACATTCAATGAGATTTGTGCTGCTAAGTTGCTTTTTCAAAATCCCACCAGACAATAATGCTGTTTTGTTTCAGGATAAGGCCACAGTTACTCAGTGCTTTTTACAGTGGGTTTGTCAGCGGTCGTTACTAAAGCTTTCTGTGGGCTTGGAAATAGAATTAGAAAGGCTTTCAAGGACTCAACATATAAATCACTAGGAATTAAGCTCATACATCTCATTAACACCTCTTGGCATATCGGATCTCAATAAAAGCAGAGCAAAAGACCGTGAAGCAACCCAAGTGCCAGATGCCACAGTGACAGAGCACAGTACAGACACAGCGAGATCAGATGGAAAAATATGTTTATTTCCTTTTGGTGGCTGCAATAAAAATGATGAAAAATGGTACATTTTGCTAACTTAGTTTGTAAAATTTAGTTAGGACATGTGGGAATGGGAAACAGGCACATCATTCTTCAGTCTGTGTGTTGCCGCAAACAGTCAGCATGATCTCAGATTTGCTGCCTGACTGAGTGTACTTGGTTTGGGGCAGGATGGTATTAAGACTGAGAAAGGCTAGCACTGGATTGAAACTCAGGAGATCTGGGTTCAATTCTTGGCTCTTCCCCAAGATCACCCAGAAAATTTGGCAGTCACTTAATTTCTCTAAGCCTCAGTTCACTAGCTGTAATACAGGATAACACTTCCTCTCTCTCATTCTTTGTCTTGTCTATTTAGAGCATAAGCTCTTTGAGACAAGGGCTGTGTCTTCTTATGTGTATGTACAGTATTAGCACAACGAGTCCCTGATCTCGCCTAGGGGCTCTAGACACTACGCTAATACAAACACAGTATACGTTCATTTATCCAAAACTCTGTTATACGAACCTCCACATTATCTGAATCCCTTTCTTGTCTCCACCACCAGAACTACCTGCATGCAACCCCCTCCCGCCCCAGTGAAACCCCCTGCCCAGCTGCCGGCATGCTCATCCCATCCCTCTGCTCCCTTGCCTCCTCTCTGCACCTCTGCCATGGAATAGCCCTTTGCCTGGCTGGTGTTGTAGCTCTGACCTTGGCTGATGCAGTGACAAGTTGCCCAGGTCCCTCTTCGGCACAGACTCCAGGCTCGTCCCCGGGCACGCTGCTGGGGCCAGTGCTGCTGGTGCACACACTGAGATAAGCAGCCATGGGAGGAGCCCAGGTGCTAGGGTGTCTGTTGCTTTGCTGTCACTGTGCATGCATCGGGACAGCAGCGGAGTCTATTCCTTGTCCAGCTGCTTGATTGCAAGGGAGAGCGCTTGGGGGGTTGGGGTGAGAGGCTGCCCTCTTGATTAGCGGAACTCCCCTTTCGCTGAAAAGAGTCTGTGTCCTCCATGCCATTCAGATCCACAGAAGTATCTACCCTACTGCACCTACCCTACTGCCAAAGCCATCTTCAATGGTTTGTCTTTATAATTCTTGGGGGACTGTTCTTCCTCCCCCCCCCCCTTTATTTTAACCTGGGTTAATTGGTGATATTGAGGGATCAGTTCCCTGGCTGCCATGACCCCAATACCAGGGTCTTATACCTTTTGCTCAGATTCTAATAGTTACCAAATGACTGTCACATCTGGGGTGTTTTTCAGACCGGAGAGGTTGTGTCACCACTTATCCTGTAAGCCTGACTTCCTTAAAATGCTCTGCTGCTGTAGCTCCCGGTCTAGATGCTTCCAGTCAGCATACACGCCTGCACTGTGTGTTAAGCAGCCTGGTTCAGCAATCTGATTGTTATACCACAACTGTTAATCTCCAGCAGCCTGATTGTTATACCACAACTACACTCTAGTCTGCACCAGCCTTGGTTACTACTAGCCAAGTGACCCCCACCACTCTCCGTGTCCCAAGTTTCCCCAACATTTATCTGTCCAGAAATGTCCAGCCTTCTCCTGGACCATTCAGAGACATGTCCTCATGCTATTCTTCCCTTCCTGTGGGCTTCCCATCCCCCTGCTGATTCATATGCAAACAGGACTTCCATTGTTTTTGGTTACACCTTGCTTAATTTCATTGGAGACAAGTAGATAGCTGCCTTCCCTCTGGTCTGGAAGAAGACCTGTTTCTCCCTTTGTTTGATCAAAGACTTTAAAATATAATATCAGTGAGTATTCATAGTTCCTTATATAGTGTTAATACACACATTTCACAGTGATATTAATCACCAGTGAGGCATTAGTTTTCATAAGACCTTACTTGATACACTTGTATAATGCAATAATACTGTATGCTATCAGCTGACTTAATTACATATCATTTGAGGTTCAGTCTCCCTCACTTTCTAGTTAACAGGCTATCTCCCCCACTCACTAGGTTCATCATTTATGTAAGTATGCCTTCATTGTCTCTGCCCGACAACAAGGGTGGTCAGACAAACAGATACACATTCCTTTGTCTAGGGCAAACTGGGCTTATGAATTGATTGCCAAACACATTTTAAGAACATAATTCTATCAAATATCCATAACTCTTTGTACCCACCTTGTACATACATCATGCAAGAATATTAATGATCAGGGAGTTATTAGTTTTCCAATGATATATTTCATGCCACCTTTTGGGTATATAGCATGACCATGTGCTAGGTGTGGTGAAGAGTTTCTGACAGAGTAGTGAACCACCCCTGGGCCTCTGTGTCAGAGTGACCATTGGCAGAAAGGGTATAGTCTTGTCCAATGAACAGGTGCAAACTTACAACTAATTTAGTTGGCATCAGAGGAAGATGGGAATCTTTGGGTTCATTTAAAGTTGTACCTGTGAGTTTGAGGATGGGTTCCATCCCATTTTGTTCACCAACCTAGAAAAGACATGGATCTTGCTTCAGAAGAGAAGTTGAATATGAAGATGCTGTTACATTCTTTAAACTATTGAAGATATGCTAAGATGTTAATTCTGAATTCCCCAAGCTCTCCTGGGGCCAATTTACAAAGGCAGAAGTTGCAAAATTGCAAATCACAAAAACCTAATGCAGAACGATAAAAATGATACTTTCTGTACTGCATAAAGAAAACCTGAGAAAATATCTTGATCAGACACATTCTGTAACAAACATAGGCACACGAAAGAGAAAAATATATGGAACATGGAGTAAACACAAGAGGGGTGCAGTGTAGACATAGAGTCACAGGCTATGTTCCTTTATGGCTCAAGCCAAACATTTTCAAATGTGGATACCTAAAGTTACAGAGCTACAGGGCACTCAGCACTTTCAAAAGATCAGAACAACTCCCTTTGGCAGCAACATTTTGAGATTCATGAATGGTATGAGTGCATGTGCATCCATTTCCTGGTGATTTGGGCACTGACCTGGGATGTGGGCAATCCAGGTGCAACCCCCTGTTCTGCCTGATTCAGAGCAATTTCTCATCCCAGACTGCTCTGAATCAGGTGGAGCAGGGATTGGCATCTAGATGCTCCTAACAACCAGTGAGGGGGAGACACACATATGCTCCTTCTTCATTTCCTCCCCATGAAAACTTTGTTAAAACGCATTCATCTCCACAAAATAGTTGTTTTTACAAGAGCAAAATTCCAACAAAACATTCTGAGTGGCTCCATGTAGGAACACAAGATTGGGCAAAGCATTTAAGCAGAAGCTTAACTCTCAGTGCAAACGACTGTTCAAGCTACTCTGAGTGCTTGGGTAATGAGCCCTATGGAGGGATGTCCCGAACATCAGAACAATAGAAAGAGGCAGAGGCAATCTAGAGGCCAAATTATGTATTACCTCAATCAGGTAGGGTAAAGCAGAAATCAATTAATGTGCCAATATAACAAATAAATACTCCTTTTTCTTTAATTTTTTTTACAGAAAACATGAAGGCCAGCTGTAGGAGGCGGAGCACTGAAAACACAGTGCCTAGGGGTGCGTAAGGTGTAAATCCAGCCCTGACTGTAAGCTATTACTGTTATCTACTCTATATTAACTATTATCTTAATTAAACTCAGTTTATAGGTAACAGTTTACATCTATGAAAGAACAGAATTTTAAATTAGAAAATACAATGCAGTTATACATCCCTTTTAAGTTTCTCAGTTTTCAACCTCTGTAAGACCAGAGTTTGGAGGAAAAGTTCTTAGGATTGCTCAAGATAACTAAACATCCTCTTGTGCAATTTTTATTTACTGTCTTGAGATCCAGTTTAAGCAAGGAAATGTATTCCTTGATACGATATGTTCACTTCTCAACGAACAATTATCCGTTCACTCCTTTCTGGATTACCGTCCCTTTGCTCTGACAATTTCTCTATTCCTGTCACTTCACCTTGTCATACCTTAAGATGCTGTCTGGGTGTTTTGTTTTACAGACCTGTTTTCTTTCACTATAATTCACTTCCTCCTTGTTTCCTAAATCTGTTTCTCTTTAATTACAGTTTACTTTCATGACATGCCATTCTTAGAAAACTGAGAAAGGTAATTCCATTTTAAAAAAATAATTTCTCAAATTAGAGACTTTAGTTATTTGTCCTCTTGTTTAACTGCACTGTTCTTCCTTTAACTTTTCCTCTTTTCTCCATATACCACTGTCTTTTCTCTTTCTACTATTCCTTTCGTGACTAGCACTACCTATCCTACTATCTGTCTTTCCTGTCCCTCCTGAACTAGACTGTCTCCCTTTCAGCTCTGTTTCTGGCGCCCCTTTGACAATGCAACTTAGCCACCGGGGTCCCTTTCCACTGGCTCTCCACTTACTGCATCTCTTCTTTTCTGGGGCCAGTTGCTGCCTCACTCATTACTGGCCTTTCCTTTCTCTCTCCTCCCCATCCCCCCCCCCCGATGCTGGACAGTCTCCCTCCAGACTCTACCACACATTTATGCCTCTGCCTGTTTGGCCTGCTCACAGCAGCTTTCGGAAGGTATAGGGGGGTGAGGGGACTGCCTGCTCTCCCATGCTGTTTTCTCTCTTCTTTTTTCCCCACCCCAAAACCATCCACATCTCAAGCTTACCCCATTTCAACTTCCCCAGAATCCTTGGAATTCCCCAGGACCCCACTCCTCCCAACTAGCCATTTTGAGCTCCCTTCATTAAAAAAAATTCTAAACACCGTGAGCTTGCTTATGAGCAACCACCTTGCACTGCGCCCATTGCTATTTTGACCCAACTGCCTCCAATACAGGTGGGGCATTACACTTGTGTTAAAATAAAATTAGAATAGAGAAGATAATCTTGATTCAATGGCAATTCAGTTCTCTCCCATTGGGGAATTAACCACTCAGAAGTCAGGTCCACATGCTCTGATCCTAGGTCAGTCTTCTCAAAAGAAAGATAAGAAAATGGTTTGACATGTTTCCAGCAAGGTGTGACACTTGTTCTACTTTGCATCAGCAGTTTCCATGGGAATGTGGCTTCATAAACACATTTATTTTAAAAAATATTCCAATTTTA
Organism: Trachemys scripta elegans; assembly: GCF_013100865.1. Taxonomy (NCBI): domain Eukaryota; kingdom Metazoa; phylum Chordata; order Testudines; family Emydidae; genus Trachemys; species Trachemys scripta. The sequence continues at coordinate 15,104,693 of NC_048301.1, read as the reverse complement.
TCCATTTGCTGGTTGGGTTATCTGCTGGCCTTTGAAGACTCAAGTTTGTTCTAATTTCATCAGAATCAAAACACACAGGGGAATGGTAACTTGAGACCAAGGAAAAGATAAAGACAAAACCCACTAAAGAATCATCATGCCCTAAAAAAAACTAGTAGTGATCCCAGGAAAAACACACCCATCCACCAACAAATGAGGTTGAGTATACAGTGCACTGGACTGGAACCCCAGAGACCTGAGTACTATTCCAAACTAATGCCATAACCTACCTTTTAGTTATTTTTCACATTATCTCATTAAGAAAATTTGTCATTCAAAGCCATGTAGCTTAGCTGCCCAGACACACTCCAGAAATTGTGACCAATGCAAGCACCCCAGAGATTGAAATTTGTTTGGATAAACTACTTGGTGAAACACTTAACAATGGTTACAATCATAGAAGTCAGGATTGATTCATGACTGATTTGCTAACATGAAGGCAGGGGAATAAATTCTGCAGATAATTTATTCACAGTGATTAATTGAACCAGCTCTAATTCCTATTAAAAAAAATCACTAATTTGGTGCTCCAGTTTCCTATCCGTCTGTACCCCAGCAAGAACTGAACCACTATTAATTTTTTAACCTGAGACAGACAGATACTTGACACCATGAGGCTCAGTGTTTCCATATGCTTTGTCATGGGTGAGTTCACCTTTGCTACCAAGCAAACTTTTTAAATGATCAAAACTGCATAGGAAATAGAATTCTTGCAGCATAACAAATACAGAAAACCCAAAGCAAAAGCTTAAAAACCAATACGTTTAAGGAAAACTTCTGTCAAAATTCCATCACCAACTTTAAACATGTCCCCTCCCCTTTCAGAAAGCACAGCTGTTGAGCCCTTAATATTTTCCTGGAGACATGAACAAACAGTAAAAACTTCATTAAACCCTGGCCTTGTTGTAATCAATGGGAGTTTTAGTCACTGATTTCAGTTATTATAATTTGTATTATAGACCTTTTATTATCCGACTAGCACAATGGGGGCAATTGTGCTAGGTATATAGCAAAGCCAATCCTTGGCCCCAAGAACATACAATCATTGGCTGATTTTTACAAAGCCACTCTAGAGATTCAGACATTCAGCTCTCCTTGAAATGAATGGGAATTGCAGTAGAACCTCAGAGTTACAAACACCTCGGGAATGGAGGTTGTTTGTAACTCTGAACAAAATGTTATGGTGGTTCTTTCAAAAGTTTACAACTGAACATGGACGTCATACAGCTTTGAAACTTTACTATGCAGAAGAAAAATGCTGCTTTCCCTTTATGTTTTTAGTAGTTTACGTTTAACATAGTAGTGTACTGTATTTGCCTTGGGGAGGGGTGACGGTCTTTGCTGCTGCCTGATTGCGTATTTCCAGTTCCAAATGAGGTGTGTGGTTGAGTTCATAATTCTGGTGTTCGTAACTCTGAGGTTCTAGTGTATGCATCTAAATCCCTAGACAGCTTTGCAAATTCCAGCCTCTGTATAAGACAAGAACAAACGGATGGAGAAACAGGACAGAGGTAATGGCAATAGAAGCATATTTTCACATAAGCCAGGTGTATGTAGGGGTTGGTTTGTTTATACAGATAGGCAGATTAGTTGCAGTAACCTCCATTTGCCAATATCAGCAAGCATTGTTCCATTAGCATCATGGGAGAAGTGAATCTTAAGGAGGGATTTGGATGAGAATAGGATAGTGGCTTTATGAATTTTGTTCCCCACATAAGGGGCAGCATGGAAGAGAAAACAAACATCCTTGTAGGAGCAACTGCCAAACAGGTGACACTAGTTAAAGTCTAACCTTTTGGCCTCTTGACCATTAGAAAGAGCTGAATAGATGTTCCTTAGAAGTTTGTTTTAAATAGCACTTACTGTCAGTTTTTAGGTCAACTTTCAAAGCAAAAAGAACTTTCACAGCCAAAAGAAGATTCTTCACAAGTCTGCCTTAATAAAAAAAACCCCATCTTTTGGCAGACACCTCATTAGTGTCACTTGAGCAGGATTTTTCTTTATTACATTTATTCAAGAGGACAGTTAATGGCGAAATCATAACTAACTGCAAAAACAGGGAGAAAAAAAAATCACAGCACAACTCCACCCCAACACGTACACACTTCGTTCCTTCTACAGCCAAATGCTGTATGTGAAACATATTTTACATTAGAAATGATACTGCTTGGACAACTTCCTAGAATGTTTCATACATCACTGTTCTCAGTCTCTGTCCCAGAGTTCAGTAGTATGGGCACAACTCCCACTGACTTCAATATAAAGAGGACCAGACCCTGTGCCACTACAAGGCTAGAATTGGCTACCCTTACTTTTCTTGACTAGTAACTCACTTGCAGAATGCAATTTCACTTTGGACTGAAAATGGACCTGAAAACTATGATGGAAAATACCAGTAGAACTACTTGTAGAGTAAGGTTCGGCTCAATGGGGCCAGATCTTCAGCTGGTGTGAGTTTTCTGAGCTCCATTAACTTCAATAGAGTTATGACAGTTTATATCAGCCGAGGATTGGCGGAGTGAACAGAGGTAGGATCGGGGATAGAAGGAGCTATGACAAATTACATCAGCTGAGGATCTGTCTCTAGGTTCACAAAAATCTGAACTATAAACAAAAAGTTGCCTTCTGATTGCAACTGGAAGGAATGGTTTCTCTCTGCCCTCCACCCCCAAATCTGTTTATCTGTAGAGAGAAGCAGCAGCCTGGAGCTAGTCCAATAATGGAAGGAAAATTAAAAAAAAATAAAATAAAAAAAAAATCAAGAAGATTGCAGAGCAATTGGACAATTGCAGAATGTACATTTTTGTTGTGCTCAATTTTCTGCTGTCTTTGACCATAAGCAAGCATAAACAGGATTGCTTGCTGTATGGAAAAGATATTTGTCTTAACCAAAACTTTATTCTATTTGTGACATACTAAAAATATCAATGTTTCTGTATATATACATATATATATGAAATTAAGAGCACATTTTGTGACCTAGGTGAGTTTATCCAAAGTTTTAATATGAAGAATATTTTCCCATCTGCAAATTGTAAAACTTCCACAGCAGTTTTGATTTAAAGAGTGCTGGACTCATGAAGTAAGTCTTTACTGTGTGTTTCCCTGTAAATTTTATTGTTTATAGGTATCCTATACCACTATGGTATATGTGATTGATATCAGTGATGCTAACTCAATTCTACGTCAGTGTACTGCCATCAATCTTATAGCACTCTTTAAAACAAAATCTGAGTAGTGTTATGCTGAAGGTCTGTAGAGCCTTGCCTCTGATGTTATGCATTATTGCTGCAGCTACTTCTTAATTTTATAAATATTTTTGTTTGGAAACTAAGTTACATTTTTATATCTTTTGCTTCACTGTATTCCTGATGGCTTAGCAACAAGTCTGCCAGGTGAAGAAAGGGAGCACTCTTTAATGTAATGGATCAACTGTGTCCCTGGTGTAACACTGAGCTCAGTACAGCTGGCACCAAGGATGAATTTGAGCCATTACCTTAATCCTGGTTTCTGACAGATACCTACATACATTAATTTTTAAACTATTGCCTGTCTGAATCTGTGACGTCTTTAGTCCCAGCTCAGCTTTATAAAGTGCTTTTCACACCCAATCTTTGGAAGGAAACTTACTTACAAACCCAGTTGCCTATTTCCAGTAGATGGACCTGAACCAGAGCATTGGATATTTTAGGCTTATAAAAGGATTGGGAAAAAAACCCTAGATCAGAACCACCTCACATTTTGGGGTGTTCAAGGTGAAAACAGAAATTTTGCAGCTTCAGACAATCTCTATTTTCTAGGTGAAGAATATTACTGATGTTCATCATTATTTTATACCCCAGTTGCACTGACTGTTCCCCATGAAAAAGATCACTGTTTACCCATAGATGCCACATTGTGATATCTGGGCTACCACAGTATCATCTATACTTCAGGTAGTGGCACTTGCATTCTCTCTGGTACCTGGGAAAGACTGACTTCTACGGTAGCCTGTATGGATGACCAGACGGTCTAAAGCTGAGTTTGATGGGTATAACTCCTATTCACCAGAGAATCTCAATGAAGGAAAGTTGTACTGAGTGTTGACTGCACATTTGATGTTTTGAGTAATGGTCAGATAATGCTGCATTGACATGTGAAAATAAAACCACAGCCTTTCAGGAAGGATGGCATGCTAGGTAACAATCCTTCATTGTCATAAAAGCACTGCTTTACCCACAATATATTCCATCTCTAATTTTGCTGAACAGTGAGCTGCTACTATCAAAACAAACTTGCAATGAAGCTAAAGAAGTTTACAGGGTAAGGCAGGTTTTAGAGTGTATTTACAGTCAGTCAGGTAGCTTTTAGGAGAGGTTAGTACAGCGTAAGCAATCTTTAACTCAATTCAGTATGAACCCAATAAGACTCTACACCAGATCCATATTACACACACACACACACACACACACACACACACACACAGAGTACATGCATGTGTAGTATACTGCTTAATGCAGAGATCCCCAACCTGTGGGGCACACCCCCTCTATGGGGGCACGGAGGAATGTTCACGGGGTGCAGCAGGAGCCCAGGCCAACACCCACGGGGGGGGGGGGGGGGGGGCGGGGCAGCAAGGGAGGGTCACCCAGCTCCACTCATAGTCTTGGTCCCGGCCCTGGCTGCTGGCCCCGCTCTCAGCCGTGGCTGCCGGCCCTGCACCCAGGGCACTGGCTGCCAGCCAGTCTTGGCTCTGTCCCCGCCCCAGCACATGGCCCCTCCCAGAGCCCTGGCCCCACTCCTGGCCCCGGCTCCAGGAGGTGGGGGGGCACAGACAGGGGCAAAGGGATGCTCGAGGTAGAAAGTTTGGGGACCACTGGCTTAATGAATGTGAGACCACATTTCTTACTGGCAGATAATTCCCAGCAATGAGAACAGCCTGCATTCAAACAGTTAACAGAGGTGGTAGAGCTTTGGTGCGGACGTGCTCAGACTTGAATGTGCTGATTTATGAATGTATGCATATAATAGGTGAGACAAGTGAAATCCTAAAAAACGATCTGATAGAACTATGTTCAAAGCAATAGCTTTAAGTCCACATTTTCATAAAATAGACCCCCCCCTTTTTATCAGTGTTGGTTAAGTGTTTTAATAAACATGAGAGGTGCAGATAGACTCCAGAACATACTTAACGATCATTAGTCATCCTGGCTAGCATTGTTTCAATGCAGGATTGAAATTTACATCACTTGCCTTCAACAGATAATTTGTAGCGTTAGTCATATTAGTGGGATGCCGCTACTCATCTTTGCAAAAAGACTAGTCAAAATGGGACCATGATGTTCTAAAATATTTCGCTGTAGGGCATTTGTTGAAGTACTGTAGTTACAGTTAATTATGGGATACACAAGGCTCATGACAAAGCTGCAATGTAAGGGACAGCATGTAATTGCACTGCCCCAGGAGGCAACAGGGAATCGCCAAGGAATGCATACCTGAGCGTTACAGGCAAGAATAGGAAGAATTATTCCTAGAGGGGGATGCTGAATTTTGTGCATATTACGTTTACGGTCAAGTTAATTACCCTTGGTACAACGCAGCAGGATCTATGAAGAATACCTTAATGGCTGTTATCAATGCTGATTTACAGGAAAGCTAAATTAAATTCTAAGTATAGCAGGATGAGGAAATGCATGTTTAATTCCAGCAATCTCGGTGTAAGAACAGGGGTTTGAAAACCTCAGAGCTGCAAGCGCCAGCGCCTTCCTGAATTGATTTACTTGACACGCAACTTGTGGTTTGTTTGTTTTTTTGTTTTATTGCTGCCTTAAGCATTTCTTCCCTATTTCAATCACTTCTATATATGCGCAAAAGGTCAGTATGGATTGCTAACAGACAAGTTAATCAGCTACTGCATAGGCATTAGGCTAGTCTACCTCCTTTCCCCCCGCCCCCCTCAACCCATGACCCTTTTTTTTTTCACTTATTTGCAATGTTCTCTGACACTACAAATAAGTTAGATTTACACAGAATAACGCCTTTTAATCCTGAAAAATCAAACCACACTTTAAAAAACTTCAGGTATCCAAAAAATCACTCACTCACTCCTGGAATGCAGATACCTTCAAGATGAACATGACAGCTTGACAGCACACAACACTACAGTTTATGACATGAAGTGAAGAATTTTGCATCAAAAACTGAAAATTCAGAGGAGGTTTAGGTAGGTAAATTTTAGTTCTGCAAACTAGAACTGCTGAGTTCACTAGGGCGAAAGTCCTGACGCTTGTAAAAGTGACAGTGCATATTTAATTGTCAAAGTTTTGCATCTCATTTGATAGATGGCACTTCCACCAACACAGCATCCCTAATAATTTGTTGGGCCCTGAATAGCACTGATGCAGCACGAAGCATGCCACCGACTGAGTGACCGACAACACTTTCTACAGAGGCCAAAATTTTCCTTGCAGGGATTCCATCTGAATGCATTCGTTACATAAACTCCAATTAGTACATGCTGCCGCAGCATGCCTCTTCAACAACAAGGATAACCAGACAGCAAATGTGAAAAATGGGGATGGGGTGGGGGGTAGTAAGAGCCTATATAAGAAAAAGACCCAAAAATTGGGACTGTCCCTATAAAATCGGGACATCTGGTCACCCTATCAGCAACACAAGCTACCATGAGCCCATCAAGGCTGCCCTCCACTCTACTCTTCTCACGGGATTTGGAATCAAGTTTAAGATTGGGTCCTTTTCTTCACAAACCTAAAGTACAAGGTGTATTTCTTTGACCTACCTCGTCTGACAAATACATAGCAATACGTATATTAAACACACACAAAACAAGACACTGCTCTGCACATGCTTCTCCTCTTGGGGAGAGGAGAAACAACAAACATGATGATGTTAGTCACATTATTTAATGCACTGCTGCAAGGTGTTCAAATATTATGTTGATGAATGTGGTGTAAGGACCTACATAGAATAGGTTTGGGCTTGACCCTGCTCAGCTTGCAAGATCTGATAAGTGGCATCGTTTTAGGTACAGACATGCAATAGTACATAGTAGAACCTTTCAAAGGGAATAATGAGTTTAGCCCTTTTTCCATTTTGTATATTGTCTGTGAGTAAACTACTTTTAAAGTTGTTTCTTATTCAATATTGTCTGAACACTGGGCAATGAGTTGTTTGTGAGCTGCTTGGTATTTATTATTCACGATCTGTGATTTGTCACCAAAAAGCAGATGGTGTTGTCTGTGTGCCAGGATTGGAGGAATAAACAAGAGGTAAACCAGACATTTCTTTTGCAAACATTTGGGCAAACACATTTGAGAGATTTTCATTTTTTCACTGAAAGAATGAAGTTCACTTTTTATAAATAAAATGTGGAAAATAAAGAGGGTTGTAGACACCAGATCAAATTTGTAGTTTATATTTTACAGAATACTCTTTTCATGCAACTCCAGTATATGCATAATGAGGTTTATTGGTCCCTGTGTTAGTGGTAGTTATACATATGATCTGACACAAGAGTGGTCCCAATAATTCTGCATCGGACTTTGTGGTATTTGTATCTAACCCATTATAAAACTTTGCAAACAACGTTGTGAACACGGAAGACTGGCGAGGCATCTTTCTTTGTCAGCTATCAAAAGTGCAGCCATCAATTTCAATATTACAATTTGGTACCTTGCTCTTAGTGTTCTGCGTTTTCAGTTTTTACCTATTTTCACTGATAAATTACCAGTTTTTTTATGAAAAGAGTTCACTTTTTACTGATTTATACCCATTTATCAATCGAGTAAGTATTTTTGGGGTACTTATTTTTGTTAAACGCTAAAGCTTTACACGATTGTTGTGTCCTACAGCTCTGATATTGAAGCAGTTTCACGGTGTAAAACACAGAACACACCCACGGCAGAGGTCAGAAAATCAATTAATATAGTGCGGATTGGCTCACAAGGAGACGCTGCCTGCCTATTTCTTGGTGTCCATTTAGTGTGGTGCTGAATTTAAACAAACAATCCTCCACGGATAAAGATATGTAATGCTCCCTATCTACCCAGTTACCGCCTTTAGTGACAATCTCTTTAAGGGCTTGGATGCAGGGGCCTGACTTCTTCTGGATCCCCTCACAACCAATGCTGCCCTTTCAGTGACTGGCTCCAGACTACCCCCAAAATGGCTTTTCCCCCCTCCAGGTCTCTTAGGGGAGGGCATCTCACTCTTTATTGGTCAGACTAGCTCCTCTTCACGGACTTTCCCTTGTCAATCATTTGACTCTGCCCCTTCCTCCGAGCAGGCATGCCTGCAATCCTTCCCCAAACCAACAGGAGCCCCTATTGTTCTAGATAGTGTCTCTCCTCTATTCCTCTGGGTTGCCTTACAGGCCGAGTCTGCCCTTGGCTCCCCCTTCCTACCAGAGACAGTGTGCCTCCCCCTGAACTCATGCAGAGTCCCAGGAATCTAGGTAAGCTCCTTGGAGGTTACAGATAGGTAAGGTAAAAAGGTAAACATGGGGCAAAGATGCAAATCCATACCTTAATACCAATAGGAAAATCAGTGCTTAGAAATTTTCAAGAAAAAGTAAAAGTCGGGCGCGAAGACGATGCATTGCGCTGCAAGTACTGCAGCATTGAGGTCCGTGCCCGTACTGACAGAACAAATGAGCGTGTTGAAAGCAAGCGACACCAGAAACTTAAAGAAGAAAGTGAGCTTCGTGATTAACAGTCAGGAGCTTTCACCAGGGCTTTAATGAAAGAGAGAACACATGATTGTGTCAATGAATTTGTGTGTGCTCTTTGTTTCGCCAGACAATCGCTATTGATAGCAGAGGGGCCTATCGGTGACTTTGTGCAACAATATGGTCCAGCAGCAAAAAGCCTTCCTAATGCAGACAACCTCACTTGTAAGTCTCTGAAAGAAAATGATGACGCTTTAGTATTTAAACTGATGGAACGAATTGATGGAAATGTGGCGTCTAGTCTGATTTTTGACGAGTCTACTGATGTTTTAGACAGTACAATTCTTGGCCTTTTGTTTTCGTTTTTTGATTTCAAAGTGAATAAACCCACATTGTTTTGTGTTGATGTGACATTCATCCCCTCTGCTACCAGACATTTTGTCAACGCAGCAATAACTGTCTTGTTTGGGATGTACCAACCAAGTTGGGACAATGTGGCCACAACTAACATAAATTCTGCTTCCTAGGTGGCTAAATTTGCCCGGGAGATTAAACTCAATCAGAAACTGGCACTGCTATGTATTACCTGTCCTGCTCATCTGATTAATGTTGCACTGTCAGCAGCTACTGCTAGAGAAGAAATAAAAGATGTGAAATCTAGCATCATTGGATCATGGTCATTTTCAAGCATAAGAACAAGTAGAAAGCTTTGTTTTACACAGTGTGAGATGAGTACAGAGAAAACTGTCAATTACCTACCCCTGTTGTGCCATATTGATGGATAAGCTTGTATTTTGCTGTCATGTAAATAACGCGTGGACTGAGGTAATGCATCTCCTTCATCATCCTCACTTTGTTGCTTCTAAAGCAGAAATTCTGAAGAGACTGGCAAATAATCAAAATGACCACCAGATTCTGCGCACCAAGGTAATGTTCATTGTTGAAAACTTGGAATCACTGTGTGACACACAGAAAAACACTGGCGTTTTCTCCGACTACTGCCAACGCATTTGCCAATACAAATGCTTACCGGATCCTGCCAGCCAAAATCTCAGTCAAACCAAGCACAAAAACTGCAGGAGAAATATACAGCAAGAAACCCCAGCTGTTTCTGGAAGTCTCTCTCACCCCAGAACACAAGAAAACCAAAAAAAGCATTGAAAAAACTTAAACACAATTTTCAGCAAGAAATGAGAGGTGACCAGAGCCAGTAATCTGAACCCCAAAGCGTTTGGTGCCAAAGATTTTTTGGGGGAGGGGGAGAATGTCATCCAGGTGTTGCACCCCTTCCTCAAGGTGAATTTTGCAGCAGACTATGCTAGAATGTTTCAACCATTTCAAAGGGACTTTATTACTTACATGAACTTGCCTACCCCTGACAATGAGAAACTGGATGTGCTGGCTTTTTGGAACAGTCATCTAGACACACTTCCCAACTTCAGCAAAGTGGCACGGTGAGCTTTGAGGGTATCCCCTCTTCCCCCCGCTCCGCCCAGATCTATTGATGCAATTTTCAAAGTTGGACTACCTCCAAGACAGCAAGGGGCTTAAGATGAATGAGGATTCTTGGAAGAAAATTATGCGTGTGTATGCAAACCAGGATTTCTGGAAAAACTACTAGCTCAGAGAGACAAAAATATAACTTTGTACATTTAGATAAGTTTCAATTATACCGTAGTAAAACATGTATATTACAAGATTTTTTCTTTTTCTTCTCCCCCCCCCCCCACAACCGATTTTTCCCATTCTTTTAATTTTTTTAACCCAATTTCATCCCGGTTTTAATGTTTGAAAAATAAAGACTGAAAAATTCAGGGTTTTTGTTTGTTTGGTTGGTTTTTTTTTTACAAATAAAAATTGAAAAGACAAAACACTACTTACTCTCTAGTCATGTTGCTATAACAACTGTAAAATGTGATTGATACAGCTCCATTCAATGTTTTAGACAGACAGGGTTAGTGGTTAAACTACAACTATTCAACCTGAAGGACTATTCCCTTCATGGGGGAATATTTTACTAGCACCTTCTAGAACAATACAAAAAAATCTGTTGACATTATACTTTGAATCTGGATTTGGGTCCATCTCTCAGCACTGAATTATCCCGGAGATAAAACATTGATAGTGGTACCTAACCTAATTGTGGCATTTCTGGCTTGTTTGTTGCCTTTTTCCTGAAGAAGGCCCATCACCTGCTCCCCACAAAATGCTACATCTATTCTAAAAATAATGAATAATCTATTATGGACTTGCTTAATCATGTTTCAGTTGACAGGACAATGGATCTTGTACTTAGTCTTTTATTGCATAAATACAGCTAAGTGAGATCATTTGCAGATCTGAGGCAGAACAGTGAATTATTAGGACATAAAATAATGCTCCCAAAGGAGTTAATCAAAGACATTTTATTGCTCAAGAAATTGCTTTAGAGTGGTGTCTAAACCAAGGATGGTCTGTTTATACTAATGATTATGGATCCAATTTTGTTTTCACTATAGTCAATGGTAAAACTTTTATGGAGGTCATGAGAACCGGACTGGACTGGGTTTTAGGTTCTTCAAGAGAAGTTCTTGCAAAATCATCATCTGTTCATTAACTGATAAGAAGAGCAATGTATGAACAAGTTTCTCCAAGAAGGACAGAAATAGGTTTTAATTGGTTTGGTGCAAACCCCCAAGTGGTCTACTTTTTCCCTGCGAGAAAATATCCCTAACATTTCTTGGTTGAATGACAATAAAGACAAGACCAGAACTCAGAAAGTCAATACAGCGCGAGACAGAACGGATCTATTTTTACCTTCACAAGACAATGCAAATTTGTATATGAAGTTAGCTCATTTATGGTAGAATTTCAATGTATAGAAACAATCAGTGAGACAGGGCAGGATGATCCATACACCTTTGATCCAGTGCAGCTGGAAGAAGAGTCTCGAGTGTAGACAGAAGGGAGACTGCATGATGGCAGGTGTAAACACGGAGTTCAGGGTAAAGTTTTCCCATGTGAGAGGAATTGGGAGAAAGAAACAGAGGGTTGCTCTGTGTTGACAGACAGGGGAAATAGAACCTCTGGGTTCTGATCTCCAGTCCCCCAACCAGTATACCGAAAAGACATTTCCCCTGAGACTTGGGAACAGAAACGAGACCTGATCTCCAGTCCTCCACTTTAACCATTGAATTTGTTACCAGATTTGCCTGTTACTTTGGGGTATGCTCATTTATTCGGGTTACTCTTCGGGGAGGGGAGGGTTCTGTAATTCTATCAATGTACTGCTTGTGTCACTTGTGTTTTCATATGGAGCTCTACTCAGGGCTGGCTCCAGGCACCAGCCGAGCAAGCTGGTGCTTGGGGCGGCAGCTTGTAGGAGGCGGCATTCCGCCCAATCCTAGGGTGGCACAACCACCTTGTTGTTGTTCCGCTCCGGCCACCCTGTAGGGGGCAGCGACGTGGAGGACGGGAGTGCCCTGCAGCAAGCCCAGCAGGGCAGCCCCCTTCCCTTCCTCCTTCCCTCCCAGCTGACCGGAGTCCTCCTGGCAGGGGGCACAGCTGGAGGGGCCACGTGGCAGCGCCCCACTGAAGCCCTGGCTGGGGCACATCTGCAGGCAGGGAGTCCCCCTGCACCCTGGCTCTGGCCGTGCTGCGGGCTTTTTGTTTTGCTTTGCTGTTATGGCTGCCGCGTTTTTTTTTTTCTTCTTCTTTCTTTTGCGCTTGGGGCGGCCAGAAAGCCAGAGCCAGCCCTGGCTCTACTTCTCCCTTCTGCAACTCCCCTCCCAATGGAGCTATCCTGCAGGACCTAGGTTCCCTAGGGCTGAGTTCCTCCAGCCCCAGAATCAGATGAACACACACACACACACACACACTAACAGAGCAAGTCTGAGCGGACCGGGTCAATCAGCACTTTCCAGAGACACATAAGGGGTCAGCTTGACTCACTGGGCTGGATGAAGCAGCACTTTCAAGCTGCCCCCCCGCCCCCACTTATATGCCCCTGGGCTGCATAGGGTTACCATACGTCCTCTTTTTCCCGGACATGTCCGGCTTTTCGGCACTCAAACCCCCGTCTGGGGGGAATTGCCAAAAAGCCGAACATGTCCGGGAAAATGCTGGCCAGGCACTTCCCCTCCCGCGGCGGCTCGGCTCCTCCCCGACTCTGTTTAAGAGCCGAGCTGCCCGAATGCTACGGGCTTCAGGCAGCCCCCTTGCCTCCAGACCCCAGCCGCCGGCCGGGCACTTCCCCTCCCGGGCTCCAGCGGCGCAGGGTCCAGAGGCATGGGGGCTGCCCGAAGCCGGTAGCGCTCGGGCAGCTCGGCTCTTAAACAGAGCCCAAGAGTCAGGGGAGGAGCAGAGCCTCCGGCCGCGGCGGCTCTGCTCCTCCCCAACTCTTCAGCTCTGTTTAAGAGCCGAGCTGCCCGAGCGCTATGGGCTTCAGGCAGCCCCCTTGCCTCCGGACTCTGCGNGTCCGGGGGGAATTGCCAAAAAAGCCGAACATGTCCGGGAAAATGCCGTCCGGGCACTTCCCCTCCCGCGGCTGCTCTGCTCCTCCCCTGACTCTTCGGCTCTGTTTAAGAGCCGAGCGCTACGGGCTTCGGGCAGCCCCCATACCTCCGGGCCCTGCGCCGCCGGAGCCCGGGAGGGGAAGTGCCTGGCTGGGGGCGCAGGGTCCGGAGGCATAGGGGCTGCCCGAAGCCCAAGTGCTACCGGCTTCGCGGTTTGCCGGGCAGCCTCCAGACCCTGCGCCCCAGGCTGGGCGCTTCCCCTCCCAGGCTCCAGCTGCACTGGGGAAGCGCCGACCAGGGTGCAGGGTCTGGGGGCTGCCCGGCAAACCATGAAGCCGATAGCGCTCGGGCAGCCCTTTCCGCGTGGCTGGGAGTGGGAGGGAGGAGGGGGTGGAGTTAGGGCGGTGCTGGGGGGTGGGGAAATGGGCAGGGCCAGGGCCCGTGGAGGGTCCTCTTTTTTTATTTGTTAGATATGGTAACTCTAGTCAAGCAGCACTTTCAAGCTGTCACTCTGATGCATCCCAGATTCAGCACGTCCTTATTCCCATTCTCACATCACAATTGTACTGGCAGTAACCTACTTGATGAGCAAACCCCACAGTATTTTGGGCGCTGCAGGGATCTTTAGCTTAGGTAAAAGAAGCGTTGCTGTAGAGTAATGGGGGAAGCTAAAAACACAAGGAGTAAAGTTCAGCAAGAGAGAGGGAAGCAACTAGCTTAACCATAAAAGTTGTTTATTGAAGAATAGTGATCGCTACACAAGGAGGGCTAAACCAACATAACATACATTATTAAAGGTTAATACCTAAGGTAGAAAGAAAAACAGAGAGAGAAAAGGGGGGATCTCACCCACTCCAGGAGGCTTGAACTGGTCGGGGTTCCCAAGTGATGGTGGTAGTTCAGGGGCCTGAGTGCTGGAAACAGGCAGAGCCCCCAGCACGATCAGTCAGGAGGGGATGGAGTCCCAATAGAACTGATGCATAGTTTGGATCTAAACATCAGAAGACTGACTGGAGGGTGAGTAGGGATTTTTGTAGAGAAAATACAATGGTTCAAGGGAGAACACTAGATTTGTTTATAGGTAAACAGATGACTCAAGGGTTTTCGTTAGGCTAGACAATAGGAGCTGATCACTCTTGGCTATGGGTGGTGTTTTCTTCCAGGGAGCTCACAATGTAACTAGGCTGCTTCAGTATTTTGGATATCAATCAAAGGATTCATTACTAGAATTGGTCTGATAACTGCTGAGCTGCGTGTGGGCAGGCATAGGTTCATTAACATCTGCAGTAATTCCCATGATGCAGTGCTTCCCTGCTTTTTCTGGTCCCAAAGTTTAGTGCGGTTCTCTGTTCTCCATTCTGTATGCAAATTGAGATGTCTCCCTGTCCCATCTTTTATACAGATGAGGCTAGGGGAGCTGTCTCTGTTCTTCATTCTGCATGCTAATGGAGATGTCTTAATCTTGTCACCCTTGTCAGGAGGGGTCTAGGTGTGTCTCCCATCCATCCTTCATTACTCTTTGCAAGTCTTTTCTCTGATGGGTTTTGGTTTAAGCAGAGGCTGGTGGCAGGGGGTATCTTTTATGAGTCAGACAGGCTGGATACTGCGCCCTGGTTCCCCAAGAACACAGAGCTGACTGGTATCACCACTGGCAAACACTCCCTCAGAATGTCTGGCATATAGGCCAAGAGTTCTGACTCCACCCCACCACTCTAATCACTACCCCAAGCTGGAATATACAGGAAGCCTGCCTGCATGTTGTGGCTTGCTGATTGCAAGCCTTATCTCACCATACATAGACATCCTCTCTGAGCCACTTCTGTCTCCTCTATGCCATCCTCTTCACCTGCCAACAAGTGATTAAGGTCAGGTCTGAGAGCCCAAACTCTGTTCAGAATCAGCGGATCCGATATAATAGACTAAAACACAGAGGGTCAATTCAAAATGAAATAGTTTTTCCAACAAGGAATGTGGTTTCCCTTCCAGAACCACCTGCCCTCCCAAACCTTTGCTGCTTCCCAGACAGTCTCTCCTACACACAGGACCCGACCCCTCCAATGGTTTGCTGCTTAACTGCCCTGTCTTTCCACACTATCTAGTACCCAGAGTCATTTCCAGAGACTCATGCCCCACCCCCACATCAATTGAATTCAATGGAGATATGCCAGTTTCCACCAGCTGAGCATGTAATGCATTTATTATTTTAGGGGCCAGGGAGGAATCTATAAATTATGCCCTATCCGAATTAGTCTGTCTAAATGTAACTATAAAGGGTCAGATCTTCCACTGGTATAATTTGGCATAGCTCCATTGAACTCAATGGAGCTGTGCTAGTTTACCTCTGCTGAAAACTTGGTCCTAGATGCCTATTAAATTATGGCAAAAAACAACAAAACAAAAAAAACAGCCTTTTCAAAGCTTTGAGAGCCTGGACTCATTTTAAATTGCACCTTTAGTGGCAGAGTGTTGTCGTCAGAATCAGAAAAGGCAAAGGAGAATTAATCTTTGATTTATTAGATTAGAGAAAGCACGCCACACATTTTGGTCTCTCAAGTTAATACTCTACAGAAGCAAGTGGGCAAAGGTGCATCTTTTATTAAAAACATCGCACCAAAGTGGGGTTTGATCTATTATTCAACCACTGTTCATTTGAAGCAAATGGTCATTTTACATCAAAAGCTTTCTATTTTTTTTAAATGCCGCCCCCCATGGGGCTCAGTTTCTCTTAGACAACATTCATGCAGAAGGAAGAGGAAAGCAGATTAACTAGAGCACTACTGTATTTACAATGCTTCAGGAGTCTGAGCAGTGCTGCTCTTTGAGCGTTCTGGGGTATGCAAAGAAGGATACCAGGACTTGGTTTCAATGGATTTTTTCACATTAGGTTGCAAGGAAGTGATTTATCGTTTCTGCCCACTTCTGCAGCATAAAGTATTGTTGCTTGATGTGCACTCCGACTAGTGAAGCCACAATGCCCTTCCATCCCCATCTCCCTACCATTCTTCTTGTCAGTAGAGACTGCCTCCCCCTCCCCTCCCCCGGTACATCTGCCTCTACCTTTATCCAATGAGAAGAATGGAGCCACTGGAAGTAAACCGAGACATCGTTTCTGACCATGCAAAGAAGCAGCAAGGGAAGCCGATGCTAGAAACCAGTAAAGATTTCACAAGCATTGATAGTACTGAAAGGCTGCAGCAACACAAGCCTCTGGAGGGAACACAGCACACGAGGACTTTAAACAAAATGGGGTGGTGATAGTCAAAGCTGGAAATCTGCATCTTGAAATTAAAAGGGGAGGAGTTATCCCAATGCAGTGCCACTGATAATGCCATTCATTAAAGAAGGCAATTTTATGTAAGAGGAGCTATAGACAATACCATCTTTCTTCTATGAATGAGAAGGATAGCAACAGCAAGATCTATACACAAGTGAAGAAAAGAAAGTGGAGGAAAGAAAATAGATGGCAGCTTTTGGAACAATAGTTGCCAGTCGTGGTACACGTAAAAAGCCTTTAAGTAGTGAGATAGCTGTAGGTCCAGCATGGCAGCCATTTTGGAGATTGATTCCTAAGCACTGTATACAGTACCAGGCTTGTCAAGAATTAGGTATTTAAGCATTTGCAACTTCTGCTTAAGTTAAACGTTCCCAGCAGAGCCCAGATGCACTAACTGCTAAGATAGTTAGCAGTTAGTGCAATTCCTTGCCTCATCCTCCATATCACAGATGAAAGTTCTCTGATCATCTCCAAGGTTTGCCAATAACACAGAAAACAAAAAACAAAAACAAAAAACAGATTTACGATTTGATCCATAGCCCATTGACGTCAATAGAGAAACTCTCAGTGACTTCAGTGGATACTGGATTAAGCCCTTTCAGGCCAAATGGAACTTACTGGGAAATGGGGATGCAGTTAAATGGTGGTAATAAGAGCAGGGACACAATAGTGTGTTGTGGGTATGTCATTGTAAAGGGGTTGACTCACCACTAGCACCTCCTTGTGGCCACGCATGGCATAGCAGCTCTCTGCCCATTGGGTACCTTCTGCCAATTGTCTGTCTGCCTCTTCCTGTGACATGGCCCTCTAGCCAGGTCACTTTAAAAATCTCCTCCCTGGCAGGGTAGTCAATGAACAGAAACAAGGGGAATTAACACAAATAAACTGGGTTCACAGGTAACAGTGGGGAATGGGTCCCTCTAAAGGTCTGTCAGTATCTGGCTCTCCTTTTCTTCAGGGAAGAGGCAGCAGGTGGCTGGGAAGCTCCTACCTTTAACCGGCCTCTCTTCAGGAGCTGAGCACTGAAGGTCTGCGCTCTTCCCTGGCCTACGTCGACTGAGCTGGGGTTCTCCTTCTTAAGCTCTTCCCCCGATCCTGACATTTCTCAAAGGAGCGTTGGGGCAGAGCCAACTGAACCCCCATTAGCTCATTAACGCCATGTTGTCCAGGGTGCAATTTGTATATCCCATCCCAGTCATCTGGTAACCAATACTGAAGGGAATTTCTGTTCACTTATAACATTACTGTGCACCTTCCTTCAGGCTAGACAACGATGCCAATCTGAGTTTCTCATTCATTTTCTAGCTTACTCACACTTTATTTTATTAGAGGATTCACAAACAGGAATTTTAGGCTTAAGTGAAGCAAAAGTCCATTTACATCTGACCTGCTGCTTCCTGCGGGGGACACCTACATATTATACTTTCAGGTGATATATCCAGAAAGGCAAAGACGACAAAAAACTGCAAAACAAATCATGAATAAGAAAAGAGTCCCAAGACACAAGCAGCTCCCCTCAAGCAAATTCCAAATGACACTACAGTGAACTGTGCCCAAGGAATCGCACAGAAAACGAAGGACTTATTGCTTTGCTGACTTGTCATGCTTTGCATAAACTTGCAGGAGCCCTTAGGACTGTGTCTGTGTGTGTGTTTGGGGGAAAAACAGTCTCAATATTTGTCAAGAGAAATCTAAAATGCATTTCCTTCTCATCTTTGCTTTGCTGTCTCAGTTTCCATTTTCAGCTGAGTGTGCTATTGCTTGTTTTGAAACTATAGATTTGATTTAAAACGAGAGGTCAAAATTAGGGAGGAAAGTTGATGTCATGGATAAGGCACTAGCTTAGGTTTCAAGAGCTCTGGGTTCAAGTCCTCAATCTACCACAAAGTTTCTCTGTAGCATTGGCTCAGAGATCTCTAGTCTTCTGTAACGTGAGGATACTACTACTTCCTTTTTCGGTCTTGCTTGTTTTAATTGTAAGCTCTTCAGGGCAGTGATTGCCTTATGAGGTGTATGGACAGTACTTGGCACCTTAGGGACTCTAGCATTACTAGAATACAAATAATAAAGAAAATAGTGCTAATAACTAATTTTTTCCCCCAGAGACCACTCTGAACTTTGGGGAGCAGTTGGACAAAACAGGATCTAAATCTAAACCTATGCTGCATTTGCCCAACTCTAAAAGTTGAATTTTATTGTGTTCTAGAAAGTACCTGTCCCTTTTTCCATCATTGTTCCCACTGGTTTAGCCAGTTGTATTTGCCACCTCTACTTTCTGCTTCTTAGCTCTGGCCACTCACATGGTCCAGGGAACCTTCAATAATACAGTATTTGTTCTGCTTCTCTGCTCTCTCCAGCTTTGTGTCACATCTGCCTTTCAAATCATGATAGCATTGGATGTCACAGGGAAAGAAGAGGTGCTCTACCTGCTCTTCTGTTTTACAGATGCAAGAGGCAACTTCCTTTCCATTACTGTGTGGATAAAGTGGTGTCTCAAATTATTCTTATCCTAGTCCTCATGCTGGCCCATGCTGTGTCCTTGAAACAGGCGTCTCCCTCTTCTCCAATCCAGCAGAGGTTGGGAGGGGAAGGAGCAGTGGAGTGAGTGTAGATTTGGGGAGGTTATGCCTTATATCTGCAAAGATTTGGTACTTAGGGGTATGTCTATACTACCCGCCAGACCGGCAGGTAGCAATTGATTTATCGGGGATCAATTTATCATGTGTAGTGTAGACATGATAAATTGATCCCCAATCACTCTCCCGTCCACTGCTGAACTCCAGCTAGGCGAGAGGTGGAAGCAAAGTCAATGGGGGAGCCATGGCGCGACGCAAGGACGCGAAGTAAGTAATTTTAAATTGGATCTAAGATACATTGACTTCAGCTACACTATTCTCCTAGCTGAAGTTGTGTATTTTAGATCGATTCCCCCCCCCATCCCACCCCAGTGTAGACCAGGCCTTAGAGGCAACAAATGAATCTGAATGAACTTACCTCGGACCTTTCACAGCATCAGCGTCCTGGAGTTTTCATCATGACTGCACCATTGTATACATTCTACAGGTATCAGTATTTCGAGTCCAAGCTGGGGAAAGTCAGTTGCAGATTTTGATGCATAGAATGATGAGCAGAGGGAGGGGGTTAGAGCTATTAGACCTTCCTCAGAACATACTTTACACAGGCGGTAATGTTACAACTCAAAATCCTCTTCCCATCTTCTTTGTATAGTGTGCAGGAGTGGCTGTATGGTCTGAGCACGATTCTGCATGTTGAGTTTAGTCTAGGATCTGTGGAGATGACAGTTGGTCAAACAATGGTTGAATTATTTCCCCCTCCCCCCATGGGCAATTTTGACAAACACAAAATAATGTTAGTCTAGATTTTCTATGGAAATTAAAAAAAGAAAGAATATATAAAAAAAATTCAATTCGGAAATGCTGCTGTGGTAGCTCATAGGAACAGTAGTTCAGGTGCCTCAAGTTCCCATTCTTCTCTAGGTCTTACTACATCTTCTATGATGCTCTACAGTCCCCTCACATTGGAGTCCCTAGCCAGAGGGCATCCTGGGAGATGTAGTTCATCCAGGAGCCCAGCCCATAGAAGCAGAGGTGATGCATGGGAGGGCACGGGGGATAAGTCCCTCCCCCCAGACTGGCCTGCCAGGGGTGGGGAGGGAGAGGGGCTCTGTCCTTCTCTCCCTATGCCTCTCCCCCAGCATGTTCAGCCACTCTCCCTGGCATTCAGGAAGGGAGCGGGACAGAACTTCTGCCTGAGAGAGCTATTGCAGGGTGACAATATGCTGCACCCACATCTCCCCATTATACCCAGGGAGTAACAGATATTCTTAGTATGATCACACACTTTGTCATGTCATATTCCTTTGCATTGCAGGTAAACTGAGTTATGTTAAGCTAAATTGAGTTAAGGTAGGAGACAATTTTAAGTACCACAGGGTCTTGGGATGCGTGGGTATCTCAGAACAGAGCGGTGCAAGATTTAACAGAATGCTGTAATTAGAAGTAGGTCATTGGGGAAATTACCTAAAATGTGTACATGAACTTGCAGACACCCTTCCTGCCAGCCACTCCATTGATCATTTAGAACAGTTTTAATAACTTATCTGGGTAAATTTAGAATAGATTATTCAAAAGTCATTGAAACATGTAGTTGTTACAAGAATGAGGAGTTTTGTGTGGTTGCTGGTGACAGAGATAAACACCTACAAGATCTCTATCAAGCATTCTTAAAACTACAATACCCGCCTGCTGAAGTGAAGAAACAGACTGACAGAGCCACACGAGTACCCAGAAGTCACCTACTACAGGACAGGCCCAATAAAGAAAGTAACAGAACACCACTAGCCATCCCCTTCAGCTCCCAACTAAAACCTCTCCAGTGCATCTTCAAGGATCTACAACCTATCCTGAAGGACGATCCCTCACTCTCACAGATCTTGGGAGACAGGCCAGTCCTCGCTTACAGACAGCCCCACAACCTGAAGCAAATACTCATCAGCAACCACTCACCACACAACAAAAACACCAACCCAGGACCTATCCTTGCAATAAAGCCTGTTGCCAACTCTGTCCACATATTTATTCAAGGGACACCATCATAGGACCTAATCACATCAGCCACACCATCAGGGGCTCATTCACCTGCACATCTACCAATGTGATATATGCCAGCAATGCCCCAACCGGACAGTCTCTACGCAAAAGAATAAATGGACACAAATCAAACATCAAGAATTATAACATTTAAAAACCAGTCAGAGAGCATTTCAATCTCCCTGGACACTCAATTACAGACCTAAAAGTCGCAATTCTTCAACAAAAACATTTCAAAAAACAGACTCCAATGAGAAACTGCAGAACTGGAATTAAGTTGCAAACTGGACACCATTAAATTAGGCTTGAATAAAGACTGGGAGTGGATGAGTCACCACACAAACTAAACTATTTCCCCATGCTAATTTTCCCCCTCCTGTTACTCACACCTTCTTGTCAACTGTTTGAAAGGGGCCATCCTGATTATCACTACGAGTTTTTTTCCTCCTGCTGATAATAGCCCGCCTTAATCGATTAGTCTCGTTAGAGTTGGTAGGGCAACCCCCATTTTTTCATGGTGTGTGTGTGTATATATCTTCCTACTGTATTTTCCACTGCATGCATCTGATGAAGTTGGTTTTAGCCCATGAAACCTTATGCCCAAATAAATTTGTTATTTTCTAAGGTGCCTGCTCGTTCTTTTTGCTGATACAGACTAAAACGGCTACCACTCTGAAACATGTAGTTGTTACAGTACATCATTTGCAATGCTGTCCTCCTCCACCCACAATGGAGGAGGACACACACTTTAGCTTGCTTCATTAATGAGTTCATATTGTGTTAAACAGGCTTTGGGGTATTTCAAAAACAAAACAGGCATTTAAAGGAAATCTCCATATAATTATCAGCTGGTTCAATACTGCAAAAGCATTTGCACAAGGATTTGCTTGGATTGAAAGGTGAACTTGTATTGCTTTTTTTCACACCCCTTTTGGGCTGGCTTTCTGTGGATGTTTCAGTGCTCAGGCTTTTAGATGAATGCAGGAAAGCTAGTTTTCACCTTGCAGACTCAAGTAGTCACAGATGATGAAGCATTCATATCAGAAGGAGTATATTCCACAGGGGATAGAGCACTGGCTAACACAGCAGGGGACAGAGTTCCCAAAACACCTTCCCAGAGCCCCAGGCCTAAAAACTATTCATTTGCATTAGGGTTTCCAGGATCTCACCCCTTCTATGGTGAACCTCTTCATTAGTTAGTTTCTAATTAGGAACAAAGGACTGGCAGAGTCCAGTCCCCTGCTCTCACTGGCAACTCCATCCTCTTTCTAATCCCATTTGATACTGATGTTCTTCCAGATACACCAGCAAGTGTATAAAACTTTAAAACCAGCTTGGGCTAATTTTGTTCTCATGACTATTTTAATAAAAGCATTGACATGCTTGTAATTGGTAATTATTTAGAAACTGCTTCAATCTCCAGGGTCATGGCTCATAATTTATTAATTACTGCAGGAAATTTTTTTTACATTTTTAGTTGTCAACAACAAAAAGGGCTTGTGTGGCTGAGACTAAAGAATCCCATGTGAAGTCCGTTGTCTTATAATGTATCAAATTTTAGAAAAGCAGCTAAAAAAACCAGAGTAAAACTTGTATAGATGGTTTCTTCCCATATTTATGCCTTTTGAATTCCTGGATTATTGAAGAACAGATTCATTTTGATAGAAAAAAAATCACCCTCACTGTTCTGATTCCTTTTACCATCTATATTTAAAAAATAGACAATGAAATGCACATGTAAAATTAAAAACCAAAAGCAAAAAATAGTAAGTTGTATTTTACTGTAGTGGCTTGTTTTATACGACTAGCAAAACCTAGAACCTAAACAGGGAGAAGAACCAGACCCATTAGCAATTATCTCTGAGAACTCATGAAGGATGTTTGAGATCCCAGAGCACTGGAGAAGGACAAACAAACATAGTACCTATCTTTAAAAAGGGGAACAAAGAGAGCCCAGAGAATTAGAGACCCGTCAGCCTAACTTTAATACCTGGAAAGATACTAGAACAAATGATTAAACAATGGATTTTTAAATACCCAGGAGGATAATAGAGTGATAAATAATAGCCAACATGGATTTGTCAACAACAAATCCTGCCAATCCAACCTAATTCCCTTCTTTGACAGCGTTCCTAGCCTATTGGATGGAAGGATGCAGTAGCTGTGATAAATCTAGATGTTAGTAAGTCTTTTGATGCAGTCCCAACAACGTTCTCTATTAGCAAACTGGGAAAATGTGGCCTTGATGAAAATCACTATAAGGTGATAGTTGAAAGACCATGCTCAAAGGTACTCAGTGATTCTGTCAGATTGGAACGATATAGATGCAGTAGCACCCATTGCAATGAATGAGCCAGCTTAAAAACATACATGCACTCTAATGATTGCTCTATAGGGCCCTCTGTTGGTTATTCACTAAAGTACAGGTAGATTGGTGGAGAATGTAGATTGAAAACAAGCTTGGACTGTCCCAGCCAAGCAGTGGAGGAGAAGCAAGGGTGAGTGATGCTGACCTATGGGTGGGAGAAGGAGAGCTACTCTCTCTTCCGCTCCCCCTTACTTTAACCCCTGGGTTTTAAAAAGAAAAGATATTTCAAACAAGTCATATGCAGTTTAGCTTAACAGTCCTTAAACATTTGAAATGGGGGGAGGGAAAGGATATTTTTACTTAATTTGTTCCCATTTTGAGCATTATTGAAAAAGCCCATTCCGGAAGACTTGAGTCCAAGCACAGCTATAAATTATTAAACAGACCTCGGAAAACCTACATTCCATGCTGCGCCGGAAAGGGCAGATATTTAAAATTTCATCCTAAATGTACAAACCGTTATTTCCACCACAGTAAGTTACTTCACAGAAATGTGCTGTCTACTTGGTAGAGCTGGTTAGGTAGGCTCCTGGAGGAAGATTCATGCTCTGGATATGGTATTATGTTAACTGTACACAAGGAGTGGGCTAAATATTTTGCAGTTCTGATCTTAGCACAATACTATGGTGTGCTCAGTATGGGTTTAGTTCCGACTCAGGTTTTTGCTGGAGTAAGGACTTTGGGATTTGGTCATTAGGGTCAGATTTCCTCACACTGACTCATGTTCAATAGTACATTAGGGACGGCAGGTTTGTATAATTTTTGGTGGTGCCCAGAACGGGTCCAAGTCCCGTCCCCATGCCCCCCCCACACACCTGCCTAAAGCTCTGGGAGGGAGTTTGGGTGTGGGAGAGGGGGCAGGCTCTGGGCTGGGGTAAGGGGGTGGGGTGCAGGAGGGGTGCAGCACTTACCTCAGGCAGCTCGCAAAAGCAACCTGCACACCCTGCTGGCAGCGGCTCCCAGGCAGGGGACCGGGGATCTCCGCACACTGCTGCCTGCAGGCACTGCCCCCGCAGCTCCCATTGGCCGCAGTTCCAATGGCAGAGTCAGCGCTTGGGGCGGGGGCAATACACAGTGACACCCCCACCCCCAGGGACCGGAGGGACGTGCCAACGGCTTCTGAGAGTGGCATGCCACGCGGAGCAAGGGCAGGCAGGAAGACTCTTTAATCCCACTGCTCTGCTGGTGGTGGTGGCGGCGGCGGCCCCAGGTCCTTTTAAATCGCCCAGGAGCAGCAGGCAGGGCTGGGAGACACTCAGGGGGAAGTGTGCAGGGGCGGCAGGCAGGGCTGGGGGAGAGACCCAGCCCCAAACATTGGTGGAGCTGGGCCCCTCTGCTATGAATATTCCTGGAGCCCGGGCACCACGGGCCCATACAACTTGCCGCTACTGCATTAACTCATCAGATAATCCCACTCATTTAAATGAATGGGACTACTTAGAGAGTGAGATATTAGTCATCAGACTTGATCCACTGTCCATTGAAATAAATAGGAATCCTAGCAGCAGTCAAAAAAGCAAACAGAATGTTGGGAATCATTAGGAAAGGGATAGATAACAAGACAGAAAATATTATATTGCCGCTATAAATCCATGATACTCCAACATCTTAAATACTGTGTGCAGCTCTGGTTGCCCTGTCTCAAAAATATATATATTGGAATTGGAAGAGGTACAGAAAAAGGCAACCAAAATGATTAGGAGTATGGAGCAGTTTCCATATGAGGAGAGACTATAAGACTGGGACTTTTCATTTTTGGAAAAGAGATGACTAACAGGGGATAGACTAGAAGTCTATAAAAATCATGACTGGTGTGGAGAAAAAATAAATAAGGAAGTGTTATTTACTCCTTATAAATACAAAAACTAGCGGTCACCAAACAAAATTAATAGGCAGCAGGTTTAAAACAAACAAAAGGAAGTATTCCTTCACACAACACACAGTCAATCTGTGGAACTCTTTGCCAGATGATATTATGAAGGTCAAGACTATAACAGGGTTCAAAAAAGAACCCGATAAGTTCATGGAGGACAGGTCCATCAATGGCTATTAGCCAGGATCAGCAGGGCTGCAAAACCATGCTCTGAGATGTCCCCAGCCTCTGTTTACCAGAAGCCGGGAATGGGAGACAGGGAATGGATCACTTGATTTTTCCCTATTCTGTTCATTTCCTCTGATGCACCTGACAATTGGCCACTGTCGGCAAACAGGATATTGGTCTAGATGGACCGTTGGTCTGACCCAGTATGGTCCTTCTTATGTTCTATTGACTTCCGTAGGCTTTGGATCAGGTCAGCTGAGATCAAGGCAGGCAGAATCAGGCCATTGAATAAATGATTTCCTCATATTATATCATCCCAGTATGTGATTAACTTGGTTGTACATTGAAGCATATTAGAAAATATAATCAAGAAGGAGAGGACAAATCTCTTGGGTGTGGGTCACTAGGCTTATTAAATCACTAAATGCAAAACGTGACAAGCTTTTCCTCCCCTTTGCATAGGAAATTTTATCTTTTTTTAAAAAATAAATGCAATTTCTAATATAAAATAAATCCTCCTTTATACAATTCCGAGAAAATGAATTGTAAAAATAGATATAGAAGCCAATTTGTCTTCCTGTCAAAAGGGCAGGTATTTGTGCCTGAATCATCCTTTCCATGATAATGAAAAGTTTCATAGGCCACAAAGGCACTGTAAAAGACTTAAATTGATTTCTAAGAGACAGGCTTCATTTACACAAACCAAGGATTCACAAGAAGACCCCAATTTTCTTTATACAGCTTATTTGACAGCAATCTTCTTTTTCCACCAGCAATTATTCAGTTCCATATTTCAGATATATACCTTATGTATTCTTTTCCTAGTGACCCTATAACTTATATTTTCCTGTCTTGCCCATTTACATTTTCCATTCTATTCTCTAAGTTCTTTTACTATGCTCGTCACCAAAGTATCTATCCACAAAGTGTTTCCTCCGAGAGCCTCCCTCTATGAAGCCTTTGTAGAAAACACCCAATGACATCACTGAACTATCCAATAGTCCAGGTGAATCCTCTTGATTTCCAGACTGCCTTAATGAAGGCTAAACCATTATCTTAAAGCTGCTTTGTCATTTGACTGATCCAACAAACTCTAATGTAACTTGAGTGTAAATCTAGGGGAGCCCATATCGCCGTATATAAAATATTAAACATTCATATTAAGAAAATGGAGCCCAATTTATCAAATGGAAAACCAAGTACTTGCATTACCATTGCGATGTTATACCTCTGATGTTTTATCCATACATAGGAAGGCATTCACTGTACATTTGATTACTGTCAGAGGGTAGATGGCCCCCTGAAGGGTCAGGGACTCAGCCTACCTCTGACAGGCTGCATAAGGTGGAATTGATGCAACTAATGTTCATCTGGGAATAGGTAAGTCACCGAGTCAGTTAACTGGGAAGGGAAGGCAGTTAATTGGAAGGGAAGCACGTGAGCATGATAAAAGGCTAAGGACCTCAGGAAGCGCCAGAGAGCCTGAGCCAAACAAACTCTGCTCCCAGGGGAGGAAGGCTGGGGTAAGCAGATGGCAAGTTCTTAGGACAGAGAACCTAAAAAGGGGGATCCTAGAAACCGAGAGCTCCCTTGGGCGCTTGTCAGGCCAGGGAGCCTGGGGAAAAAGTGCTCCAGGAAAGGAGAGTATTTTTTGCATGAGAGTAACAGTGGACAGACAGCCTGGCCTAGTATCTGGGGTGGCCCTTGAGAGTATTTCTACACTGCAATAAAACACCAGTGTCAACTGACTCAGGCTTGTGGGGCTTGGGCTGCAGGGCTATCAAATTGTGGTGTAGATGCTCAAGATGGAGCCCAGACTCTGGGACCCTGCCCCTTTCTTTGAACCCAGTTATACTTTTGGCATTCACAACATACCCTGGCAATGAGCTCCACGGGCTGACTGTGTGTTGTCTGAAGTACTTCCTTATGTTTGTTTTAAACCTGCTGCCTATTCATTTCAGTGGGTGACCCCTGGTTCTTGTGTTATGTGAAGGGCAAATAACACTTCTCTATTCACTTTCTCCTCACCATTCATGATTGAATAGATTCTATCATATCCGTCTTAGTTGTCTCCTTCTAAGATGAACAGTCTGAGTCTTTTTAGTCTCCCTGGGTAGAGGAAAATCCTGTGCCTTCACAACAACATACATTGCTAACTCACCAGGGATGCAGTGGCAGATTTAAAGTCAATAGTCTAGAGCAATGTAGGAGAATGTTAAACCTCTTAAAATACATACACTGACCACAGTACTTATGTTTAACAAATCCATGCCCAACCAGGACTTGCTGGTGGTCACAATGCTGCACACCATGGACACTTAGAACCTCCTCTCCTTCAAAAGCATTGGCCTCTACAACGTGAGCTAGTGGATAATTTCTGTGAGCCTATGACACATGGTTGAGCAGTTGTGAGTTTACCCAATAGAGGGCAGTGATGAATGGGCACACTTGCCATTACATCTCAGAATTTTGGTTTGTAAAAAGAAAACCCCCACCAAGGAAAGGTAGGAGATTTCCAATGATATCTGCCAACCTCTACATTTATGTATTTAGACATTGTTTCAGCTTCATTTCCTTATGAAGACAGCTAATAATACTTAGCTTAAGCAACATGGAGTGAGGGTGCCTTCATGTAAAGGAATGCATTTTGGATCGGTTTATTTTTTTTAAAGTGCAGCCCACTTGAAACAGTTTCATTGGGGGGGGGGAAGGGAGAAGAAGGGAAATCACTCTCTGCCTTCCCTGCCACATGATTACCGTTCTGACCACAAGTCTGTGGAACAAAGAGTTGTAGCTTCCACATGAAATTTTCGAGAGAGGAGGTTGGAGGGCAGAAGGGCAAGGAGCAGAACAATGAAACAGCACAAAATGTGATGCAAGTCATCTGTCAGAGAGACCCTCAGGCACGGGTCACTGTGACATGGTAATAACGTTCTCTTGCTGTTACACAAATACCAAAGCGAAGTCCTAATGTTTATTCTTAAAGTGGGACACAGTGATCTTCCAAAAGGGCTGTACTACAGTGCCATTATTTCTGCTATACCTAACAGCTGAGAGATGATAGAATCATAGAATATTAGGTTTGGAAGGGACCTCAGGAGGTCATCTAGTCCAATCCCCCTGCTCAAAGCAGGACCAATGCCCACTAAATCATCCCAGCTAGGGCTGTGTCAAGCCGGGCCTTAAAAACCTCTAATGATGGAGATTCCACCACCTCCCTAGGTAACCCATTCCAGTGCTTCACCACCCTCCTAGAGAAAGAGTGTTTCCTAATATCCAGCCTAGACACCACCGGCCCCCCACTGCAACTTGAGACCATTACTCCTTGTTCGGTCATCTGCCACCACTGAGAACAGCTGAGCTCCATCCTCTTTGGAACCCCTCTTCAGGTAGTTGAAGGCTGCTATCAAATCCCCCCTCACTTTTCTCTTCTGCAGATTAAATAACCCCAGTTCCCTCAGCATCTCCTTGTAAGTCATGTGTCCCAGCCCCCTAATCATTTTTCGTTGCCCTCCGCTGGACTCTTTCCAATTTGTCCACATACCTTCTGTAGTGGGGGGACAAAAACTGGACGCAATACTCCAGGTGTGGCCTCGCCAGTGCCGAATAGAGGGGAATAATCACTTCCCTCGATCTGCTGGCAATGCCCCTACTAATACAGCCCAATATGCCATTGGCCTTCTTGGCAACAAGAGCACACTGCTGACTCATATCCAGCTTTTTGTCCACTGTAATCCCCAGGTCCTTTTCTGCAGAACTGCTGCTTAGCCAGTTGGTCCCCAGCCTTTAGCAGTACATGGGATTCTTCCTTCCTAAGTGCAGAACTCTGAACTTGTCCTTGTTGAACCTCATTAGATTTCTTTTTGCCCAATCCTCCAATTTGTCTAGGTCACTCGGACCCTATCCCTACCCTCCAGTGTATGTACCTCTCCCCCCCAGCTTAGTGTCATCTGCGAACTTGCTGAGGGTGCAATCCATCCCATCATCCAGATCATTAATGAAGATGTTGAACAAAACCGGCCCCAGGACCGATCCCTGGGGCACTCCGCTTGATACTGGCTGCCAACTAGACATCGAGCCATTGATCACTACCCATTGAGCCCAACAATCTAGCCAACTTTCTAGCCACCTTATAGTCCATTCATCCAATTCATACTTTTTTAACTTGCTGGCAAGAATACTATGGGAGACCGTATCAAAAGCTTTGCTGAAATCAAGATATATCATGTACACCGCTTTCCACATATCCACAGTGCCAGTTATCTCATCATAGAAGGCAATCAGGTTGGTCAGGCATGACTTGCCTTTGGTGAATCCATGTTCACTGTTCCTGATCACCTTCCTCTCCACCAAGTGCTTCAAAATGGATTCCTTGAGGACCTACTCTACGGTTTTGCCAGGGACTGAAGTGAGGCTGACCGGTCTGTAGTTCTCCAGGTTGTCTTTCTTCCCTTTTTTAAATATGAGCACTATATTTGCCTTTTTCCAGTCATCCAGGACATCCCCAGATCGCCACAAATTTTCAAAGATAATGGCCAATGGCTCTGTGATCACATCAGCCAACTCCCTCAGCACCCTTGGATGCATTAGATCTGGACCCATGGACTTGTGCATGTCCAGCTTTTCTAAATAGTCCTTAACCTGTTCTTTCACCACTGAGGGCTGCTCACCTCCTCCCCATACTGTGTTGCCCAGTGCAGCAGTCTGGGAGCTGACCTTGTCTGTGGAGACTGAGGCAAAAAAGCATTGAGTACTTCAGCTTTTTCCACATCATCTGTCACTATGTTGCCTCCCCCATTCAGTAAGGGTCCCACACTTTCCCTAAGTTTCTTCTTGTTGCTAACATACCTGTAGAAACCCTTCTTGTTACCCTCCACATCCCTTGCTAGCTGCAACTCCAATTGTGCCTTGGCCTTCCTGATTATACCCCTGCATGCTCTAGCAATACTTTTATACTCCTCCCTAATCATCTGTCCGAATTTCCACTTCTTCTAAGCTTCCTTTTTGAGTTTTAGCTCACCGAAGATTTCACTGTTAAGCCAAGCTGGTCGCCTGCCACATTTGCTATTCTTTCTGCACACTGGGATGGTTTGTTCCAGCGCCTTCAATAAGGCTTCTTTAAAATACAGCCAGCTCTCCTGGACTCCTTCCCCCCCCCATATTAGCCTCCAAGGGGATCCTGCCCATCAGTTCCCTAAGGGAGTCTAAGGCTGTTTTTCTGAAGTCCAGGGTCCGTATTCTGCTGCTCTCCTTCCTTCCTTTTGTCAGGATCCTGAACTCAACCATCTCATGGTCACTGCTGCCCAGGTTGCCACCCACTTCTACTTCCCCTACCAATTCTTCCCTGTTTGTAAGCAGCAGGTCAAGAGGAGCACAGCCCCTAGTCAGTTCCTCCAGCACTTATACCAGGAAGTTGTCCCCAACACTCCAAAAACTTTCTGGATTGTCTGTGCATTGCTGTATTGCCCTCCCAGCATGATCCTTTTATGCAAAGAATGTTGGTGCAGTGGAATGAGGTGCACACATTTCACCACCACCAGGCTGCTGCAGTCCTGAGTGTGTTTAGCCACAAAAAATGAAAGGCTCTTCCCCCCAGCCCCAGGATATAACTTACTTTTCTGCATAAAGACGTACATGAGAACTGCAGGAGATTGCCACCTCTGGGTTCAGTTTAAGATTTACTGTTTCTGGATTATGATGGCTCTAGCGTTTAAGCCTGAACTGCAGTAATATGCGGGACTCCCACTCAAAAGGCCAAATTCTGCTCTCAGTTATGACAGTATAAATCCAAAAAGTCATGGAACTCTTACCTTTACAGTGTTAAGATTAAGTACTGCCTCAGTTTCCCCTCTAGTAGCTAGGGAAATTTACCTGGCTCTTCAGAAAGGTGGATTCCCCCTCTCCAGGGCTGATAGTTTTGAGCTTGTGATGTGATTGCCAGACCTTATTCAATGATAAATGCAAACACCAGAGTATTATAAAACTTCCACTATTGTCTGCTTGATGGGGACCAGATATTAAAATCCACCTAACTAATTAGTATCTCCCATTCATGTGGCTGGACTCACGGAGCCCTGTTCTATACCAGTGTAACACTCAGAGACTAAATTACACCAGTGTAACACTCGGATACTTCCAAAGCATTGGTAGCTTTTCATTGGGAGTGACCTGATGTCACATGGTGGGATTTAAAAAATATATATAATTAAAAAAACCACACAAGAAAACAAAAAGCTCTAAGGCCCAGATCCTGCAGCAAGCTTCCACAGTCAGATCCCTGCACTAGTAGAGAGCTGGAGCCCAGAGAGCTTATTGCATGATGAAGTGTCACTCACCCACCTCTGGATTTCCTACCTAGTGCATCCCCTCATCTGGGTGCCAGTGTTTGGGTCCCCTATTCACTCAAACTGTCCTGCAGAAGAGGAGGTGCACTGTGAAACCCAGAGGTGGGGATGTCTGACCAGGTTTATATTTTAAAACATTTAATGTGATCCCATAATGCGATGTAATAGAACACCAAATTAAAAGCTGTCTGCATTTACCTGTTGTGTCAGATAAAGGTATCAAATGAACCAGTGGACAAGGATCCATTTTATTTATTTATTAAATAAAATAAAATAAAAATCTACTCATCTGCAACAGGGAACCTTTGCTCCTATCTTTGACCTTGCTCAACTATTTATAACATTCCAGCACAAAATGCTTTCCATTTGTACCAATCCTTCACGTTTCACAGTGACTGGAGATTTTTTGTTTTAGAAGTAACCCCTAAACCTCTCCTGTATCTAATCCCATTTCTTACATCCGCATAATACTTTAAATCCTTTTCCCTTAGGAAGTCCTATTATTTTATACAGCACTTCGCTGTTCAGCCTGAAAAAAGTAATCTTACTGTATCTCTTCCTAACGGTGTCTAGACATATACGAATAATGAGCCACAGTGTAAAATCCAAAGACTAACTAATAAGCTCTTGGTTGTTAAAACTTTACTGTACAGTGATAAGAAATTGACTAAGGAATAAAAAAAAAAACTAGATTATTTTCCTTTCAAAAGGCATTTCATCACGTTTCTTTGATTTGTTCAAAATGATTTAAAAAATATAATAGCATTTAATATTATAATATAGAAATTAGAATTTATATATTATAATATATAATTATATATGTATCATAATATATAAATTCTAATATATTCTATATTATAATTTATTCTATATTTATAATTATAATTTATTTTATTATATTCTTATATAATGTATAAGAACATACCCAGTTTATATTATTGTTATTTACATCAAAGCAGTGATGAGAGCCCAAATGAGATCAGGCCCCATTGTGGACTATATTTATATTTATTTATTAATTAATTAAGCGGCCTGCCCTAAAGAGCTTACAATCTAAAAATACAGGGCAGAGTGGGAGAAGGGAATAATCCAAATTCTTCCTATTTCACAGATGAAAAATTGAAGCATGTAGGGATTTTGAAGGAAGGATGGAAATTGGACCCAGATTTGGATCTCAGTTCAGTGCACCAACTACAGTAGAAACTCAGAGTTACGAACACATTGGGAATGGAATTTGTTCATAACGGAAATGTTTGTAACTCTGAACGAAACTTTATGGTGGTTCTTTCAAAAGTTTACAACTGAACATTCACTTACTTCAGCTTTGAAACTTTATGTTTAACACAGTACTGTATTGTATTTACCCTTTTTGGGGGGGAAAGGAGGGGGTCTCTGCTGCTGCCTGATTGCGTACTTCCGGTTCCAAATGAAGTGTGTGGTTGACTGGTCAGTTCGTAACTCTGGTGTTTATAACTCTGAAGTTCTACTGTAGCCCATTCTTCTTCCCTAATTTTGTTCACACAACCAAAACCCTGGGCTCCCATCATGCCCTAGTGCACTGAAAAGCATAGAAGTTCTTGAAGTTTGCACTCAAAAAGAAGACACTTCCTAGCATCATCCATCTGGGAGTATAGTGAGCAGAGGGCTGGACAAAGGAGCTCTGTACTTCCAAAAGAGTCAAATACAGAGCTGTGTGGCCTGCACTCCCTATATTATTACGAGTATCATGATTTTGGTCCATTCTGGGAGGTGCTTACATTGATCTCGGGAACAACTACACGATTGCACACACAATCATGTATTTGCCTCAGCTATTTCCAGTACCCCCTTTTGGCCACTAGAGGCCACTGTGCAGCTGGTGCTGCAGGCCACATCTTCTGCAGCTGCCTGCAGCACCAGGGTACCACTGCCTGCTCTGAAGAGAATCTTGGAGCAGGCTCAGCAGAGAGGAGCCATCAAGCTCCGCAATAGTGGGCTCACCCCACCTTCAACCACAGTTTGGGAAGGTGGACTGAATGGATGCAAGATCTGAGAGCAGCTCCCTCCAGCTGCAGGTTACAGACAGCAGGCATGTAGGGGGGAGGAGTGAGGGCTGTGAGCCATGGCCTGCAAGTTTATGTGCACATTTTTTATGCATTTAAAGGTTGAATCTGTAACGTTTATTATGGGTCTCAGAAACTGGGGGTGGAGTTGTTGCCATTCACAAACCAGAAGCTAGAACACAAAACCTAATACTCTTTCAGCAAAGCTCATGATTTTGGGAGGGTTCTGACCATGAATTCTTGGGCTGTCAGTGCTGAGACCAGAGAGCTGGGGAAAAAAAAAAAAAGCCAACTCTGGAGTACTCCAGGGCAACACAGGGGCACGATTATTCAACCCACAGACTGACATGGTGCTGCAGATATTGCTCAGCTGCCAGCAACAAACATACGGTTAACGGGCAGGAAATGTGCTTGGAGACATCCCTACAGTGATTATTTATACTGCTGACTACGCAGCAGGTGTGTCCAGTAAAGACTCACATTACTTGTAGGAGAATATCCTAACTAGCCAAATATATGCGAGCTCATGAACAAATATAAGCCACAGGCCAGTGTGTTTTACACATCACCCTTAATGCCTGATCCACACTGGATGCGAGTCTCAGCAGGAGAGCCTTGGCTCCTTAGCTCAAGTTGTAGAGAATCACTTTCAGCTCTGACAAGCCCCAGCTCAATAAAGACAGAGACTGCCACAAAACAGCACTCACGCCACATGGACAATAAGCACACCACCCATGCCTCTCTAGCGGTGACAAACCTAAGGGTGCTCCTTCCATCAGCAGGGTCATGCTGCCGAATCCCCAAAGGGGTGGGAGGTGAACTCTAACGAACTATTACAATGCTCTCATACCGCATTCACGATCAGCTTGTAGAGACAGCACTTGTCTACTTCGATCATCATTATTTTCCCAGCACCTTCAATGAAGCACACTGTGAAAAAGGCTTTCCATTAACCATAAGCTTCATGTTGCTCCACCGCAGGGCAACGCTTTCCCTGTTCTGTCAATATTCTAACTGGCATGAGTTTTCAGGATTCATCAATGAAAACTGTTTCACGGACGGATGGAGCATTCTGTTAGGTCATTTACCACACTTCCCCAAGAGCGCTAGCTTGGTTAGAGTTAGTGAATCGGGGCAGCGTGGAGCTATGTAAATAGAGAGAAGGTTATTCTGATTTTTGAACCACAGGATGGAAGGAGGCTCTGGAGCCAATGGATGCTAATCTATGCCATGTGATGGGGTATTACCGTTCAGAATCCTGACCCATGTCCTACAAATGAAGCTGGGAAATAAACAGCCTCTTAGGCCTATATGAGACCATTATTGCACTTGCTTGTGCGATCCGAGGCAGTTCAAGATGGCAATTGCTAGAGTAGAGTAAGAGCCTGGCCCCTCTCACTGCCTGTGTTGCTCTCATTGGATTCCAGTGTTACATGACTGACTTCCTTCGCCTACAACAAGCACCACCGAAACCAGAACCGGCTCTTAGCTGCAGCCTGCACCTCTTGGTGCTGCTGAGCGGGCATTGAATTCTGAGGAGTGACTGTTTCACAGCCACCTGCTACATCTATGCATAACAGCCGCTACTCCACACAGAGAAACACATGCTCTCGCAGGTGTGGATGTAAACGTGTTGTGTACTTGTTTGTATTCTTTAATCTGCTATTAAAGAGATCCAGACTTATGTTTTTGCTCTTCATGAATGGGAAGCCTAACAGGGAACATCTACCTACATAAACAACTGAGCTAATGGCTCACGTGAGCACTCCAGTTGGGGATCTGAATTACATCCTGCAACTGCCGAACCCAGAAAATGAAAATAGAGCCTCAGTACACATGTTCCAAGTCCCTAACGCAATCTGGGTGTGCATTAGACCAGCTCCCAGCAGGCTGGACATGCTCCCTGCTACTTTACCTGCACCACATGGGATAAAATTAGAGCTGGTTGGAAAATTATATTTTATCCTCAAGAAACATTTAAACTTTTCGGTGAAATATCAAAGCCTCTAAACATTTGGCTGAAAACCAAAGCCATCATCGTGGTGCCTCATGGGAGTTGTAGTTTGGAGCCTTCGTTCCCTTAGTCTCAACTCTGGGTCAGGGATCCCAACCAGACTACATCTCTCATGATGCACTGAAATCCCCCTTCCTGCTGAACTGCTACAGTGAATCATGGGAGTGCCAGGAGCACAGTGTTTCAATAAAAAAATTGAAGTGTTCTGTGGTAAACTGATCTTTTTTGAAAAAAAAAAAAAAAAAAGAATAATCAAAAACCCAGTTTTCTATCAAAAAATAGTTTTCATGGAAAATGTTTGACCAGACCTAAAGCCAACACTGTGCTCCTGTCCCCTCATGCCTATATGTGCATGTAATGTCCTTGGGCAAGGGGGTCAAATTTTTGCTTTAATGTCTTGGACAGCATTCACTTTTATAATTGGCTGATGGTACCCTCTACCTTGCTGCTTACTGTGTGGCTCAGGGTGTGCTACACTGATTCCCTTCTTGCCTCCAACTCAGTTGTTCAACTTCATATTCCTTTATATGAAATATAAATTTCTCCCATCTCACAGGTAGTTTCTGGAGGCTTGACTTATTAGCCTGGTGCTTTGTACAGTCCCATTTATTTCTGAAGATTTCTTTTCCATTTCTGAAGTTAGCTCAAAATGTACAATATATATGTTAATATGGCCATAGTCCAGAGTAGGGATCACTAGAACCCATAGGGGGTCTATAAAAATCTCCATTGCAGGATTTCCCTTTGACTTCTATAAGCAGAAAGTATTAGCAGCAAATTAATTCTTGGAAGGAAAAAGAACAGATTGAATGAGTTTTACCCAGCTAGCATAAGTACCAATTTCCTGAGATTACCTGCAATATGGGTGTAGGCGGTTTTTTGAAAAGGAGAAAGAGTAGAAAAGGGCATATTTCTGCTTAGAATGGGTAATGATTAATCAGAATCAATGGCTATTAAAGACCTCTTTTAAATGTGATCTTTAAGCTGCAGACCAGTGGTCATATGTTGTACAAATGACAGTAGGAATAGGAGCTGCTTTCCAGGTTATTGAGTGAGATGCTTCAGGGCAGCTATTGTATTCAGTGAGATTACCATGATGCATCTCATATCACCAAGAAGAGATTCTAACAATACCCTGGTTGTATACCTGTGCTAAAATCATCTGAATAAAGAGTGCAATTGAGCCATGTTGAAATAAGTATGTGATGTTCATTAGCATATGAACTAAGACCCCTAACCTCTTGCAAACATCACAGAAGGCTTGGGTAAACTCTGTTTGGTAGAAACAGAACCTTCTATGCAGTCACATCGCTCTGCTGTTTTTTCAAGCACAGACAGTATTTCAAGAAGGATTATAATTTAGCTTCACGTAAACCAAAATCCCTGGCACATATTGTAGCCAACAGCACGAGTGCTGACGCTGATCTAAACTAAAGCATTTAGTTGTTTCACACTTTGTTTGTGCCTTCATACAAATTTGTGTGTTGACTGTGAGCTCACTTACACCTGAATAAGTCACAAGAACCCCCATGAAATTAACAGAGTTACCTCCATGGAGAAAACAGCATAGGTCAGATGAGAATCAGGACTTAGTTATACAACCTTCCACTTATGCTGAATCAGAAGAGGGTGTATCATTTTCAGGATGACGCTAGTCATGCTGTGGATTTCATTTATTACTTCAAATGTACGTTCTTTAAGACAGAAACTGTCCCTTACTATGTATTTGTAGGATACCTAGCACACTGGGGCCATGATCTTGTCTGAGACCGCCAGGCACCTCCATATTACCAATAAAGGAGAATAAGAAGTTATAGATGAGTCATGGGTTACATGCAGACTCACTTATTTTTATTGCAAAGAGTGCTAAAATTTCAGTTTGATTTACAGATTCAATTAAATGGATCTTGACACTTTTTCCCTAATCACTTTATAAAGCTAACAATTTCAGCAATTGTGCGCCATGGCAGAAAAACAGCCAAGTGTAATTTGTCTACAGTAGAAGATGGCTATAAAATGAATCTTTGCACAACACAAGCAACCAGAAAGGGAGGGGTGCATGGACTCAAAAATTAAGGTGTCAAAGGGTAAGCTAAATTAAAACCAACGGAGAAACTGAGAGCAGGGAGAAATAGGATCAAGGGAAAAATACTGACTTGGGAGGAGGGCAAAAGGAATTCAATGAAAGATAAAAAGCAAAAGTCTGAGCTGGGCTGAAGAACTTTCTCTGTGTGAACTCATCCTATTTAATGCAATGAATAGGTGGCATGTTCTACAGGTGGCTCAGCCATGTGAATCAATGTGTATCTAGCTGCTGGTATGCAGAATCTACTGGTATCAGCTGAAGCTGGCTTAAAAAAGTTTCTGCTGGAAGAGTTTTCTGTCAGAAAGTGCAGTTTCTATGGACTCCAAATGTTCTGAGGGAATGCGTCAATTCCACTGGAACTTTCAAGGAGCCTAGACAGGCTGGCCAGGGTACCACTTTGGTGTTTCCAAAATGAAATTTTTTGGCACTTCATTCCTATGAAAAAAAAAAACATTAGACATTTTGACTTTGTCCCCATACAAAATGAATTTTAAAAAACCCTTGAAATTTTTTGCAGGATGAAAATTTTCTCCAACCAGCTCTCGTATCAGTGCATCGGCTGAGCTTTGCAAATTTGCTTCGGCTATTTGCACACACAATTCCCAATACATTTAATGGGCTTTGAAAAAAATCTCAGCCACTGTGCATCTACTAGCAGGCAAGTGCCTGAGTTTGTTTTCAAGGGAGCTAGCAGCAGCTGGATTATTGCCGCCATCAGCCACAGTTTTTGGGCAAAGAGAAGCACATAACAGAACATGACAGAGAGGAAAGGAGAGTAGTGACTCTAAGGCTTGGTCTACATTACCAATGTATGTCCACACCCCTGAGCGATGTAGTTATACTGACTTTACTCCTATCTACCACCTCACTAATGCAAGTATAGACAAGCCCTACGACACTGTCCAGTTTACACCCCTCACAAATAGCTAAGAGACTGCCTATGGTGTGCACAAGTGATACTTCAATACGGAGCCAGAGGCAGCTGACCTTGTCTGCATGTTTGGGGAGAGAGAGAGTCCGTGTGTGTGAGTGTGATTCCCCTTAAAAAAAAAAAAACAAAGATCCTCACCTGTCTAAGAATCTCATACTGCATAAAAGGCAATAATGCTCATCTTGGGCTTGGAGCATTCAGGTCAACTCAGCCAAGCAAATGCTTAATCCCCTTTAATCACATTTTCCTGCTGCTCTTTTCAGTTGCTGTAGAGATTGGGTATTGGATATACCTGTTGGTCATGTCTAGAGATTGGAGGAGGAGTCAGTAGCCGGGAAATCAGAGTCCAGGGTCGGAGCTGGAGTCCAGAGGCCAGAGCCCTGCGTCACAGCTGGAGTTCGCAGCCAAGAGATGGCGCCTATGGTCAGAATCAGGTCACCTGGAGTGAGGCAAGGCAGGGGCACAGCTGGAGCCAAGGCAGATACAAGTCTGAGAACAACGAGGAGCTATCGCAGCTGTGGGTGAATGCTTTGAGCAGCTGCTGAACTGCTGCTGGACTTAAGAGGCAGTTTTCTGAGCCAAACAGGCAGCCTGCTACAGGCCAGCAGTGCTTCTTAGGTTGCCTGGAGGCTGACTCTGCTACAGGCTCCGATTCCTGAAAGCAGCCTCCCATGTAATTCTCACAAGGCCCCTCTTTTTCCTCCACTAAAAAGTCACATGTGGAATAAAATTAAATATAAACTCACAGTCTTCCCCCCAGCCCTCTAAAGTGCTAGTCCTTGTTTCTGGTCTATGCAGTGAGCTTCTATACTTGAGCCTCTCCCTCCTGTGCCATAAGGAACGATTTAAGAGCACCCATTAGTTTATGTATCAGAGGGGTAGCCGTGTTAGTCTGGATCTGTAAAAAGCAACAGAGAATCCTGTGGCACCTTTAAGACTAACAGATGTATTGGAGCATAAGCTTTCGTGG
This sequence comes from Trachemys scripta elegans, assembly GCF_013100865.1. Taxonomy (NCBI): domain Eukaryota; kingdom Metazoa; phylum Chordata; order Testudines; family Emydidae; genus Trachemys; species Trachemys scripta. The sequence goes on along the minus strand of NC_048301.1, from coordinate 15,064,816 downwards.
GTGAATACTCTGCGTCTGATGAAGTGGGTATTCACCCATGAAAGCTTATGCTCCAACAAATCTGTTAGTCTTAAAGGTGCCACAGGACTCCTTAGGTTATGGTACTCCTCAGAACACATGGGGCCTCGTTTACACTACTGTAAATCAGGAGTAATTCTATTGAAGGGAATGGAGTGTAAATCCGATCAAAATCAGGCCCTCAAAAAGGAACTCACAGTCAATTACCTGAATTAGCAATTCTAGAGAGGAACACGCCTCTAATTACATCTAAAAGCCTCTTACACATCTAACGTCCCAGACAGCCAATGGCTATATATTGATACCAGGTAATTAAAAACTACTATGCAGTAGTCATTTTTATTTTCTGTTAGTCAAAGTTTGAAACAAAGTTTTACCTATTAAAATGTTGGAAGAGAAGAATTACAAGAATTCTTCCAGTAAAATTCAAGCAAACACCATGGAAGGGACATGCTTAAAATGCTATTGATTTAACTTCTTGGGAAGCTCTACATCAAGGAAAGAGATGGCTTTTTCTAAACCCATTGCCAAATTGAAATGAAACTCAGAAATGCTTACGTGGTTTGTTGAATGAATGGAGAGAGGACAGGGTAATAAACCCAAAGACAACCTTCAGTTTCTAATAGGGCTAAAATCTCCAGCAGGTATGTCATTGGAAATTAAAGTAAAACCTTGAAGATATCCATCCATTAAACAGTGTGTGTAAATAAATAAAAAAAAAAAACCCAAAATCTTATTTACTTTCTCTTTTGGTCATTTTAAAACTATAAAGTACATGCAGTATATCAACCGCATGTTATGTTACCTCAACTTGTAGAATGAGGAACTTGAAGCAACTTGTTGGAATAAGATCAACACTTAAGTGCAGTTGGTCACTTGACACCTAGGTTGCCTCTCTGTTACTTGCAAGCAAAAACCCAAGAGGTAAATTTTCTTCTGGTGTAAATTTGCACAGCTCTACAGACTTCAATGGAGCTGGTTATCTTTACACCAGCAGAGAATTTGGCCCAGGAATGGAATATAGCAGCCCCAAATCTGCTCCCAGCAAAACTCATGGGAAACAGGACTAGGCCCTGTGTCTTGGTGTACATAGTTTTTATGGTCAGAAGAGCCCTATGATCATCTTGTCCAATGTCCTGCATAACAGACAATAGAATTGAGAGAATGGAGAATCTACCCCATTGCTAGTAAATTGTTCCAATGGTTAATTCATCTCATTGTTAAAATCGGACACCATATTTCTAGCCTGAATTTGTCTAGCTTCAGCTTCCAGCCACTGGGTACCTGCTAGATTAAAGAGCCATCTGCTTTAAAAATATTACTCACTTATAGGTTGTGATCAAGTCCTCTCTCAGTTAGAGCTTTTTTGGTCTCTCACTGGAAAACAGGTTGCCCAGACCTTCTAGCTCTTGTCTGAAGCTTTTCTTATTTGTCAACATCTCTTTTATGGTGTGGACATAAGAACTGGAGACGGTTTTCCAGTAATGGGCACATTAATGCTGTAAACAGTGGTAATAACAGCTCCCTAAGCACTAGAGAAATGCATGAGCAGAGGAATCCCCTCATGACAAATAGCAACAGGGCCACTCCATGGATGCTAGTGAAGCCCAAAGGTTGTAATAAGCCTGCAGACTCCAAATGTCCTCTTCACAGGTACGAGGAAAGGACCATTAGAAGACCCATATGGCAACAGTTCCTGCCATGCAACAAGTTGCTATAAGGCCAGTCTCAGCCCCACATGGGTACTATGTACCCAAGGCATCACCACTTCCAAACCCTGTCAATCTTATGCATTGCCGTGGAGTAGGAGACAGGATCTGCCCCTCGATCATTATTTGAGGAAAATATAGTACTCCGGCTGCCTGATTCCTTAAAGCCCATTAAGCATCTTTGCCCTCACACTATACCAAGTCCATTGGTTTAACATATTGTAGCAGGTGCCAGGATTTTAAACACCTGTCCTGCCTACTTTCTCTAGTCATTGCCACCAATACAATATAGTTCACCTACTTGGGCAACACCATATTAATCAACAAGGACTTCAACAAGGAAGGGACATCAAGGATAGGAAAGGCATCCACATTATTCAATAGACTCAACAATCTGAGAGATCACCAACCAGCAGCTCATTTTCACCAGAACCAGAAGGAAACACTGGACGTATTTGTGGCATGTATTCCGGATGCCAACACTCAGACTCCCACTTGAAGCTGTCATGTGCTGGGAGGAAACAAGGGCACCCAAGAGAAACCTCAGGGAGAGCCCATAGCAGGGAGGCCAGAACAGTTGATCTCAACACCAGAGAGCAGATGGAAGCAGCAACAAATGACAGAGGAATGCAAGAGACTGGTTTCTGCTTTGTGCACCAACGTGAAGGTGGCAAGGATGATTTTTTAAAAAGTTAGCATAAAATACTACTATTTAGATCAGGGAGAATTTTTACACCCACTTTGAAAATGATGCTCTGAACTATGTGTAATCAGATCCTAGGTCTATATAGCTATAATGAAATGCACATCATAGGCCCAACAGCTGCCACATCCCAAGAGATGTCTTGTCCATTTTGGGGCACTAAAGAACTTATTTAAAGCAAACAAGATTTTCCATAGCAGCCTCCCCTCCTCCCCACCCAGAAAACAAGTCTATTGCATCATTTCCCCTCCCCCTCAATATAATCCCCCATTGTGGTTAAGCCAATTAGATCCCCTCTTTAGACTAAGTTCTCTGGGGCAGGGACTGTTTACTACTGTGTTTGCACAGCGCCTGGCACAATGGGGCCCCATTCTTGGTTGGGCCTTAAGCACTATTGTAATAAACAGGTTTAATAATAAATGACCCTAGCAGGTATATTCTCAGTGTGCAATCATGGAGCTTTTTCCAAAGTATAAATTTTCCTAATAAGTCACTCTGATCTTTTTTCAAATCTTCCCCAAAAGCGATTAATTAAAAAAACCACTCACCCTCAGCTGATCTAAATAAGATTTGCTTTATCCATCAAAAATTCACTAAGCAGATGGTAGATAGACCTCAGCAGTAACAATATCACTGGCAGGAATCTAGCAGCTAACCCCATTGCAATGTTGCCATTTCAAAGCCCTGCCTGGGAATTAAAAGAATATTCAACTATTTTACAAAACAAAATAATTGTATTATTGGATTACTTCATACCCTCTGATTTACAATGATTTACTTAGTTACATTATTTCTCATGGTCTTTGGTGGGGGGGGTGAAAGAGTTTAGATTGGAGCCTAGGATGTGCGTTCTACTTACTATAAATAAATGATTGAGACAGTGTATTTTCCATGGCAACTCCTGCGTCACACGATATATATATATGCTACACTTCTGAGAGAGACAAAACCCCATACTTCAAAATTAAATTGATATATATCTTAGAGTTCCTCTTTGGGCATAACACATGCCAACATGTGAGCAGAAAGGTAATGAAACAGAATAGTCTTGGAGCATAACTAATTTATTCATGACCTAGACTAAGGCCCAAATACTGTTTTCTATCAGCGTGGAGAACTACATTAGTGAGTTTCACAGAATGAGGGTCTACATGGTACAATGTGTGTGCAGCTTCAGTACAATAACTGAAGTTATCTTCAACTATGAAACTTGTTACTTCCTTTTCATTTAGTTTCCCCCCTCCCAATCTTCAAAAAAGTGTCTTAAGAGAAGCTTATGACAAGAGCATTAATTGTGATCACTGCTACCGTATAATTAAAAATGGCCAACATTCTGTACAGACTATGCACTCCTATTGAGGTTAACAGGAGTGCCTGGGGCATCAGTCAGCACAGAATTTGGGCCTGGTGTCATACAAAAGCAAAAAAAAACAAAAAACAAAAAAAAACCAGGATTTGTATTTATGTTAAGATTTGTGATGTCAATTATCTGATTGCCTTAGGTGGATCATTTCCAGATCACTTGTATTCCCGCCCTGAATTTTATTTGCTGAAAATAGCCCAGAGCTCTTTAAGTATTGATTATGCCTACATCATGTTTTGATCCTAGAACGTAAGATTTGTGCCCCCAGTTCAGAAGTTTTGCTATGTATGCACAGTAATGTATCAATATGGATCCAAAGAAATCATAGTATGAGCATCGAGGAAGCTTCAACTAAAACCCCCTATACATTTTCTAGCTGGAACAGTGCAATTTGAATGCAAGTCCCTGGGAAGAAAAGTGACTACAGTTTTGGTTCAGGGTCAGATCCAGAACCACAAAAGGGCCACGTTCCAGTTCAGGCAGAATTTCACATGAAGAGATTCTCATGAGATTTCTGTGGCGTTTGCTGTGAACATTTAGTGCCACTATTCTGGGTGGCCACTTTGGGGCATATAGTAAGAGTCTGGGTAAACAGGGAATAGAGTCTTGCATTCACCCCCTTTTTCCTTTTAGGAGATGTGTTCAGTGATTTGTTAGGTGTTTATTTGATCCTAATACTAACACCATGTAGAGATTAGAGCTCTTAGATGGTCAGGACCCTGCTATAATTTCACCCATGGTGGCAGAAATCTCATGAGAACAACGGATACTGGAAGATTTCTGTCTTAGTTCCATTACCTCCCAAGAACAGGTCCCAAATGTTCAATGCAACCTAAATTCCAACCCTGATTCAGCCTTGAAGTTGAATGCCGGACCTTAGTCTAAACTTAATCCAGAGGAAATGCCACTTGCTTGGCTCATATAAATACAATTTAAATAAGATACACCGCACCCTATCCTGAAAACTGATTAGGAAGACTCCTTGTAAGTAATCAAGTTCAAGCTCATAACGTCAGCAATTGAATATGTTTCTTAAAGCTGAGGTTTTGTCTTCAATAATTTACAGTGCTTTTACTAGCACCTATTTAGGATATCCTCTACGTGCATTACACAATATTTCTATGCTTTCAGCAGCATTGATGTTTGTGTTCAAAGTTCAAGTCATGTGAAAACTCATGTTCTTGTACATTTTATTGAACAAAATACCACTTAACCAATCTAGTTTGAAAATTACCTGCTTGTGTTTTAATAAGGCAGGTCAGGGAAAAAATTAATATGTTAGTCAACATTTTTCCTGTCAAAACCATGTTGCAAAGAATAACTGGTTCTCAATTAAATACAAATTTGCAATGTAAAGGGGTTGGCTTGCCCTAGAAAATTCAGTTTTCACTAAAACCGTTTTGTTCCAAAAGACCATTTAGGCCAAAAGAAAGATGTGGTTTCAATGAACAGTCTAAATTTTTGAGGCACATTTTGATTAAAAGTCACTTTTTCAGAATTGACAACAATTCTGACTCTAAAACTTAAGCTTTTGAAAAAATATTTTGTACAGTTTCTGCTCTTTGTTCTTAGCAACTGAAGAGGGGAAGAAATCAATTTTGTGAAAAGTACTATATAAAAACAGCTATTTTTTTTTTAAATAAGAGAACAGAAATACTTGAGCTCATAGAAATGTAGAGATGGAAGGGACCTTGAGAAGTCATCAAATCCAGTCCCCTGCACTGTGGCAGGACCAAGTAAATCTAGACCATCCCTGTTAAGCATTTGTTCAACCTTCTTTTAAAAACCTCCGGTGGGGGGGGGTTCCACAACCTTCCTTGAAGCCTCTTCCAGAGCTTAACTCCCCTTATTAGAGTTGGAAAATTTTTCCAATATCTAACCCAGTGATACTCAGACTGAGACGCGCGAGCCGCAAGAGGCTCTTTAATGTGCAACTCTTTGCAACCCATAATATTAGAACAGTGTGATTTAATTAACCACCAATCAGGATGCTTTTACTATACTAACCAATTGTAGTTGATAAAATAATAACATGGCGTCAGTCATTTTGCTGTGAGAATAATTATATGTATTTATAGAAATAAAACTACATATTTCCCCTGACATACTATTTGACTATGAGTATATGGTAAATGAAACAATGAATTTACACTAGTGTGGCTTTTGGGCACTGTTGATTGCTAATTTGGCTCCTGAATCAGAGGTCTGAGTATCGCTGATCTAACCTAAATCTCCCTTGCTGCAGATTAAGGCAGGACAAGTGGCCATGGAGAACAATTGATCACTGTCCTCTTTATAAGAGCGCTTTACAAATTTGAAGACTTATCAAGTCCCCTCTCAGTCTTTTTTCCCCAAAACTGACCATTCCCAGGGTTTGGGGTTGTTTTTTTTTTTAAATACTTTCCTCATAGGTCAAGTTTTCTAAACCTTTTATCATTTTTGTTGCTCTCCCTGTAGTCTTTCCAATTTGTCTACATCATCCCTAAAATGTGGCACCTAGAATTGGACACAGTAGTCCATCTGAGGCCTCACCAGTGCTGACTAGAATAGGATAATTACCTCATATGTCTTACATAAGACACTCCTGTTAATGCACCCCAGAAAGATGTTAGATTTTTTTTTTTGCAGCTGCATCATATTGTTGACTTGTATTCAATTTGTGATCCATTATAACCCCCAGATCCTTGTCAGCAGTATTACTGGCTAGGCAGTTATTCCCCATTTTGTAGTTGTGCATTTGATTTTTCCTTACTAAGTGAACTGCTTTGCACTTGTCTTTATTGAATTTCATCTTATTGAATTCAGACCAATTCTCCCATTTGTCTATTCAGCATAGGTGACCCAACTAGATATGCAGCTTTGGAGACGAGGGTAAATCTCAAATTTCTTGCAGTTTATATTAACATCCCTCTTACTAATAACAAATGTTGGTTAATTGCAAGAGAACCATTCAAGTAATAGCAATCTAGCTTGTATTAGTTATCACAGCTATCCTGTTAAGGTGTCTGACTGCCTCAGACCATGCAGACAGGATGCCAAATCAGGGCAGTACCTCAAAGAGATTTTTTTTTAAATTATCCTGTGGGATTCCAAGAATTTTAAACCAATGTGGCATGAGCCATATGTTTCTCTGTTTGAGGAAAGCTACTAATTAGCAAAATCCTATTTCAAAGTGATAAAGTGTAACCCATAGCACATCTTTCACCCAAGAAAACAATTCTCATGACAATGGGATGAGTTTCCTACAATGCTAATTTGAAGTTTTCTAGATCATAGAATGAAATTATGTGGCCAGATCCTCAGCAGGTGTAAATCAGTATAATTCCACAATGGAGCTACACCACTTTATACCAACTGGCCCCCATGTGGTGCAGGTATTCAAGTGTTCAGAAGTATTCTAATATTGAGCCAAATTATATATCATGTCTCTAACTATGAGTCTTACAAGAAGGAGAATTTAATCTTTCAAGATTTAACAACAATTTAGATGGTGTTTTGTCTCTTGAGCTAGAAGCACTTATCTTAAAACTGTATTGTTAAGAAATGTTTTGTAACCAGAAGATCCCTATCCAAACCAGACTCGTCGGTTCAACTTAATTAGCGGTAACCAAGGCCTCACTCCCTGAAGCAACTGTTAGGACAAGTTGTCACTGCAATGGTGGATGGAGCACGCAGTAGTGGATCATAGACATTAGAGCTTCTTTCCAGCTCAGTTAGTGGAATTGCTCCAACAATAGTGAAAGTTTCCAGACACTTCCATGTTGTGCTAATTAGTGCAATCCCCAGCCAATTGAAAAAAAAAAGAAAGAAAAGAAAGGTAAATGCAGCAATGTTGCAATGTGCACACCACCCAGTCAGCTGTTCTGCTCCTGGAAGTACAGTACTCAATGACTTACACCAGCAAGAGTCCTTTTAATAAAGGCGTGGCCTGGACTTTAAACACAATCTTGGAGAACTGAATTTGTTTAAACAGTGTTAAGGGGACAGCATAACCCTAAAAGCAACAAACTTGAGAATTTAGTCTGCAAGTCAGAGTTAACACTGCAATGTTCCTTTGCGCTATTGTGCGAAGAGAAAAACAAAGGAAGCAGGAAGAGACCCACAGGCACATTGGCAGCTTGAATTAAGACAAGAATGTGTAAGCCTATTTTCTCAGCCTTAATTCAGTGGTTCCTAGCTTAGCCACCAGACTAGCTTTTTTGCTTTTTGAAATTCCTGTGTCTTTAGTAAAATATTTTTCACTCCTGTCATTTGCTTTTGAGTAATTACATCATTATTTTGTCATGCAACAGTAACAAAAAATATTTGAATCTTCAAAAACAGAAATCAGAAGGGGTAGAATTTTATTTACTCAGAGACAGATTGAGTAAAAGCCCCACAAATATGGGTTTGTGCACCATCCCTGGAGACCTAAGGAAAGGAACTGTGACTTCACCTGGGCCAGATTGGTGGAGGAAGCATTCACTGCCAGTTCTGCCAAACATCACATTGGGGGCGGAGTCAAGTCTCTACAACTCCTTACCTACTTGCTCATGGTGGGAAGGAGCAGTCCACAGAGTCTGCTTTTTCTCATGGGCCTTCAAAAAGAGTAGGGACTGTTAACAAGAACTGGTTGAAAATCAAATTTCCGCTCCATAGGAACTTGCAATATTTTGCAATTTGCTTTTGTCCTGAATCAAAACAAAGTCAACATTTTGAAGTTTTCAGCAAGACAAAGAGGTCTGAAAACTTTCATTCTGGAAATATGCAAATGATCTTCTCCAAGTGCTTCATTCTGAATGTATATTAATATAATAGTCCATTGCACTACATTTGAAACAATCCACTTTGACAATTTTCTGCCAGAAAATACTAATTCAAACAAATGTAAAGGTTTCATGGGAATGTACCAACCAGCTCTGCTCTAGCACCAGAATATTTCTTCACCACCCCTTCAACAAGTTCTCTAATCCTTATGGATATCAGCAAAGCCAGTTCTCAAGTCTCTAAACGGGCGCTTGCTCCCCACTCTTTCTGGCATTATAGGTACTTAGCCAGTGGCCAGAGGAAGTCTCCTGGGATCTAAAGCGAGAAAAGGTTTTTCAAAGGATTTTCCATTTTTATTTACATTGTTTGCTTTGAAAAACTGGTCATTTGCTACCTGCAGCTGTTCAGTTAACTGCCCTATTACCAGAATTTCCTGTTTTAACTACAGGGACTACTGTAAAAACAGTAGCTGGAAAGAGAATGCAAAATTAGATTCCCCTTCAGCCTTCTTTGCAAAGCTAAACACACTGGGCTAGCAAAGGTTTTTTTTAGGATACTCCCTCTAGCCTGCAAATAATTCAGTTGGTCTTATTTGGACTTTTCGCAGGTTTGTTCATATACTCTCTCCCTCTCTCCAAAATAGCATGCAGAATTCCAAGAGAGTCCTGACAAGTGAGCCCATTATACACTGGAATCATTAGTTCCTTAGCTTTGTAACTAATTCCATTGAGAATACATCCAAGTATTTGATTTGTTTATCTTACAGCTGCCATATATCTGCCCTGCCCTCCCTCTGACACCCATGTACCATAAATCAATCACCAGCACCCCTTAGATCAATTTCTTCAGAAGTTACTCTCAGCTCTTTATCCATTTATATGTATTTGTTCTCCCAAATGCACCAGCCTTGCACTTTGGGATGCTGAATTTAATTTAACACCTCCTCGCTCATTTCTCTAATCTGCCTAGACCCTGCTGTAATTGAATGAAGCCCTGAAGAGCAGTGGAACCTCTTGTCTCAATGTTCAGTAAACATTTTGAAATGCAACAATGTATCCTGGCCTCCAGATCATTTAGATATTGAAAAGCATAGGTCACAGCACAGAGTCTTGTAGGAGTCCACTTCAGGCCTTTTTCTATGTGGCTACATAATCATTTTTACCATCTGCTCTCTTACCATAAGCCAATTTTTGCCCAGGTCAGCACATTGGTAACTGTTCCTAAACCTCTCATGTCATCATTGATTAGCAGTCTGTGATATTGCTAATGTAACTCATCAAAAGCTTTGGTGAAAATGAGGTAGATTACAAATCCACCATCATCTGTTTACACTCCAGCTGATGAGCACTTGTGCACCATGCAGACAAGGTCTTTATCCACCACAGAAATACAGCCACATTGGAGTGAACAGTGTATGGTGACATTTCACATATGTTTGGCACAGGAGGTGAAGTACGGACCTTTCCAAAAGAACCTGCAGGAGAAAATTAGAAAAGCAAAATGCCCTAAGTGCCCACACTGGAATTTTGGATGGATCCCATGGTTAATAGCCCTGCTCTTTCTATATGTGTCATGATCTCTCACAACAAGTGTCACAAGGCTAAATTCTGCTCTGAAAACTGGTGTAAATACACTGCATTTGCAGCCATATGAATCTAAAATAGCTCCATGAAAGTCAAGGGAAAGGGCAACATTTTCAAAAGCACCTAAGTAATTTAGGAAACTAAGCTCCATTTTCAAAAGTAAGTTAGAAGCCCAAGTTCCATTGACTTTCAATGAAACTGAAGCCTCTAAGGCCCAGATTTTTAAGAGGTCTTTAGGTATCTACATACCTTGAAACACTTGGGCCTTAGGCACCTAAAAATCCTTAGATGCCTTTAAAAATTTGGCTCCACGTGACTTTTTAAAATGGGACTTAAGTGTTTTTGAAAATTTTACCCTTTTTAAATAATATGTTAAGCATGTTAACAGAATGGAAGGTGCATGGTAATACTCTAAGTCACACTATACATTCTTTTGGATTTTTGAGAAGTATAAATATGTTGGATTCAATATCATTTTGGTTCATTCTTAATGTAACTGCATCGTGCTTAAGTGACAAAAGCAAAGCAAAGCAAAACACCCTAAATGACAGAATAGTGTGTCTTTTAAAAAAAAGAAAAGAAAAGCAGGAGTGTAAAAAGAGACTTGAGGAAAGAGGAGCAACAACATTTAGGAAGAGTCTGTGAACCATAACTGCACTATGCTTATTATGAATGTTACTTAACATAAAAATGGCCATACTGGGTTAACAAATGGTTCATTATCCTATCTTCTGTCAGTGGCTAGTGACAGAGGAAATGAACAGACCAGAGCAGTTTATCGAGTGATCCATCCCCTGTCATCCAGTCCCAGCTTCTGGAAGTCAGAAGCTTAGGGACACTCAAAGAATAGGTGAAATGTGATTTGTTTAAGTGCCCTGTAGTGAGTTGGCTTACCCTTTGCATGGGGGTGAAAGCATTCTCCAATTCTCTTTTGAACTATTCCCATTGCAACATCATCTCAGATTCTGTCTCAGTCCTCTGCAACCTACTTTTAAAAAAAGTGCGCCTGGGAACTTGTTAATTATTTCAGAATTCTGAAGTGAGTACTAGAATGATCTGACAACTTACTGATATTTGTTTTAGCCAACACATCTTGTACCATTTACATCTGCAGCAAGTCCACTGATAATGGTTTTACAATTGAGAATTGCTTCAAATCAATCTTTCAGAGCTGAGTTTGATTTGAACTTGATCTTTGTAGAAGATGCTAGATATCAAAGTCTCCTACTGCTGTTTTTCTACCTCCTCAATAATTTTAGTCCTTTCATGCACACGGGTTTTCAGTATTTTCATCCACAATCTCCTTAGTTTATCTGGCACAACCATATTTCCCCTCTGAATATTATTTCCAAGAAGAATATAGTTTTGCTGAGCCTCATTAGTGCACTCTTAAATCTATTCCAGCCTTCCTGTATGTATTCTGATCCTGCACTAACACTGTCCAATTAGCTGTGCCTATCAATTCTCATGCTGCTGAAATTGGTCTTTCAAATTCAAAAAATTCTAGTTGCCCCTTCCACCTCTACTTCTTTGTATATGGAGTCAAATCTAATGGTTGTGGTAACTGTTCCCCAATTTATATATCCCTTACGAGGTCTCATAACTAGTCCTTATGAGATCCAAGATTGCCTCAGTCCTAGCGGTTTCCTTTATAATGTGCATTAAAATGGTGTCCTCACCCAGTTCTAGAAAACTTCTGATTCAGTCAAGTAAATGCCACCTAGCCTCCCAGCAATTATAGTCTTGATTCAGCAAGATATTTATGTACATGCTTAAAGTTAAGCATGTCAGTCATCTCATTGACTTCATTAGGAATATTTGTGTTCTTAAAGCTAGGCATGTACTTAAGTATCTCACAGTGTGGACATATATTGGCCACTGTTGGTAGACAGGATACTGGGCTAGATGGACCTTTGGTCTGACCCGGTATGGCCTTTCTTATGTTGGTGATGGCACGCAGTCGCCTCAGATTGACTAGTTTCCCGTCAATTCTATACTTCAGGCCTACTCCTTCAGCGCAGTGTTGAAAGGCATCAGTCAGAGTGGCAGAGAATATCATGCTGAACAAAGTGGGTGCTAAAACACACCCTTGCTGCAGTTGGTGACTGGGAAGGCCTCAGATGTTTCACCGTCATCCAGGACACGAGCCATCATACCGTGATGAAATTGACATACCATACCATTCGTATAAATCTGTCTGGACAGCCAAATTTCGACATGATCCTCCACAGGCGCTGGCGACTGACAGAGTCAAATACTTTCGTGAGGTCCACAAAAGTTGTGTAGAGTTCATGATTCTGCTCTTGACATTTCTCCTGTAGCTGATGCACAGTGAAGATCATGTCAATAGTCCCACGTCCCTTGCGGAAGCCACACTGATTCTGGCAGTAAGCCCTTCTCCAGGTGAGTGATCAATCAGTTCAACAGAACCTTTGTCCTGCTAGTGAAAGCAGGGGGCTGGACTCGATCTTTCAAGGTCCCATCCAGTTCTAGGAGATGGGATATCACCATTAATTTAACCCGTGCAAGAACTTTCCCCACTGTAGAAAGCAGCGAGATTCCAGGGTGATTGTCACATACCTGGCGATTGCCCTTCCTCTTATAGAGGTGCAAGATGGATGTGTCTCTAAATTCTTGTGGAATGGTTCCCTGCTTCCAGAAGGGCTGAAACAGCTCAGTGAGTTTCCGTAGCAGCACGGGTCCACCATCTTTGTACACCTCTGCTGGTATGGCATCTGACCCTGGGGCTTTGCCACTTGACAGCTGATTGATAGCTTTCTTCACTTCGTCCTCTTCTAGTGAAGCATCCATGGAGTCACTGACTGCAACCTGGGGCATCTTGTCAATGGCCTCATCATTGATGACTGAGGGGCGATTGAGAATTGCTTCAAAGTGTTCAGCCCATCTCTGAAGAATCTGTGTCTTCTCTGTAAGGAGCACAGTACCATCAGAGTTCAGGAGGGGAAAGCTCCCAGAAGACTGGACCATAGAGTGTGTTGAGGGCTTCATAAAACTGCTTATAGTCGTTCCTGTCCACATATGCCTGTATTTCATCTGCTTTGGTGCTCAGCCACAAGCCCCGCCACATTTATCTAAGGCAATAGGGAGTTCTTAAAGGTTTTTAAGCCACTGTAAATATCCACTAGAATACTAGGCAGTGAATACCCTTTTTGTCATTAGCCATTTATAGATTTCACCTATAAACAAATAGAGTTGGTCAAAGTTTTAGGAAATGTCTTCACAATTTTTTTTTAAATTGCAAAATAGTCACCAATGGTTGGTCATTATGCACATAATGGAGTCTGGATGTAGAAATACAGTTTAGAATTCATCAAGAGCTATCACACAGTTATCTAAGGTACTATAGTTTTCCCCTATACTTTAAATAGTAATTAATTTGGGTAACTTTTTGTTGATTAAATGCCACCATCAGAGGCCATCCAATTTATCACTCTGCCAATGCAGGTTTGTTCTCTATAATATATACTGAAGTCTCCATGTTAAATGTTACAGGTGGCAGTATAACCTAGTGAAGAGCACCCTGGGATGGTAGTTAGGAGACCGGAGTGCTAGTCCCAGCTCTGCTCTATGATCTTGGGCAAGATGCTTCACTTCACTGTGGCTCAGTTTCCCCTCCTACCGTTTGCCGATTTAGATGATAAACTCTTCAGAGCAGGCACTATCTCCCATTAGGTGTTTGTACAGCACCTAGCACACTGGGGCTCTGATCACAGTTGGTGCTTCTAGCATCACTAATATAAATAATAAATAATGTGCCTGAAATTATGGATGTTTTATCATTTCTATAAAATTTATCACATTTTCAGAGTGCAGTTTATTGTTTTTTAAAATCTCATTAAAAAGACAGTAAAGACTTTCAAGTGAATTCAGTAATAAAGGACATTTAATGTGTTGCAATTACTAAATATAAATGTTATATACACACACATATTAAGAACATACAAATGACCATACTGGGTCAGACCAATGGTCCATCTAGCCCAGTAACCTGTCTGCCAACAGTGGCCAGTGCCAGATGCTTCTGAGGGAATGAACCAAACAGGGCAATTACCGAGTGATCCATCCCCTGTCATCCAGTCCCAGCTATTAGCAGTCAGAGGTTTAAGGACACCCAGAGCATAGGGTTGTGTCCCTGACCATCTTGGTTAATACCCATTGAGGGACCTAAGCTCCAGGAACTTACCTACTTCTTTTTTAATCCAGTTATACTATTGGCCTTCATAACATCCCCAGGTAATGCATTCCATAGGTTGACTGTGTGTTCAGGGCCAGCTCTAGGATTTTTGCCACCCAAAGCAAAAACAATTTTGGCTGCCCCCCTCCCCCCACCCGGTTCTTTAATTACCCCACCCCAGGCCCCACCTCAACTCTGCCCCTTCCCCAAATCCCCAGCCCTGCCTCCTCCCCCTAGGCTCTCAAGCCTAGGAGGAAGGGAGGGGGAGAAGCGGCGCACGAAACGGCCACTCGGGATCTCCACCTCCCTCCCAGGCTCAAACCTGGGAGGGAGGGGGAGACCCCGAGCCACCGCAGCGTACAAAAAAGCTGATTCGCACGCCGCTGCTCCCCCTCACAGGCTCTCAAGCCTGGGAGGGAGGGAGAGTAGCGGCGCACGAATCAGCTGATTCGCGCGCTGTAGCAGCAGCAGCGGAGGTGAGCTAGGGCGGCCAGAGCACATTTTTAGGGGCAGCATTCTGGCGCCGGCCATGCTGCCCCTAAAAATGTGCCGCCCCAAGCACCAGCTTGTTTTGCTGGTGCCTAGAGCTGGCCCTGTGTGTGTTGTATGAAGAAATACTTCCTTTTCTTTGTTTTAATGCTGCTGCCTATTAATTTCATTGGGTGACTCCTACTCCTTATATTCTGTGAAGGATTCAATAATGCTTCTCTATTTACTTTCTCCACATCATTCATGATTTTAGAGACCTTGGTCATGTCTCCCCTTAGTTGTCAATTTTCTAAGATGACCAGTCCCAGTCTTTTGAATCGCTCGTCTATATATTTATACACCAGTATTAGAGACACTCAGATTAAATATGTGCACATTGCACTGGTATTTGCTTTTCCTCCGGGGACACAATATATATATATTATAGTTTTAACAAAGGAAATGAGAAATTTAATATAGGTCAATACCTTGATAGATCTGAAAAACAAGCAAAAGATACCACTCTTTCCTTAAGACTAAGAGCAAACATACAAGGTGTCTAGATACCAAGCTAAGCATTTTTCTGTAACAAAAGAGTAAAATGGATTTTTCTATATTTAAGGGAAACTTGGCTGAATTTAATATCTTCCACATGCTCATGCACTCTGCAGTATGCCACCCACATATGCTCTAAAGACTGAACTTATTTGGTAGGCTAGCAGAACATCATAGTAGGACTTGTTTGCTTCTGCTTTAGTCACTACAATCTTACTTTTGTACTGCCTTAACAGTTGGCCTGCAAAAGATGACCATATCAAGGTGCTAAACTTCAGCTCAATTAACCATCCCTCACTGAACCCACTTTGGTCTAGAAAGCAGACTCCCTCATGAGACTCAGTATAGTTTATTAAGGTCAAGAAGGACCATTATGACCTCCTGCATAACACAGGCCATAGAATTTCACCTACAACAAGCCCATAACTTCTGGCTGAATTACAGCCTCTTTTAGAAAGTCATCCAATCGAGATATGAAGACTCCAAGTGATGAAGATTCCACCACATCCCTCAATTTCAAGGGGGTTAGAAATAGCGCAAGACTAACTTCTCATGGTATTTCTACTTCCCTCCTAAAATGAAGCTAAGTAGAAAGAGACAAAAAATGAATCTCAAAGGTTCAGTTTGGATTTGATTTCAGTTTTAGATGAAGGATCTGGTCAATTCTATAATACATGGATCAGTTTGCAAGCCCCCAACATAATCACCTCTCTACTGTTTACTTCCTGGCTAAAACAGCTTCTCTCCTTATCCTCCATTGTGGCAACAAAAATCAGTGGAAGGCCTTTGCTGACAGGCCCTAGCATTAGAGAGGAGGCTTTCAGCAGTTCAGGGTTATCAGCTCAAGAATTTGATTTCCTTATTGCTCCAAAGCCAGAGTTTGTTGACCTCAGGGATGGTGTTCACATTGTGCCCTTCTTCCAGGCTTTGACTTGAGTGGGGTGACTGTTTGTAAAGGCATCTAACTCCATTGTTGGGGAGTCTACATATGGGGCCAGATCTGGCCTGTGCTCCCACAGGGAGGACTCACCATGGCAGGGCAATACAGATGATATTTTACATCTCCACCCTCCTACTTGGAGGTAGCTTTAAGCAGAGCCCCCATTGAAGCCGTCATCAGGGATGTGTTTGTAACAGTCAGTGAATATTAATAAGACAAGGACAAAGCTTCCACAAATCTTGATCTGTGCCATGTGACAGGGGCCAGAAAAATAAAGTTCAGGTTCTGCATGCGCGTCACACCCGTGTGCCTTTTGCTCTGGACACAGCAAAAAACAAACACAAGGAAACCATGTGCATATAGCTAAGTCCTAATTAATCATATTTAATAAATATAAACATGCAAGACCCAGTTACAGACACTCACTACTGCTCTGGCTGGGTCTGGCAGCTTTTAAAATGGAACAGAGTGAGCACCTCTAGAAGATTCAGAAACTATTACCCCGGGGCCCCGCCTGCGCTGCTCCTCTTCCCACCCCTGCTCCACCTCTTCTCCCGAGGACCCCCCAGCCCACTGCTCCTCAGCAGGCAGGGGGTCCTCGTGGGAAGGGGTGGAGAGGCACAAGTGGTGGGGCCTTGGGGGGAAGGGGTGGGGCTACAGTCCAGGTGCTGGTGCTCCCTGCCCCACTTCTAGGAAGCTTCTGGTGCTTGTGCCTAGCCTCCCCAACTGTGGGGGAGGAGGGAGAATGTGACAGCCACACTCTTCTTGTTGGACTCTCTCCCCCTCCATCAGGGCTGTGCTTCAGGGTTTTCTACTGGCACAGGCCCTGGAATGAATCTAGTTCAGAGGTGACATTTGTTACAGTTTTATGTTCTGTATTTTTAAAAAGTCACCCCCAGACAATCTCAGTGCACAGATGTATTTCATAAAAATATCAGAGGAAATAAATAAAATTAAAATGCTTCAGAAATTGGAATATATTCCCCTCCTCCTTCCCCCCACAGTATCTACAAAACACAGCTAAATTCTCAGCCAGGCAGAGTTCATGTAGGACAAGTTTCAGCCTGAAGTCAAATAAAATGACTGTTATAAACCGCTCAAAAAAAACCCAGGGAATTTATAATAGAAAATCCAAGTGGCCCTTTGGTACAGTTTCACTACTGTATGTCTGTGTGGATGTGCGGTTGGGGGGTGAGGGTTGGTTTGTTTTTAAATTGATGTGCAAAATCTTTGTGAAGGTGGATGGGGATTGATTTAGATCTTACCAGCTTAGATGCTGCACAAGCAAAGAAAATGTATTGTGCTGCCTTCCTCGTATCATTACTGCCTTCCTCAGGCTTTGACTAGAAATATAACACTGCTCCCACTTCTGCATCTTCACAGCAATATATTCGAGATTAGACACCGAATGAATGATTATGCCTATTTTATTATTCATACCAAACATAAGGCATTTGTTTCAAGCACCAGTAACTTTACAATCGTGTATTTGTGTTTTCATTGTTTCCCGACTGAACTGATTTTATCTACCCTATTGATTCTTATTTCTTCTGCCAAGTAACATTTCTATGCTGTAATTTCCAGTGCACACTTGCTGACTGATTCCAACTACAGATGACCATTAAAGGTGGGGGAGAAATGTGTGTGCTGCCTTATGCTCCTAGCATTGGAAGTTATTCCTAAATCCTTTGAGGATCTGATCCAAAGTACACTGAAGTCAATAGAAGGTTTTCCATAGACTTAAATGGGCCTTGGAGCAGGCTCTGAGCGGAGGAAGGGTCAAGGGAGAAATGGAAATAACAGGCAACCTTATGATGAAGGTGCCTACATCACACTCAGCGATGCTGCTTGCAAACCCAGCCGACTCCCTACATAAATGAAAAACTAGAGTCCAGCTGGTCAAAAATAATAATAAAATAATAATAATAATAATTTTATGGCCTTAAAATCTCAGGCCAGTAGAATCTTTCAAAATGGAAGATGTTTTGTAAGTGCTAGTATGGTACCAAGAGAAAGAAATGGGCAATATAACAAGAAGCTAACCCAGATGTTAATGCCAGGAGAACAGAAGGACAAAGACAAGGTCATCCAGGGGGACAGAAAGAACTGTATTTCAAAATCCCAGCAAACAGAATCAGAAGATAATCTCCTTGGCAAAGCCTTACAACATTTTGGCATTGGGAAGAGACAAAGCCTGAAGCAATCTAGTATACTAACCAGACTGACACATGGGGCTGCAAATGGAAAAAAAATATTTCAGTTCTTATCAGATGAAAAAAATGTGGCATGGCTTCCAATAATGATGTGTGACCATCATACAACATTATAGTGCATAACATTGCTATAACATAAAAGGGAATGTATATTCCTTTGGAGTGTGTTCCAGTTCTCACTGGAGACCTCTTGCAAGTGACCAAAAATGTATTCTTAATGGTAAAGAAAGGGATGGTACAATAAAGTCTAGGTCATCTGTACGGTTGGTCTTTATCCTTGTTGACTGTTTGATTTTTGGGAGCGATGCAACAGATCTTGATCTTGTGCACTCTGAGGGATCACCAATGACTACACTGGACAAAAAAGTTGTTTGGAGACCAAAGTTAGAGGAGGATTGTCTTCCATGAAATCATAGCCAGTTATTGCTGGTGGATCTGCAGGCAAAAGGGATTGATGCAGGATCCCCAGATCTTGTCAAAATTGGGGCACACATTTCCCAATGGATGCCTACAGTTACCAATCGCACTGCTTCTGTAAGTGACATGAAATGCTCAAGAGTTTAAATATTTTGCTTTGTACAATTAGGGCAGAGGATGAGGAAAGCTGAGTGTTCATGGGAAGGAGGCCAGAAGAGGATTAGAGAGAGGAACAGTGACCAAAGTCACCTAGTGGGAGAGCCAGAAAACTCATTGAAGATGTGCAGATAACAAGGGAGATGGTATGGAAAAAAAGTGCTTAGATGGAGTCTGCCGATGAGGGTTGTGGAGAAAGAAGGGGTTATGGGGATCTGGTGAAGGTGCAGGTGTGTATATGTTGAGGGAATTTTCAAAATAGTTGAGCCTTAAAAAGGGATTCAGGAAAAAGGCTGAAATCCTGATTGATTTTTAAATTATCTGAACTAATTTGTTTTTATAAATCTTGGTCAAACTGTTCATTATTCTTCTTTTACCTAAAACTCACTCACTTCCCTTGCAGATAATTTTGCTTAGTCTGGTAACTACTTCTTTGTATTAGCCAGTTAATGGGTTTCTCTTGCTGCATTTCATAGCTGTGGGACTATTTGTGGAAGGAAAGTGGTTTATGAATCCTTTGTTATTGTCCAATCTAGCTCAAAGAAGAACTGGCTCCAACCTTGCCCCAAAACTAGACGTGAACGGAACCCAAACTTTGAGAATGGATCAAAAGTTGAGCTAGCTATTTCTTCCCCTCCTTATTGGTGCTATAAGCTTTCGGGCAGGACTGCAAGTAAAACCAAAATATTGTATCACCATACTAAACTAGCTGCTCACTAGCATGGACATTACAGGACATTATTGGTGCTAGCAAGATGTTTTCCAACACTATTTTGCTCCTGGCCCACCCATAGCAAGGTGAAAAAACTCACTTAGCATCAGGACTGGTGTTTGTGCGTAGGCTAGAGAAGTGACTGCCTAGAACACTAAAATTTCTCACTCAGATATACTAAGAGGAGGGTTTAAAAAAAAAAGAAAAAAAAAAGAGAGATGTGGGTGTACCATGTACATGATGCTATTCCCAAAGTATTTTCCATATTCTTTGGCATACTGACCAAAAGACCAAATACTGGTCTCCCTCCGACACACTCTTCATTCAGGTAGAGCTATTTTTGAGCTAGTGGAAATTTTGCCCAAGAAAGGATAAATAGGATTACACCCACTGACATATGAATAATTGGCAGCTTCATTAGTAGTCAGAACTAAGACCTGTGCATGGAAAAATAAGGAGTAATGCTACAACCTAATTTATGAACCAAAAACAATAGGAGAAACTTGGTGAAGGCATGAGGACACATCTTCATCAGGTACAAATGGTCATCTACTTCAATAGGCTGATGACAATTTTCACTTGCTGAGGATCCGCCCCCACGGAATGTACCAAAGCACAATTAAAAGTGGGGGTGTGGTGGGCAGCAGGATATACCATTTTTCCCTCATCCCATTTTCTGATTGCTGGCGATAGCAGCAAGAGAAAAAGGAGAGGAGTGATGCATGGCTAACAGGGACAGCAGTTGAGACACAGACACTCTCTCTCTCTCTGTGAAACAGAAATACCTTCCTGTGGAACAGAAAATATGAATGACTATTAACAGATTATATTGCCTGAATTCTGCAAGTAAATCCTGTTAAAGCTGTGGGACATTGGCACATGTGATGCAGTGGTGTCCCATTTAGATCCCTATCAGCACCTTGCTAGCTAGCCAATCAGGGCCCTGCTGCAGAACAGCTGATAAAGAGATTAATGGTATACATTGCTGATAGCAGTAGTAAGGAGTCAATAGATGACCCTTGGAAAGTAATTGGAAGGATTTGGAAATAAATGGATTTTTTTTTAAATCATGTTATTTTAACATTTCAACCATATCAATATGGGGACATAATACAGCACTAAACTGATTTCATAAACAACTGAAAAATTAATCCCCTTCTTTCTTCTCCTTAATAGCCATACTATCGCCTCCCTGGAATAATATTGCTTTATTATTGTTGCAGTAATTAAGATGGAGATAGATATTTCAATATGGGAATATCATTTATGGTAAGAGGATTCTATGCAAAAAAGTCTTCTGCCTCCAGCACAAATGCATGCAATACATAGAGCCTAGCTCAGTAAGCAACACAGTAGAGTGGTTTTATTCAGCTGATGTCCCTGCAGATACTGACCTTTCAAGAACTGCAACTGACAAGCAAGAAATGCATGAAGGTAGAGATGTTGAAGTGCCATTAGTTGGGGAAAAACGGTTAACAAAAATGGTATCAGAACACCAGCCTTGGTAACATTAAAGAAATAGCAATAGTTTAAACACCATAACACACATGCTGTGTCTGATTCTCCATTAACCTGTGTTGATATAAACTAGGAGATAAACACCATTACATTCAATGGAGTAACTGGTTGTATAGCAATAGAAGTGAGAAGAGAATAAGTTTCTTCATCTTCTGGAAGAGTATCACAGAATAAGTAGGATTGCATTGGCAACTGTCAATGTTTCAATGACTCATCCTTCCAGTGCAAAAGTATTTATGCAGACAATGAAGTATATCCGTATTAAAGCCCAACGTGTGAGGTTAACTAGCCTCATTAGTGATCTGTAAAGGAGTGCGGTGTAAATTCTTTCATACAGAAGTGGCTACACCCTGGGATACATGTCCATTTGGTAACCCAAGTTAATTTGCCACATCTGAATTAAGATTACCCAAATTCATGTCTGAATCTAGGTTATGTTAATCCTCAACATCAAACAAGCATACAGGGCTAGATCTTCCATGCCATTGAAGCTACGCCAGTTAACACCAGCCATGACACTGGCCTGAGATTTATAAGTCAATATTTATAGAACAGCCTAAACAAAAACAAAAACAAAAAAAAAAAAACACACCCAAAACTTTGAGAAAGTGTAGATCCAGAGGTAAATGTTACTCACCACCTATAATGAAACAAAGATTAACAGAGCAATATTCTGCTCTAAACCAGCCAGTCTTAGCCTTTGATTAGGGTATCACCAGAGAAAGACAAATGAGCCATTTAATGCAGGGCCTTTCACTGGAACAATACTGAAGGGGATGGCAAGGAGGAGATTCTGTAGAGCTTCCTTATTCCTCTCCTTTAAAATCAGATCATAGACCAAACTGTTGCTTGAAGAATGGTTCCCCATCTTTTTAATGTTTGTTATGCAGCTAAACCTTGCTGTGAGCCTTTGTATCTATTAAATATTGCTATTTCCATTATACATGGAAGATTCTCAGATCCAATAATTATCTGACTGAAGTTATAGCTTCATGGATGTATTATTACTAAAATAATCAATGCTGATCAACAAACATGCATCCTAAAGACTTCGATCAAAGAGTACCAACACACGTGATAATCCAACTCACCTTAACACAATAGATCATAATGATGAGATGGTTATAAAACAATACAGTTACATGGTAAAATGGGACTGCTTAAATGAATAAAGCAAGGATTTGAGGTAGTCTGTCTAACGGTTCCCATTGTGCTACCTGTTACAGATATTTCCAACCAGTTGTTTAATACAGAGTGGGCCAAGTTCTACCTTAGGAAGCAAGCACTATGTCCCATTGACTTCCATGGAACCTGCACAAGGGCAGAATGTGTTCTGTTGTCTAGGTGAAGTACTGGTAAAGGATAGGGTTTCAACCAGATCACTGAATTTAATATCCTTTTTGGAAGTTATTTATACAGCATAGTACGCAGATGAAATATGGCATGTATTCCACTATATGGACTGAAACAAAGCAGATGTCTAGTGAATGTCCGCAACTAAAAATATTGTGTCTCTGAATTAGAGGATCAAATATTTTAAATGGTAGTCCGAATACTCCAGGAAATACTAGAATTTATCTGCACAACTGTACATAAAACAGGTCACTCAAAAAATACATTATAGGTCTTTTCCATGATTATAACATTCTTCCAAGATAATTTGGTGGCAAAAGTCAGTTTCCCTGGGAGTTGCCAGAAGCAGAGGATCAGTGAGATTAGCACTCATGAGCCATATGCAAATTTAGGAGACTACTATCTTCCATGTGCAGAGTAAATTAGTTGAACATGGAAGTAGCTCATCAAACAATGAATTCTCCATCAGAGAGCCTAGGGTGGCATGATTACACAAATCAGCCATTTGTTAGTACAAATACCAAGGCAGGTGTCTGATTTTCTATTTGCTAATGCAAGAACCAGATTTGCATGCATTATCAGGGTATCTGCATTCAGAGAGCTATGCACAAAAATGCACACAGGCCTCAAAATAGCAATAATTTTCACTATTACTATCATTTTAATACCCATCCGAGTTCTAAGATTCATCATAATGTTATTTTCAACTATCCTAATAAAGATCCTTTAAAAGACACTCTTCCTTACACTACATAATGAGGTACTGGACCTATTTCTAACCAGAGATTAGGCAAAAAAATGCTTACATTTCTCATTTATGATTATTTATCCTACAATGACAAACACGTAAGGCATTAATTACTTCTAGCCATGGGAAGAGGAAGCAATATATTTTCTTTCCTTGCCAATACTGCTTGGATGTACTTTTTCCTTCTCCAAGTGTTTAGGCACAGATAAGTGAGGAGACAGGTTGAGACCATCACAAATATTCTCTTGTAAAACATACTTTTAGTTCTGAAAGCCATTCTAGTCCCTACCTGCAGCCCAAGCCAAATCCCACTGAAATCATTGCTTCAGTGCCGGATCCTCATGGCACTGGGAACTGTGATAAAAGTAAGAGTGGGCGACTTTCTACTTTAAGAACTTAGTATAGCTCCTTATTCAGAAGAGTTCTCTCAAGGCAAGATGGTAGCGACACTACCTGTGGAATAAAGGGTTCTGGCTCAAATCCCAACTGCAGAAATCTGCCAGTTTATATATACAGTGAGTCAGTTCACCATGGCATTAGGAAATCTGCTAGTTACCCAAAGTCATTTTCAGTATCTGGCCAGCAACTTGAAAACAAGTACAAAAAGCATCTCTCTAGATAGTGGGAAGCAGGGAGCTGTTACAGTAAAGTCTCCACCACTTTATCTTAGGCAAAAGAATTC
Source organism: Trachemys scripta elegans (assembly GCF_013100865.1). Lineage (NCBI taxonomy): Eukaryota > Metazoa > Chordata > Testudines > Emydidae > Trachemys > Trachemys scripta. The sequence continues at coordinate 15,040,737 of NC_048301.1, read as the reverse complement.
CACTATCCACCTGGAATTGCCAAAATCTCAGATGGGTGCTTATGCCTGATCTAAAGCCCACTGAAGTCAATGAAAAGGTTTACATGGACTTCAGATCAGGCCTCTTGTCATTGAAACACAGGTACAAATTTTGCTTAGATAGACTCAGAGGTTTTAGATGGGTGAGCTTATAGTAGTTTCTCCACACAATGTTTCAACATTTTGTGACAATACTCTTTAAAAAAAAATTGAAACATCCCCTAAAGGAATCTAATGACACATGATATTGTAACGTTAGACATGCTGTCATAAAAATGCAGACCAGACTCAAAACAGCAAGTGTATAGCAGTTGAAGAATTATAAAAAGATACAGTATGAATCTCTCTCGTTAGGGAGACACAGTCCTGCACCCATCTGCATTTTATGTCTTTCCTGTGCATTTCCTTCTGGTTTATTAGATTATGGAGCAGTTGCAGATTTAGCTTTGCAGTTTAGATAAACTGGTAAACACAACCTTCTCATGTTTTGCCAGGCTCAGTCACTTTAACAGGTTTTTATAGCGTTTAATCTACAGTTTACATTTTTTCTAATCATACACACAAAGTGGGACTCAGTCACAGACAAAAGTGTCCTTTGCCAAAAAGATGGGGGGGAGCAAAGTAGTAACTAAGTCACTGCTTTATACAAGGGCATGTTGAAGCAGCCAAGAAGCATTAGGGACCCATCTCAACACCAAAATGAGTTTTATAGCAATTTGTTACCTTTTCAGCAAAAATTCTTTAATAATCTACCATATCTCAAGGTAAATTGAAATTGAAATTAATGGAGATATCCCATCTCCTAGAACTGGAAGGGACCTTGAAAGGTCATCGAGTCCAGCTCCCTGCCTTCACTAGAGGACCAAGTACTGATTTTGCCCCAGATCCCCAAGTGGCCCCCTCAAGGATTGAACTCACAACCTTGGGTTTAGCAGGCCAATGTTTGAACCACTGAGCTATTCCTCCCCCTACCTTTGGAGCAATGAGGTTTGGGGGGGGGGGAGGATAGGGGGATGTTGGGGGAGGAACAGACTACATGATCGTTAATGCAGACTTTTGAGATGGTTCCAAGTCAAAACTGTGATCTAAACTACTTCATACTTTGGGAAGTGTCTGGAAACTAAGCCTGGATCCAGATCCAAGTTCTGCAAAAGGACTCTAATTATGGTGAGTCAATCCTAAATCTTAGGTTCAAATGCCTAACACACTTGGGACTGCAAATGCCAGATCAAAATTTTGCATCTTTAGCTAATTCCTAATTAATGTTGTGGTTGATTTTTTTTTTAAGTTAACAGATCTATAATGCTTTTGAGATGAAATGCAGACAACACCTTTTATCTGAATATGGACTCCTGATTTCCTAATCAGCATTGAGGGCCCAAAAGTATGTGACAGTATCTGCATCCACTGTGGAGCCAACACTGAGTCCATGGGCTACATGGTGTTTGTTTTTTTAAAGAGCTCTGGCTGTCAACCCTCATGCTGAAGGGCCATACGCACCTGGGAGGCAGGGATACAGGGGACAGCCGGAGCCCCACTGCCCAGGCTCGGGCTCTCCTCTCCCCATGCACCCCATGCTTTCCACCCAATTAAATACATTTGAGAACCACTGGTCTACATTGTCTATTTAGAGCAAGGACTGTTTCTTACGATCACTGATAGTATCATTGAATTGTAAGATTGGAAGGGATCTCAAGAGATCTAGTCCAGTCCCCTGCAGTAAAGACAGGTCAAAGTATTATCCAGACCATCGCTGATAGATGATTGGAGATTTTTAAGAGCAGGTTAGACAATGACAGATTTCACAACCTCCCCAGGCAACTTATTCCAGTGTTTAACCACCCTGACAGTTAGGAAGTTTTTCCTAATGTCCAACCTAAACCTCCCTTGCTGCAATTTAAGTCCATTGCTTCTTGTCCTAGCCTTAAAGGTTGAGAATAATTTCTCCCCCTCCTCCTTCTAACAACCTTTTTATATACCTGAAAACTGTTAACATATCCCCACCCCCAACCAGTCTTCTCTTATCCAGACTAAACAAAACACAATTCTTTCAATCTTTCCTCATAGGTCATGTTTTCTTGACCTTTCATCATTTTTGTTGCTCTCCCCAGGCTCTCTCCAATTTGTCCTCATCTTTCCTGAAATGTGGGCACCCAGAATTTGACACAATACTCAAGTGGAAGCCTTATCAGAGTAGAGCAGAAGAATTACTTCTTGTGTCTTGCTTACAACAGTTCTACTAATACATCCCAGAATGATGTTTGCTTGTTTTGCAACAGTGTTATACTGTTGACTTATATTTAGCTTGTGATCCACTATGACCCCCAAATCCCTTTCTGCAGTACTCCTTCCTAGGCAGTCATTTCCCATTTTGTATGTGTGCAACTGATTGTTCCTTCTTAAGTGGAGTACTGAGGATTTGCCCTTATTGAATTCCATCTTATTTCAGACCATTTCTCCAGTTTGCACATATTTTGAATTTTAAGCCCATCCTTCAAAGCTCTTGCAACCCCTTCCAGCTTGGTGTCATCCGCAAACTTCATAAGTGTACACTCCATGCCATTATCTAAATCATTGATAGAGTTACTGAACAGAACTGGACTCAGGACTGATGCCTGTGGGACACCACAGTTTGACTGAATCACTCAACTACTCTCTGGAACTGTTTTCCAACCAGTTATGCACCTACTTTATAGTAGCTCCATCTAAGTTGGATTTCCCTAGTTTGTTTATGAGAAGGTCATACAATACTCTAAGCTGGCTTATACAGTGACTAGCACAACGATCCCGATCGGGGGCTGTAATACAAAGAATAAATCATAGTAATAAATAAGAGCACCACTCTGAGCAAGCGGGAGCTATGAATTTGCGCTATATCTTGTGGGGGTAGAAAAAACAGCCTTTGCAGAATTTTAGGTGTGTGGTCATAGTAACAGCCTCTTCCTCATAGTTGCTCCAGGTGTGGCACCTGGGTCACCTGAAGAGGTGACACTTTGTAAAAGAGTCACTCAAGCTAAGTTTAGAGCTCTCTGGAAGTGTTATTAATACTGGCTTTCCCCTTGCTGCAATAGTTAAACAAAATTAACCTGAACTTAAACAGTTGAACAACTGTGTGCCAAGCTTAAAGCTCATTAAAAAAATTATTCTGAGCCAGGAAAAAAAAAAGTGTAATAATTCTTCTGAGACAAACTGAGTTTGTGTATTATTGGATTGTTGAAACTCTAAGGCTCTGTTTATGAGGCTGAATGAAAGGCTCATGTTAAGTTAAATATGTTCATAAATTATTATGAAAGCAATAAATGAGTGTGCATTAACTCTCTTGCAAATGGATCAGACAATTTTCACTGTATTGGTAAAGGGCTTTAAGGAACTCTTTATTGTTGGTAAGAGGCCAACACTTCAGATCAATAGTATCTTTGCTACGCCACTAACCTCTCTTTTCCCCCCATAAAAAAGAGACCGTACCCGCCATTAGCTTTCACTTCAATTATCCTGCAAAGTGGAAGCTTCCTTTAATATTCACTCTCTCAGAAAACTCCTAACAGGAGAACTGCAAAGCTGAACCTTGTATGGTTGCTTGATAAGGGTAGTTATTTAAAATGAAGGAACTGATGGATAAATCACACACCTCCAGCCAAGTAGCATTCTGTATTACACTACTACTCCCTGAGTTTATCTACTCAGCTCAATCCCTGGAAAAATCATGGAGCAGGTATTCAAGGAATCCATTTTGAAGCTATTGGAGGAGAGGAATGTGATCAGGAACAGTCAACATGGATTCACTAAGGGCATGTCATGCCTGACCAACCTGATTGCCTTCTATGATGAAATAACTGGCTCTGTGGATATGGGGAAAGCGGTGGATGTGATATAGCTTGACTTTAGCAAAGCTTTTAATACAGTCTCCCACAGTATTCTTGCCAGCAAGTTAAAAAAGTATGGATTGAATGAATGGACTATAAGGTGGATAGAAAGGTGGAGGATTGGGCCAAAAGAAATATGATGAGGTTCAACAAGGACAAGTACAGAGGCCTGCACTTAGGATGGAAGAATCCCATGCACTGCTACTACAGGCTGGGGACCGACTGGCTAAGTGGCAGTTCTGCAGAATTACAGCAGATGAGAAACTGGATAAGTCAACAGTGTGTCCTCGTTGGCAAGAAGGCTAATGGCATATTAGGCTGCATTAGTGGGAGCATTGCCAGCAGATCGAGGGAAGTGATTATTCCCCTCTATTTGGCACTGTTGAGGCCATCTGGAGTACTGTCCAGTCCCCCCCCCCCCACTACAGAAAGGATGTGGGCAAATTGGAGAGAGTCCAGCAGAGGGAAACAAAAATGATTAGGGGGCTGGGGCACATGCCTTATGAGGAGAGGCTGAGGGAACTGGGATTGTTTAGTCTGCAGAAGAGTGAGGGGGGATTTGATAGCAGCCTTCAACTACCTGAAGTGGGATTCCGAAGAGGATGGAGCTAGACTGTTCTCAGTGGTGGCAGATGATGGAACAAAAAGCAATAGTCTCAAGTTGCAGTGTGGGAGGTCTAGGTTGGCTGTTAGGAAACACTATTTCACTAGGAGGGTAGTGAAGCACTGGAATGGGTTACCTAGGGTGGTGGTGGAATTTCCATCCTTAGAGGTTTTTAAGGCCTGGCTTGACAAAGCTCTGGCTGGGATGATTTATTTGGGGTTGGTCCTGCTTTGAGCAGGGGGTTGGACTAGATGACCTCCCGAGGTCTCTTCCAACCCTAATCTTCTATGATTCTACTGGCTCTGTGGGCAGTAAATCTCAACAGGCTCCTCTCCCTCAAGCGATCTTTTGCAGTGAGAAAGAAAGGAAGATTTGTCAGGGGAGTGAAACCACAGCTGTGACCTAAGTGGTCTTACCATGGAATTCCCCTATCCCCAATTTTGCTCATGTCTCCCACTGAGCATTCATGCTAATGAGCAGAACTGGACTGAAAAGTTGCAAAGTTTGGATACTGATTTGAAATGCACAAGTTCAGGGTTTTCAGACCTGGTGTTTGAGGTCAGCCCCAAATGAAGTGATGTAAGCCAGGATAAACTTTGTAACAAAAGAGGAAGATTTCTGCTGCTACCTTCCTTGAAGATCCAAGTCCTTGACAGGCCCTTTCATCTTTCCATCTCTTCCAAAGGTGGGCAGTGTCTTGTACCTGCTCTTGCCTCACCTGACATCTTCAGGGGGTAGCTGGCTGTATCATGTTCTGCTCCCCCAGCCATGTTTAGATGATAGGAACCTGGTGAGAAGTCCTGCTATCCCCTCAATTCCCATGGGAACTAACTCCTTTGCATTTCTGGATCATGGTATTACTGTTTCTATGACAGGAAAAAAGAACACCCCCCCCCCAAAAAAAAAAAAAAACCCTCTTAAATAAAGAACAGCTACTTTGTGTTGAGATGGGCCTCACTGCCCAAAACTACCTCCTTTTGGTGGTGTATTTAGAAAGGCATTATAAATTAACATGGCTGAAGCTTTTTACCTCCCAAGTCCTCTGTACTCAATCCATTCTCAGTCACTGCTGATATCATTCCCCACCCTCCTTGACACACGGGCTGATAATACATAGGCCCTTCTTTACTTCTCTGTCTTGCCTTGCTCACCCAGGCAGTGTCCAAATCCTTGTGTTGGTTGTTATTTTGAACATTCCTGGGAACAGACATGGCTGCAGTGCAGTATTTTAGTAGGCATTGATTTAAATGGGCACCACATATATGCTACTCCTGGGGGAATTCTGCACCACTGTGCATGCGCAGAAAACATGTCCCCTTGCAGATTTATTTGCTTCCCTGCAGAAAGTGGCGGGGAAGCAAAGGAAAGCTGTGCTAGTGGGGAGAGGCCGAGGACACCCATGGTGGTTGTTTGGGGGGCATTGTCCCCCCCCCAGAAACAGGCGAGGCATAGGGGACACCGCCCAAAGCAAAAAAGCCACCCGCCGCCTCCCCCCCCCCCCCGCCCCCCCCCCCGGCAGGGGGGGGATCCGCGCCCGGCGGCGGGCGCACGGGCAACGACCCAGCCAGGCCGCGGGGGGGGGGCGGCGAGCCCGCCATGGCTCTCCGCTCTCCCTACCGGCCGGAGCGCCGGGGGGGGGGGGAAGGCAGCGAGCCCAGCTGGGGTCCTGCTCTCCCTGACCGGCCGGAGCGCCGGGGGAGGGTGGTGAGCCCAGTCGCGGCCCCGCTCTCGGGCCGGAGCGCCCTGCCGCACCACCCCCCTCCAGGTGCCGCCCCAAGCACATGCTTGGTGGGCTGGTACCTGGAGCCGGCCCTGGGGGAGCACATAGGGTCATGTATCACTGCCCCCCCCCCGTTACTGCAAGTGCAGAGCTGCCTGGCTGAAAAAGGGTATCACTCACTGACTCTGCAGTTGGACGCTGCCTCCTGGGTCCTAGTGGCAGTCACGCTCCTCTTCTGTGTGCTGGGAGCCATCCTATTTTCTGTACAACAGTGAGTGCCCATGACGGAGCAGGAAAAGAGGGATGGGGTGGAATAGGGCAGAGGGAGAGGGGTGTGGAGAGAAAAGAGTGGGATTGGTAGGGGAAAAATCGGGAGCCCAGCATGTGACATCCCTTGGCAGCATCTGGGGCTCTCCCGTTAAGCAAGCCCACTGAGCGTCCACCCCACCAAGCTCTACTCCTCCAGCACCTGGACACCCCTCCCTCCTCCCGAGTCCTCCACACCCAGACCCCCCTTGCTGAACCCTAACCATCTTCACTCAGATTCCCTGCAAAGTACCATTGCCCCTGTAACCTCCCCTCCCCCCAAATGAGCCCCCCATGCATCCAGATCCCCCACTGAGCTGCTTATACCCAGGTTCCCCCACACAGAACCCTCTTAGCCCCACCTGGATCCCCCCCACTCTAAGCCCCTCTACACTTGGGATCCTGCTGGGCTGAGCCTGCCTGCCCACACCTGGTGCAGAGGGGCAGGGCCCAAGGGTGTTTCTGGGGCAGGCCTGGCCTTTGCGTTGTGTCATGGTCAGCTGTAGTCTCACCACCTATTCCCTGTCTCCAGGTGTGGGGGGAGGCTGCAGGGTGATCTCCCACCTCCATGCCGCCAGTGCTTTGTGCTCCCCACTGCCATGCTGGAGCCTCCAAATTTATTTAAGGACAAATACAATTTGCAAAATTTTAAATTATTGTGTGCAGAACTTCATTTTTTGGTGCAGAATTCCCTCAGGAGTAACATGCAATTGAAAGTGGAATTTGACCCAAACTTTGGGTATTTGTAAGCGCAGATCCGGGGTTGTTAAAGAAGCCATTCTGAACATTATACAGCTTTACTTCAACTACTCCCAACAAACAGAGATAAAAGCCCACTCCCCACTACTATAGCAGCATCACAGAATGAGTAGTACAGCTGTATCAAGAATATCATCTTCACATCTTAAACCATGCACATTAATACTTTACTTTGTTTCCAGACAGCAGATTATTGCAGCCCGGCTGCCAAACATAATTAATAACTCCGAGAGAGCCTTTGTACTGTATGCAGCATTTGCCAAAAACAGCAGAAATCCAAGGAGGAGGGTGCATTGCAATGACAGTTATTTCACAGCCAGATGACTATTTCTTTGTGATTAAAGAACAAACCCAATTACATGGAGAAAACTCAGTGACAGGGTTTTTTCCTGCCCACCCCCGCCCCTTCTTCTTCAAAGTGTTGCTTGGCATTCTTGAGATTAATTTCACGGCTCTAAGATAAACACTTCCAAAAATAACATGAAGCAATATGGTAATCCTGTAAAGTGGAGTCTCCATTAGCTTATTTTCCAAAGCCCAGAACCCCTGCCAGACTCAAAGTCTTATTGCTGCACAGTAAGCAAAAGATGATAAATGACTTTCAGTGTCAGCAAAGAAGGAGCTAGTGCTTTGGGGCAAAGGTCCTGCTTTAGTGTATGTTAAAATGGATACAATCCAGGAGAAAATCACCAGCCTATCCAAGGAACTAAAGTGGCCTTCTTCACTAGTACTCAATGCCCAGGTTCTTTCTGCTGAATGTTATTATTAGTACAATATGTTCTCCACAAAGATAATATCTAAACAGAAGCTGATCCAACTAAGTACTAAATACCACCTACAAGCATCCCCAAAATGTCTGCTAGCCTAGTTTGATAAGTAAACCTATTTTGCAATTTGACGCCCCTCCGACATTCGCATACGCACTGACACACCACTATCCAAAAGAGATTAAAGGATTTCTGGTAGCCTAAGCTCTGGCTCTAGTGGAAAGTATCATCCTGTCTACACCAGTGATTCAAGTAATGAACTTGCTGTGGACAATTGCTAGGAACGGCTTTTGGGTTATACTGTAAAATGCACCATCCTCCAGAACGCTCACAGACACTGTCATAACTATAAAGGGAAGGGTAACAGCTGTCCTGTGTACAGTACTATAAAATCCCTCCTGGCCAGAGACTCCAAAATCCTTTTCCCTGTAAAGGGTTAAGAAGCTCAGGTAACCTGGCTGGCATCTGACCAAAGGTAAGGGGACAAATTACTTACAACTCTTGGGGGGGGGGGCAGGCTTTTGTTTGTGTTCTTTGTTTGGGAGTGTGTTCGCTCTCGGGACTGAGAGGGACCAGACATCAATCCAGGTTCTCCACATCTTTCTAAACAAGTCTCTCCTATTTCAAACTTGTAAGTAAATAGCCAGGCAAGGCGTGTTAGTTTTCCCAACTTGTAAATGTACCTTTTACTAGAGTGTTTCTTTGTTTGCTGTACTTTGAACCTAAGACTAGAGGGGAGTCCTCTGAGCTCTTTAAGTTTGATTACCCTGTAAGGTTAATTTCCATCCTGATTTTACAGAGATGATTTTTACCTTTTTCTTTAATTAAAAGCCTTCTTTTTAAGAACCTGATTGATTTTTCCTTGTTTTAGATCCAAGGGGGTTGGATCTGTATTCACCAGGAGTTGGTGGGAGGAAGGAGGGGGGATGGTTAATTTCTCCTTGTTTTAGATCCAAGGGGGTTGGATCTGTATTCACCAGGGAATTGGTGAAGGTTTCTCAAGGCTTCCCAGGGAGGGAATCCATTGGGAAATGGTGGCAGTGGACCAGAGCTAAGCTGGTAGTTAAGCTTAGAAGTTTTCATGCAGGCCCCTACATTTGTACCCTAAAGTTCAAAGTGGGGATACAGCCTTGACAGCCACAATAACCACAAGGAAAATTAAAGTGTTGTAAATAGGGGGGGAGGGATAGCTCAGTGGTTTGAGCACTGGCCTGCTAAATCCAGGGTTGTGAGTTCAATCCTTGAGGAGGCCACTTAGGGATCTGGGGCAAAATCAGTACTTGGTCCTGCTAGTGAAGGCAGGGGGCTGGACTAGATGACCTTTCAAGGTCCCTTCCAGTTCTAGGAGATGGGATGCTTATGGCTACATTAGTGGCAGAGCACTCCATTAGGGCCCCTTTCCTTTGGGATCCGTCTCCCCTCCCAAGCTGTCAAGGTTTGAAAAAAATCCCTTCAATAAAAGGAGTATCTCCATCTAGGGTTTAAATGTGGGGAGTGAACTGAATGTCCTTCAGGACAGACAAGTTCCATAGCAGAGAAGTCACCACAGCAAGGACTGGACCACCAGCCAACCTCAGTCACAAGAGTGGAAACATTAATGTGAAGTATTGGGGAATTCTGATCCTCAAATTTGCTGCAGCCTTTGCCACAAAACTGAATTCTAGTATCTAAGTGTTCAGGGATAAAGCTTCTAAAACCACTTTCCCCTGCCCCCCAAAAAAACCAGGAGAACAAATCTGCCTGTAAAGTGTTGCTTTCTTGAGTCTGCAGAGAGCCTTAAACAATAATGGAAGGAGCTCTAAGAGGTATGAACTAACCTCCAAGGGGAGGTTAACTTTGAAATCTAAAAGGGCTAATTTAAATGTCAGCTCTTTCATGGCTGTTTATTCCACTAAATGTGCAACAGCAGCTGAACCAAAACCAATTTATTCAGCCCTAGACAACAGGTTATCAAGTTTCAAGCATTACATCACAGTAAACCCTATTGGCTGAACATATCCTGAAGGCACCTCAGCACAATCACTAGCAAAGAGAAAGGTTGTTTTTTTTTAGCTTTTTATGTTTGTCAAATACATTGCAGTCACCATTGTAGCTTAACAATTTTTGGTCATCTCAGGATGAGATCGGACAAAGACACAAATAGACTGACTACAGTACAACCAGGCACTGATTTAGCAAAAAGTAACCATAAAACAGGAGTTAAGACATCCAGTAAGCCTTTGAGTGACAGCCATAGACCAATTCTAGATTAAGACCCCGTAATTACCAGGCATCATAAAAGCATGAGAACAATCTTGACCAAGCTACCCATTAATCAGTTACTGTCCTTTCCCCCCAAAAAATCTATTTCTTCTTCTTCCACAGAAAGCAAAAATACTCAGCAACGCTCACTGGTTTCAAAGTGCACACAAAACAATTAGGATCTACGTGCCCTAAGTGAGCAGGAAAGTATTGTTACTAATTTTTCTATGGCATTGCCTTTTCTCCTGTTGCAGCAAGTTATGCCTAAAATCAGACTACCTGCATGCTTAATATAGCACTGGGCAAAGCTTTTCAGATTAGTCTATTTGCTGACAAATACACTTTTGGGTTGATCAAAAATATTTGCAAATTCGAGTTGAATTTGGTGAATAGTTTCCACCAAAAAAGAAAATTAAGTCAAACCCTTTTGTTTCAGCTTTTTGTCCTGAAACATTTTGTTTAGAAATTTAGCTACATTTATTTAAAAACAGAGTAAGAGACACCTTAAAACAAAACAAAAAGAAAAAAGAAATTTCAGTAAGAAAAATCAAAATGTTTCCATGGCAAAATATTTGTCAGACTTTTCCGTTTGGCTCCTGAACAAAAAAAAGAAACCAACACAAAAAAAATATAACCAAGACTTCTGCAGCAGTGGGCTGCTTCTACCTTGCAACCAAGCTGCACCTCTAGAGCAGGGCCAACACCTGTTCTAGGGTGGGGGAAGGCGCACGCAACAGTCTCTGGGGGTGCAGCCAGCACTGGGCACAGAGGCTGCCAGGAATGGAAATCAGCACTGCGGATGTTGACTGACCCACAGGCTGGGTGGCCCACTAAGGTGAGTCAGGGGGTGGAGGTGGTGCTCCCTGCCTGCCCCCCCATGGGGGCTGGTCTGTGCCTTGCTAGGTGGGTTGGCACAAGCTACCTGACATCACTGCTACTCCCCCCCACACACACAATGTTCCTCCATGCACCCATAGGGAGGCGTGCCCCACGGTTTGAAAACCTCTGTTCTAGAGCATATTGAGACAGTAAATGGAGCATCACTAGCATCCTGTTACCTCACGGCTAGACGGTTTGCAGGCACCCAGGGTCCGACTGCCCTCTCACTTACACTGATGTAGCTATTGACTTTGTTTGAGTGACTGATAAATGTACACCTCACGCAGATATAATCTACTAATCAGGCCCTTGCATGTGGGTGGCTGTAACAGAGTCTTTACCTCTTCCCCATGTGGGGACATTGCCATTCCCTCATTTCCCCCTCTCTGCAATGGCCTTCCCAGGATGGAAGAGTGATTTGAGATTTGGTCCTAGGACCAAGCCCAGGGAAAATCCTATCCTTTTGGGGTAAGCAAGAAGTCCTGACAAGTCATTCCCCCAAGAGAGAGTTCCACCCTAGGTCCCCCTCAGGCCAAACAGCTAATTAGTCCCTTGCCCAGCGCCTGCTCTGACCTTTCCCCTCTTGGAGGTAGGGTTACCATAGGTCGGATTTTCCCAGACATGTCCGGCTTTTTGGGCCTCAAATCCCCGTCCGGGGGGAAATCCCAAAAAGCCGGACATGTCCAGGAAAATAGGGAGGTAGGGCGCAGCGGTGCGGGGCCGGGGGCCGGCGCGGTGCTTGGCAGGGCCTGGGGCGCGGGGCCGGTGCAGTGCTTGGCTGCCCCGGGGGCCGGGCTGGGGGTGCGGGCACTTGGCTGGGGCTGGGACCGGTGCGGTGCTCGGCCGGGGCCGCAGGGCCGGCACGGTGCTGGGCCTGGGGCACGGGCACTTGGCCAGCGTGGTGCTGGGCCGGGGGCCAGCGCGGTGCTGGGCCGGGGGCCAGGCCGGGACCGCGGGCACTTGGCCAGGGGCCAGCGCAGTGCTCGGCCGGGGGTGCGGGCACTTGGCGGGGGCCGGGGCCCCTGCCGGGCGGGAGACACCAGGGCCAGAGTCTCTTGGCCTGGGCCAGCCAGCCGCCAAAGGGAGCCGCTCGGCCAGGGGGGCTGGACTGAGCCACGCCGCACCCCACCCCAGCTTACCTGCTGCCTCCCTGTTTCAGGCTTTCCGCGAACATTTGATTCGCAGGAAGCAGGGGAGGGGGAGGAGCAGGGGGTGGAGCGTTCAGGGGAGGGGGCAGAGTTGGGGCAGGGCTGGGAAGGGGCGGAGTTGGGGCAGGGCCAGGGCCCCATGGAGTGTCCTCCTTTTCAAAAATTAAAATATGGTAACCCTATTGGAGGGGACTGGGGGTTTCCACCACAGGCTCCAGAAAACCCAGCTGTGCCCCACCCAAGAAAGGAAGCTAGCACTTGGTTCCAGGTCCAAGCTCTTTACTCACAGCCTCTTCCTTCACCCCTCTGCAAGAGGGGCTTCCACACAGACTCTCCCACTCAGCCCTGCCACAGGCTGCTTCCTCAGCTCTCCAGACAGCTGCACTCTCAGTCTTGGCCAATCCATGGTTTCTCCCAACACCTTCTGCTCCCTGCAATTCTCTCACTTCAGAGGGAAGGCTTCACCTTATATTTGCTGGCACTCCTTCCCATCATGCCTTACAACAGACTAAAATTTCCAGGGTCCCCCAAGGAACTATATCTCCCAGAAGGCCCTTGCGCCACACCATGTTTGCCCTATAGCCTGCCTTAAATGCCCAGTATTTGGAGTAGGGAGGGGGAATGGCCTGTCCTTAAAGGGACAGTGCACCTTGTGACAGTAGTAGAGAAGCATCATGTCAAAGGAAAGGCACAGCATCAGAACGCAGACTAAAGCTTCAATCCTGCAAACACTGAAGCACATGCTTAACTTTACTCATGTGACCAGACCTATAGAAATCAGCTTGTAAATTTAAGCCTGTGCATCCATGTTTGCAGGATTGGGGCCTAAGGGTATGTCTACAATGCACACACACAGTGGTGTGTAGAGTACATACCCCCTCACATGAGTATACATAGTGGTGTAGATGGCAAGGCACTGCTAAGGTGAGTAAAGTAAAGATAGGCCCGAATCTACACAGCTCTCTACACACCCAACTATTGCCTCCCCCATCTATTTTTAGCAGTGTAGTATCCCACTGCCTCCTTGCTGCTGGAGTCTTTCCCTGCCAGAGGGAAAGTTGTCTGCAGCAGTTTATGGCTCTGATAGCTCCCTGCCCCCAGAGTTTTTTCCCATTGTCCCCTCTGCCCACCAGAACCTTTCTCTGACGCATGTAGCTCCACACCAGAGTGGGCATGGCTTGCTTTTTGTGGTGGCATGTAGCTACACGGATCCGATCTGCTGCCACTGGTGTGCAATGTAGACATAGCATAAGAGACAGTGATGGCTAATGCCGGGGTGGCCAACCTGTGGCTCCGGAGCAGCATGTGGCTCTTCAGAGGTTAATATGTGGCTCCTCACCTAGGCACTGATTCCGCGGCTGGAGCTATAGATGCTAACTTTCCAATGTGCTGGGGGGTGCTCACTGCTCAACCTCCTGCTCTGCCCCAAGCCCTACTCCCACTCCACCCCTTACCCCAAGGCCTCTGCCTCTTCCCCTAAGTCTGCCATGCCCTCGCTCCTCTCCTCCTCCCCCCCATAGCCTCCTGCGCATGTGAAATAGCTGATTGTGGTGGGCGGGGGAGTAGGCGCTGATTGGTGGGGGCTGCCGGGAAGTGCTGAGGGCTGGGAAGCAGATGGGGGGCTGCTGACGTACTACTGTGGCTCTTTGGCAATGTACATTGGTAAATTCTGGCCCCTTCTCAGGCTCAGGTTGGCCACTCCTGGCTTATGCGGACAGCAGGAGCCTGTGCAGAAATAGATTTCCTATTTTAGTCTCAAAACTGATTTTACTAAATTTTCTAACCAGGTCCAAACAGTCTTACAAATATACCGAATATGCATTTATTGCTGGAAGGCTGTAAAAGAAAAAAATTAAAGAACATGAAAACTGATAATTCACATGCCTTACAACTGATTGCTAAGCACACACAAGAGCTAAGAAAACATCAACCAATACACTTACTTTTATTAACGCCAGAGGGAAGGGTTGAAGACTGGGAAAGAACAAGCCAAAAAGCATAAAGGCAAGGCAAGGCTGGAACTATAGGCTTGAAGTCAAGAGTGAGCAAGTGTTGTGTGAAAAATCTCTCCCAGCTGGTGGAACAAGAAACAATATTTCTGTGAGTTCACTGAAAACGGAAGCCTATTTTATTTTATTTTGGTGAAAATGACAGGCAGTTTTCCTGGATGGGAAAGTTCCACCAAACAGGTGAGTTTTTCAAAAGAAATGGCAAACTCCCAGCAGCGGCAAGCTTAAGAAAACTTCCCAGATGGTAGAATTGCAAAACTTTTCACTCAACCCTCCTTCCCCTGATCTCCCATGAAATCAATGTAAACCCAAAGCAGAAGGCAATTTGATGACTAAGAAGGAAAAGAGACTGTAGGTCACATCCTCAGCAGGTGTAAATAAGCATATGTCTTTGACTGGCTGGAAATCTAACCCATCTTGTGTTGCAAGATTAAATGAATCATAGAATATCAGGGTTGGAAGGGAACCTCAGGAGGTCATCTAGTCCAACCCCCTGCTCAAAGCAGGACCAATCCCCAGATCCCTAAGTGGCCCCCTCAAGGATTAAACTCACAACTGTGGGTTTAGCAGGCCAATGCTCAAACCACTGAGCTATCCCTCCCCTGATGAAAGCTGTCCCATGCTGAAACTGGGGTGGCAAGGAAAGGAAAGGATCCCAGGCAAAAAGATATAAACTAAAAACCCATGCAGAACCCAGTTCATAGCATTCAGTCCAGGGTAGCGGTGCTTACCCCACTGTAGCAGATGATAGTTTCTGAACCTGTGCTGTTTCACTCTGTACGTACGTAACATCTCAATAATTGTTTGTACAGTGCTTAGCAAAATGAGGCCCCGATCTCTGCTGGTAACTGCAATCGAGAGGCAAATCTCTATTGCTAAATGTTCTCCAACAGCAGATGCTCTGTGAATGCAAGTCATAGACACAGCAGAAGAGAGGGATAGAAGGGTTTGCTCTTCAGAGACAGGCACCCTTGTGGGATGTTACATAAAACACAACATTGTCTGAGAACTCTGAGCACTTGGGGAGCTGTTACCTCGTGATAATGACAGAAAACAACAGCAGACAGGTGAAAATCTCCTTACTGCAGCAATATAGCAGATTGCAATAACATTGTCAATTAAGCAATGTTCTTCACACATTAATCCAAAATGAACATTCCCAAAATCCAAGCAGGTTTTCTAATGAATAATGAATCTGTTTTCTTCTAGTCCTGAATATTCTTCAGGGGATTGTTAATAAATCTTTCAGTTCTTAGATACACACCATATTTCCTGATGAGCAACTCGGCCTGTTTTTGTTTAATTTTTGTTTTTTAAAAAAATTTTATCAGTTGCAAAGTTCTGACTTTCCTCCACGCCTCCTTCATTTCACAGCCCCTAACTCATCCCGTCTTAAATGTAGCCTGCAGGAACAACAACTAGCAGAAGTCATTTCATCCCACACTAGCTTTTGGTTGGGAAATATGCCACTTGGATGCAAACAGTTTATCTGTGGGCCCAGATATTTACTGTGTTACAAATTCTCCCCAGATATCTAAAGAGGCAGGAGTGAAAGCTAGAGCAATTAGAAATGTGGACATGTCAGTGTGAATTAAGTTATCATCAATATCGCTCCTCAGGTGTTATAAGAGAAATACTTTGTGCTGCTTAAAATGTGATTCTGCTCTGACAAGTTGTGTTGCAAGCCATAGCATTGCGGGGATACCTTGTTTATTGTTATTCACTTACGTCCATATCAAATATTCTCTGTGTGGAAGTAAAGATATGTTTTTAGGAACACAGGACTTGCCATATGGGATCAGAGCAGGGGGTCTAGGATCCTGTCTTTAATAGCAAGCAGGAGCAGATGCTTCACAGGACGGTATAAGAATGGTTGTAATGGACAATTAAAGAATAACCCACCCATAGAGGAAGATAATTAGTGTTTGGTTTATGCACACATTGTACATCCCTTGGTATATTGCTATCCTAGCCACTGTAATTGCGGATGTTCTCATCACCGTATAAATGCCCAGCATGATTCAAAAAAGGATTAAGCTCTTCAATTCATGGCCCAGATCCCCAGGTCTGGCTCAACTAATGCTTAGGACAAGATCCGATGGGTGGGTAGCACAAGGTGACTTAAAGCCTTTACTCTCCCCTGATCCTGGGGGCAGCTTGACCAGCCAGTAACAACCAGACCACTAAGTAGTCTGGCTAGGGGAGAGGTGATGCTGAAGCAGAAATCTCTCCTCTTCACCATGTGGATAGGAGGAAGGAAATAGCCCAGACAGCCAGAGCTCAAGAGAACTTTATGGGTGAAATACCCCATCTGCAAAGGGCCAGGTCAGCAGTAGATCAATGCACCAGTTAAGTTTCATGCAAGCTCTATTTTTAGGATGTAACAGAATGATGTGTGCTGGCCCTTGAGAACAGGCAGGGCCGGCTTTAGGACCTGCGGGGCCCGATTCCGCGGTCTGGGTCTTTGGTGGCACTTTGGCAGCGGGGGGTCTGCTCCGCGTCTTCCGCAGCACTGAAATGCCGCCGAAGACCCCGGAGCAGACACACACACACACACACGCCCTGCCGCCGAAATGCTGCCGGAGCGGACCGCTGCCGGGTGAGCCTAAGGCGCGGGGCCCTCTTACCTGCAGGGGAATCGGCCTAAAGCCGACCCTGTGAACAGGGGTGAATTTCTCCCTATACGCAACACACCTCTATAAGCAGAGGATCACTGATCATGTAGTCCTAGTTCCAATCTGTTGGCAGCATATTTGGACAAGAGAATGGGGATCCAAATATGCTATGCATTTGCTGAAAAATATTGGGTCCAATTCTCCTCCCCTGCCCACCAGTTTTACACTCATGTACCTGTATTGACTGAAGAAGAGCCACATCCAATTTACACTGGTAATCGGGATTATGCGTTGTATTTGTGTGGCCAACTTTGGTCCACACTAAGGGAACTGTGTTATTTGATTAATTCAGTGTGCTGGGTAATATAGCCAATATTTTCAATAACTACAGCATCGTCAACCAGCGTTTGTGAAGAGGTAATGAAAGCCTTGTACACCATAGACTATGATAAAGAACAAGATTTGTTTTGAAATTCTGCAGGGAATAGGCTCTCTCTGTGTAGTGTAATTCACCTTTTGAGAGCCTTACTACGTACTTCATGCTACTGACAACATGTGACATTGTGAACGTTAATATTTATTGCAGCCAGAGACGTTGCAACCACTATATTTAATAGAACAGCTTCCACTAAAGTTAATGGGAATTGTGTTATTGATTTACATGCAGGTAGGATCAACTCACAGGATGGCTTTCCATTAGAAATAATAGGAATGCATTTTATTGGCAATGCCGTGAGAACTGGAAAGAAGTAGTTTATGCAACTCCTTGGTAAATTCCTAATGATATTGCCATAAAGTGTTGTTTTTAAATGCAACACGTGTCATACTAAGGTCCCAACACTGGAACAGACTGCAGCCGAACCTGTGTGACCATATATGAGAGTAAGAGGACATGAGGCACTCTCTTGCACCCCAGCACTAAGTGCCCCGTATCATGGCAGCTGCACAGGGGGCAGAGCAGACTTTGAGGGGCCGCTGTGTCCCCAATTCCTGTGCATGAGGTAAGTGTAGGAAGGAATGGGTAGGGAAGAGGTAGCCTCTGCCTCCACCCATTTTTACACTGGCCAGTACAGCTGCACAAACATACCAAGAGACATGGATGCACCCCGATATAGGGCCAACTCCAAAGCAAGGGGAAATCCAGGAGGCAAATCGTGGTTCAAAGTAGAGCTGGGTAAAAGTTTTCAACGAAAACTTATTTCTACCAAAGAAATGCAAATTTGGCAACACCAAAACATTTTGTGAATTGGTGACAGTTTTGCCAAATTGTTTTGGTTAAAAGAAAAAATCTGGAAAAACGCTAAATGAAACATTCTGATTTTTCAGTTCAAAATGACTTTTATTAACAAGCAAGCATTTTGAAATGGTCAAACTCAAAGCCAAACATTTCATTAAGCCCAGAATGATTTTTCTCCAAATTTTCAGAATTGCCAGTGATCAGAAAAAAAAAATCCATTCTTTGCAGTTCTAGCTCTGTCATAACAGAGCGTCCCACACAGGGCCTATGGCCAAACCATCACTGAGCCCATTGTGTGCGTTAAAGTCAACAGCAGAACTCTCATCAATGTCAGAACAAGATACAGCCCTTACCAGTGGCGGAGCTAGCAGGGGACATTTGGGTGGGCCCCGACTTAGGGTGAGTGTGCAATGATGGGGGGCGGGTAAAGGGGGGGATATGATGGATTCAGGGGCCTACCTCCTCCAGTCCAGCCAGCCTTGTGGAGGGGCGATGGATGCTCTGTCCAGGGGCCCCCCCAGGGGTCCACGTGTGCACCCAGCTCCAGGAGGAGATGCCACTCTCCAGCATGCACAGCTCCCAGCACCTGTCCCTGTCGCACTGCCCCACAGCGGGCTTGGCTGTCCGAGGTGGCAGGCCTATGTTTTTTGATGATCGCTGCTGCTGGGCCAGCCACAAGATGCATAGGTAGGCCACAGTGTCTAGATATAGATCAAGTCTAAGGTTCTAAGTATGATTCATGCAACAGATAAATGCTTCTGAGCCAAGCTAGTGCTTCAGTGCTTTTATTTTTTGTCTCAACTTTTTTTGGGGGGATGAATATTTGTGTTGAGCTGCAGATTGAAACGATGGCAAACTTTTCTCTATTTATCCGGCACTTTGTGTGTCTTGCAGCTATTCCAGCTATATAGCTGTCCTCCAACTGACCTCAAACCTGGACTGAAGGGAGGGAAGCTATGCTTTTAGGTGAGTGAAGGAACAATATGCTTTGCCAGCTCTTCCTTGAATGGTTGCCTAGCTGACTGCCAGCTGCTCCTTCCTGTGCAAGGCAATTTTGTGATGTGCACTACTACAGAGTGCCTGGGACCAAGATTAGGGTGCAAAGCTAATTCACTTACTGTTAATTAGGGGTAAATTCCAGCTCTTTGATCCCCGTTTTGTTTAGCAGCACACCAAATACCTCCAAGATAAGCATCTTTGGTGCAATCGAATGAAAGCAGCGATCCAGAAAGGGACATGGAATTCTGTCAGCTTCAGTACTCCTTTCACTCTTGATTTTAAGTTGCATTCAATAGCCCTCAGGAAAATTAGTTTATAATGCTTAGTGGTTACAGGTTTATCAGATATGCTTTATTTAAAATGTGCTCTAAACTATGTATCAAAAACTAGATTAATGTTTTTTTGCATCTTCCCATTTCAAATATTATTGCTCCTTTAACATTGTAGATGCCAACTCATCCTTCCCGTTTTTCCTCCTCTTATAATCGTCCCTCACTTTCTTTTCAAAGATTTTACTTGAGACGATGCACAAATTTAAAGGACCTGCAAGCCCATTTTTCTTCAATTACACCATTGAAAGAGAAATTCAGAATGTTTGGCCCTACTTGGCAATAGCCTAGCCCTTAATGGACACCATGGAGTTTCTTGCTATTCCTGTTTTGGATTATAGAAAGTTTTGCATGGAGTAGAGTACTTTAAAGGGGCGGGAGGCAAAGGTCGGTTGAGTATAAGAATGCTGTTCTGATTCTGGTGGAACAGCTTTGGAAAAGAGGAAGTTTTTGCAGCATTCCTATAGGTGGATAGACTCTGGATTCATCTAATCTCCTCTGGAAGTGGGTTCCTCAGTTGGACCCTCTCATTTGAGAACATTAGGTCTCCAGCTCTCCCATTTCATTCTGCATTGGTCTTAGATGAGCACTACTCTCCTGGCAGTTCAGTCATCCTGCTAATGCAGGATTTTCCCCTAAAGTTAGGTCACATGCAGAATCCTTAATTCTTTGGTATTTTCTGCACCAGCGTTTTCCCGCAGCAGAAGGCTGTTTTCTTCCCCCTCTAGCCCCCTTAGAAAAAACATCTCACACTTCTGAAAATGATCAGAATGGAGACAAGTTTAGGAAGAAGCAGCCCCAAGTGCAGAACCAGTGTCAAGGCTGAAACCCCACTCTGGCACTTTGAGTGCAGAAGGTGGGGACCCGCAAGGACTTTAAAAATTAATACTTGCCACTCCAGGCTTGTATTACACTCCCAAGGTTACAGCTTTTCTCTGACCTTGGCTTGGTAAACGCTGCCACCACTCAAATGCAAAAAACTCCTTGAGCCCAGGAAGGGAATTCCTCCCTGTGGGGTACCCTCAAGCCCTTTCACCCCTCTTCAGGGAAGAGCTGAGAAAGAAAGAAAATAAAGGAAATTAGCTGTTGCCACCAGCCTGCCCTTAGCTCCTGGACTTTCCTCCTCAGTCTCCAAGGTCTAGTTCAGCCCAGGAACCTCTGGTGCTTCTTGGTCTGTCTTTATACACCTCCTTGAATCTGGCCTCACAAGCTTTCTCTTGGCCCAGGCATTCTAGTTTCAAGCTTTGACTCCCTGTCTTCCTAGGTTCTCTCAGGCCTTCCAGTTCTGCAGGTTAGCGCAAGCCCATCTGCTCTCCTCCCCAGCCATCCCTTAAGACCTACTCCTTGCCCAAGTGTAGTTGGGCAGGGCTAACTGAACAGAACTGACTGGCCTGTGGCCTCTTGGTCCTTAAAGGGCAAGCGGCCCTGTTACAATAGGTAATTATATCCCATTATCATTTGTATCACAGTAACATGTAAAGACCCCCAGCAAAACTAGGGCTGCATTTTAATAGGTTCTATACAAACAGATAAGAGACATCCCCCACCTCAAAGAATTTATCATCAGAACTAAAGACAAAAGGTGGAAGAAACTAAGAATTGCTATCCCCACTTTACTGACGGGAAAGAAATGGAGACACAGAGAGATTAAATTATGTGACCAATGTCATGCAAGGTATCTGAGCAAAGCGAAAAACTGAATGCCAGTCTCCTGAGTACTCATCCAGCTTGGGTTAGCCACAAGACAATAGCTCCTCTCTACTGCAGAGTGATAAGATGAAAAATGTTTAATAGCATTAATCCTTAACTTAAAATAAGTTTTTATATTAGGGTTCCGCCTTAATTTACAAGCAAGTCCTGCAGCTTCTTTGGGTTTCTTTTTTGTCTTCTGCTGAACACAGTAAAATGCCAATTCCTGGCAAGCTTCCTCAAGCGGGTGTGTTTCTAGTGGGGTTCTTCAGGGGTCAGTGCAATGACCTGGAAGAAAACATAACATCGTCACTGATAAAGTTTGCAGCTGACACAAAAATTGGGGGAGTGGTAAATAAAGGGTTAGGACTTCTGGATCACTGAGCTGAATCAAATGATCTGGATCACTTGGTAAGCTGAGCTCAAGCAACGATATGCAGTTTAATATGGCTAAATGTAAATATATACATCTAGGAACAAAGAAGATAGGCCATAATTACAGGATGTGGAGGCTCAATCCTGGGAAGCAGTGACTGAAAAAAATGTTGGGAGTCATGGTGGAGAAACAGCTGAACATGAGCACCCAGGATGACACTGTGGCCAAAAGGGCTAGGTGGTCGTTGGCTGCGTAATCAAGGAAAACTTGAGGAGAAATAGAGGAGTGATTTTTTTTACCCCTTTATTTGGACTGGTGCAACCACTGCTCGAATACTGCATCCAGTTCTGGTGTCCAAAATTCAAGAAGGATGTTGATAAAGGGGGAAGGTTCAGAAAACAGCCAGGAGAATTATTCCAGGATTAGAAAACATGCCTTTTAGTGGTAAGATTCACAGAGCTCAATTTATTTAGATTAACAAAGAGAAGATTAAGGGGGTGACTGGATCCCAGTTTATAAGTACACAGGGAACAAATATACAATGGGCAACCTAGCAGACAAAGGTATCACATGACCCAAAGGAGTTGAAGCTAGACAAATTCAGACTGAAAATAAATTGCAAGTTTTTAACCACTATAGCAATTTCCCAAGTGTCCTGGTGGATTCTCCATCACTGGCAATTTTTAAAACAAGACTGGCTGTTTTTTGAAAGATGATCTGTAGGCATAATTATGTGGGAAGTTCTCTGGCCTCTGTTATACAGCAGGTCAGAGTAGATGAGCACAATGGTCCTGTCTGGCCTTGGAATCCGGGAATTTATCTTGACCCAGAGAGATACGTGACCAATTATGGCAGAGCTAGCCTGTATCCAACCTCCAAGAATCGTTAGATAGAAAAAACAAGAGACCATTTTTGTTACTCTGGCATGTTACATTGTTCCAATACTGGTTTACAGTGACCCAGTGCTGTGTATTGCTAATTGCTATACGTTCCACTGTTCCATCTAGACACTGGGGCCTACCTATGCACCACGCGACTCAATTGCTTGTGGTTACAAGCTACATCCGCCCTTTCGTATACTACTAAAAATTAACTAACAATTAAAATGAAGTAACATTATCCCTTATATTTTCTAATGCCAGTTTGGATAAATGTCATCCCTGGAAAGTAGACATCTAACATTTCAGATACTGGATAGTTGACATTAGGTAGAGCTAGTTTTCATTTCAAGGCTTTGGCAAGTTTTTTGGATCCTGCTAACACTATCTTACTATCAGCTACTTGGCAGAAGTGTCTTTTCGTGCCCAGTGCCAATCAGTCTCTTTAGCTATTGATTGCACATAAATGCCGCATACAGAATTTCACACAAACACAGTGCTGATACATTAGCTCCTGCATGATGAGGTGATACACTGGCCACAGGCCAGCAGGAGTACTGGCTAGAGCAGTGTGATGTCGTTTTGGTGAGCAGGGAGTTAATGCAAACCCCTTTTTTTGGTTTTGGTTCATGCCACAATAATGTCTCCGAGCCCCAATCCAAAACCAAATGCAAAAGGCACTTCTCAGGAAGGCTAACAATATATATTTATAGGCATTTCTAGACAGCCATTTTGGACATAAGATCAGCTAAAAAATGTAGGAACCCTTTCCAAAAGTGAACAACAGGTTCATTTTCAAAACACCAGGCCCACCATTTCTGAGCTGCCTTCAGCACTAAAATAGGGAGTCAGGGTTGGGCAAAATGTTTATGTCTTGATTTTAATTACTTTAAGCACAGGGCCTACCCCGTCCCTCCATGTATGTCATCCCAAGGTCGGGGATGCTCTAACTCTTATATATTATCTCAATTGTGTATAGGCAAGACAAGCAAGACAACGTTTAAAATAATAATAATAAAATCATAAAAAAGATGAAGAGCTAAATGGTCTTGAGCCAATCAATGGCCTCTGAATCAGCAGTATTCAGCTTGAGAAAACCTCCTGGGAGCCCCACCCACATAAGACCGAACATCCACCACACGCGATGCATCCTCCACAGACACACCGTGTGCTCTCTTGGATGCCCCAGACATGGTTGGTCTTGGTGCAGCAAACCATGCAACATCTGAACCTCTTAAGCTGGTTCCAGAGGTGGCATGGGAGCCCAAAGCCAGGTAGCCATTCATCCGGCCTGACAATGATGAATGAGTTCCTGGTAGTGGCAGAGGCTCTCTCCCATTCTGTCCGCCACTGGGAGGTGCTGATATTATCAACTGATCAGAAGTGTGCAGCACTGTCTAGACAGGATTTCTGCTGTGCAGGTGGTTGAGGGGTACATCCCATATATTCCTGAATAGTGGCAAGTGTGACATTTTGCAGTACCTCTGCTGCTCAGTTTGTTGGCTACATTCTGAGCAACCATTCTCTAGAGAAGAAACAGAAAACGGAACTAGAAAAGGCATTGCAATCAATGAAAACAGGGAAAGGCTTCAGCTTTGACAGTGCATCACCAGAAATACAACAACATCTTGGGGAGAAAAGCCAACATCAGTTATCTGTCTTCATGTCCCGTGTCATATAGGAGAACATGATATGGTAGAAAGCTACGGTGATGGCTTTGCCAATGACCACTCTTTAGCAGCCAGCTATTGCTCATTGTCACTCCTGAGTTGTAGCTACAAACTCCTGGAATACAGTGTGACGGGTTGGGTCACAGAAACCCCCTTGGGACTGCCACCTGATTACTGGTGGTGCTGGGATTACCTCTTAGCCCATTTTCCCTGGCAGCTTGGGACGTCAGTGCCTTGCCTGGTTGTGCCTGACACGCTAGCCTGCTACAAACACAGACCCAGGTCTGAACCATGTTCCACAAAAGCTGCAGGCTTAACTGAAAACAGCTTAGGAAGTGCTCCTGTCTCCAACACCCAGATACCCAGTTCCCAATGGGATCCAAACCCCAAATAAATCTGTTTTACTCTGTATATAGCTTATACAGGGTAAACTCATAAATTGTTCGCCCTCTATAACGCTGATAGAGAGATATGCACAGCTGTTTGCTCCCCCAGGAATTAATTGCTTGGTCTGGGTTAATTAATAAGTAAAAAGTGATTTTATTAAATATAAAAAGTAGGATTTAAGTGGTTCCAAGTAAAAACAGACAGAACAAAGTAAATTACCAAGCAAAATAAAACAAAAGCATGCAAATCTAAGCCTAATACAGTAAGAAACTAAATGCAGGTAAATATCACCCTCAGAGCTGTTCCAATAAGCAGATTGGACTTCCTGCTAGTCTGGGTCCAGCAATCACTCACACTCCTGTAGTTACTGTCCTTTGTTCCAGTTTCTTTCATGCATCTCTTTTGGGTGGAGCGGCTATCTCTTGAGCCAGCTAAATACAAAATGGAGGGGTTTCTCAGGGCCTTATATAATCTCTCTTGTGGGTAGAAACCCCTTGTGTTTTCCTATGCAGAATCACAGCTACAAGATGGAGTTTTGGAATCACATGGGCAAATCACATGTCCATGCATGACTCAGTTCTTTACATGTTACATGCTTACATGTTAGTTTGAACGTTCCCAGGAAAGCTCGGATGTGGATTGGTGTCTCTTAAAGTCCATTATCAGCTTAAGTGTTTCTTGATTGGGCACTTACTGAGAATAGTCTTTTCTCAAGCAGCTGACCAAATGCTTCACTGAGGCTACTTAAAATCAAACAAGTACATAGCCAATATTCATAACTTCAGATACAAAAATGATACATGCATACAACTAGGATGAATATATTCAGTAGATTATAACCTTTGCAGAGATATATTACATGGCATATCTAGCATAAAGCATATTCCAGTTATGTCATATTTACACTCATAAGCATATTTCTATAAAGCATTATGGGGTGCAACGTCACAAACATAATCCTACAAATAATTATACCTATGACAGAACAACTTTTGAGTGATGACCAGGCAGGTTTCCAATCAAATTGAAGCACTTGTGACCAAATGATAGCACTTATTATGTACATGAGAATAAATTTCAAGAGAAGAAATCTGGAGCTGTCTTTTTTGATCTTACAGCAGCCTTTGACTGGCCTGCTGTATAAGATGTCAAGAGTTCTTCCTAGATATGTTGTCATGGCAACTGAGCTGATACTTCTAGATAGACACAGATTCCTGCAAGGCTTGGTGCTGGCACGCATTTGAATGTATTCACCAATGACTTACCGAACTCATGTATGATGACGATATCTGCTTGGCTTCAAGGGACTGTCACTTCCAAAGACTGAAGAGAACCTGAACAATGGATGGGTCTACACTTACCCGGTAGTTCGGCGGCAAGCAAATCGAACTTCTGGGTTCGACTTATCGCGTCTTGTCTGGACGAGATAAGTCGAACCCGGAAGTGCTCACCGTCGACTGCGGTATTCCCGCTCGGCAAGAGGAGTACGCGAAGTCACCGGGGAAGCCTGCCTGCCGCGTCTGGACTGAGGTAAGTTCGAACTAAGGTACTTCGAACTTCAGCTACGTTATTCACGTAGTTGAAGTTGCGTACCTTAGTTCAAATTGGGGGGTTAGTGTAGACCTGCCCAATGATATGGCTGCCTTAGCTGACTTCTGCAAGAAATAGAGACTGAAACCAAATACATCAAAGACTGGTCAACATGCTTCCACTGACACCATGGTCAGAATCAACTTGAGCTTAACACTTTTTAGAATGGTTAGCACACAATTCAAAGCCGGTGTATCTAAAGGTCACCCTAGATCTCTCTCTCACACATACACACACACACAAATATACCATCTCACTAAAGTGGCTTGAATGTTCAAGAGCAGAAACAAACTGGTAGGGTCCACTGGTTAGCCAGTATGCAAACACTGCTCAGTTTGGAGCTTTCCGCTACTCATCTGGTGAATACTGTGCCCCATTTTCTTTAAATTCTGCCCACACTAGACTAAAACACCAGGAAAATTATCCCAGGCACACTGCAGCCAACAAAACTTGTATGGTTACCAGTCCTAGCCAGTATTCCTCTACCTAATACCCAGCATCAGAGTGCTCTAACTCATGTCCCATAGCGGGCCATGGCAAGCAGAGAATAGCTAGAACAGTGTGCTTCATTCACACCTTCTTCCCTCTTCTGACCATCCTCCAATATACCCCCTGTAATCGAGAGCTGGCATATCTATCCTGCCTATTCTGCACTATTAAGGAAGTCCCTTACATGGGGGTATTCCCTGGGAGCCATTTAGAACATTAAATGTATAATAGAAAGGTACCACCCGACTGTGGCTACTGTGTTCCCTAAACTTTGAATGACCTTTTTAATACAATCCCTTTCCATAATGAACAAGAAATTCTTAGCAACAATAGTAAGACTCAGACTCCATTCTCATTTCAACAGGACATACCTATTAACCTCCATGGAAATTGTCCCACAGTGAGAGAGTAGAACTTGGCCCAAAGTGTCTCCAACAGTCATGTTTACACGGAAGAGAAAATAAAATATAGACTCTAAATTTAAAAGTAACTTTAGTCACAAATTTGGCTTTAGTTTAAACCATTTCTATAAAGTGCTCAGTTCTATACTGCTGCTCAACAGTAGCAGAGCTGTGCAAATAACCGTTTTTTCAGTTGGCTGGCAAGTCTGAAAATTGAAAATAAATTAATGTTGGGTCTAACTGAAAATAAAATTTTTGGCAAATCTAAAAGCTGGGAAAAAATCCATGTTGGGTCCAATGACGCATTTTGTTTCAATATCAAGAATTTTTTAATGTTTTTAAATTTTTAAAAATAAAAATAAAGTAAGTTTCAAAACAAAATGTCGTTTTGTGTTGAAACATTTTGTTTCAAAAGTGTTGAAAAATTTTGCCCAGTTCTGTATAGAAGCAGCTGGGTAGAATTCAATGGGCTGTGTTATACAGGAGGAAGGCAGTATGGATGATCTAATGGTCCCATCTGGCCTTAAAATCTATGAAAATAATACAGAATAGTCAATAACTAAAATGATAATAGATTATATTTATGTGCGATTATATTCTCCCATCTGCGAGAATTCCCAGGGACCATACAAGTAATATATTAAACATGACACAGATAAAGCATTTAGAACATCAGGATGTGTGAGAACAATGTGGTCTAGTAGTCTGAGAAGAGGACTGGGAACCAAGAACTTCCAACCTGTAATCCCAGTGCTGGTAGTTGGGATAATGACACTTTGGTGATGCTCAGCTTACTTTTCTGCCTTAGACAACCTTTCTCTGAAGTGAGGATAATAAACACTTACCAACCTATGCACAAGATTACTGAAGATCAGGGCCGGCTCTAACTTTTTTGCTGCCCCAAGCAGCAAAAAAAAGCGCCACTCCGCCGAGTCCCCCTCCCCGCTGAGCGCCGCGCCACTGGAACCCTCCCCCCGAGCGCCGCGCCCCGCGCTGCCCCCCCCCCACCGAGCGCCGCGCACCGTGCCGCCGGAGCACCCCCCGGCGAGCGCCGCGCTGCCTGAGCGCCCCCCCTCTGCGGAATGCCACGCCGCGCTGCCCCCCGCCACCCCAAGATTGGCCGCCCCTTAACAGGTGCTGCCCCAAGCATGTGCTTGGTTGCCTGGTGCCTGGAGCCGGCCCTGCTGAGGGTAAACTAATGTTTGTCTGGCACATGGAAGATCCAAATTGATTATTACAGTAAACAAAATTATTTGCAAGCACTTTCTAAGCCAGTCTTAAGAAACAATTTTTTAAAAAGAGACCTGTCTATTCTTTTAAAGAGGCAAATGGAAATACATTTAAAGCATTACACTATTATAAACTAATAAAAACCCATTTTTAGTAAGAAAATGATTATTTTGTAATAGCATTTTGGCCACTCCAATGCATACCAGTTTTCCACATAGCAAGCAAACCCTTATGTTTAAAATGTTGACTATGTAATTTTAATTTCTGGGCGTGATGAAATTCACCTCCACAATGGTGACTGGGAAATACATAATGCGTCGTCTTCATCCCTTAATGTGGAACTGTAGTGTTGCATTGGGGTGAATTTCATTCAGGGTCCTGAGATTAGGTTGCAGAAGACAAATTATGTAACATTTATGGGATGCTACAAAAGGCTGTTAGGGCTTTGGGGGAAGGAAGGAGGGAGGAAATCAAAAACTGAGTTCAAGTATAATTTATTGGGGCGACACGTACAGTACGACAAAGTGTCAGGGCTGTAAAAATTTACTCAGTCAGAGCCTTATCCAAAGTCTACTGAAGTTAATGGGCTTTGGATCAGGCCCATAAATCTGACATTCCTGGAGCTAAGTAGTGTCTTCTTGACCCTAACTGAGTTAACTGACATTTGAACATGTGAACGCCAGGGTCTGGAGACAGTCAATGACTTATAAGCACCAGGTTTGAGAGCAGGGGCTAAAGTCAGTGGGGTTCTTCCACTTTACCACAGAAGAAGATCTAGGCCTCATAAGTTTTGACTCCAACATTAGCAATAGACACATGGTCTGCTTCTTATGTACACTAAACTCTTAAAGTGAGGTGGGGTCTTTTACACTGCCAAAGTGGTGGGAAAGGGCAAATTAGAATCAGGCTCACAGTGTATCAAGTGGCAATAAATTAAGCACATTTACCATAATGTTTAGTAGGTTTATGAAGAGCATCTTCACACAGTGATTGTCTTCCTCCAGTGTGGGAATAAGTCTGATCTAAAGCCTAATTAAAAGTGTTTAGCTTTTCCATTTTCCAGTTGAATCAACCTGCCCAGGGCTTTGAATGCAGGCACCGTTGTGAAAAGCTTTTAACGGGAACCCAGTGAGCCTTTATTTATTTGGACACATCAATAGTCAACTAAAATTTTCAGACTACATTTCTATGTCCTTTATGAAAAAATAATGAAGTTTTTATCTATGAGATGGGTATTTATAGCGCTTCATGAATTTAGAATGAGTAGTAGCAAAGGGTTTTTTGAGAGCTAGCAGAACAATAGTGAATAAAGCATAAAGATCTGGATTTAAACTTTTGATGTGATGGTTTCTCTTCTTTTGATTCTAATTAGCTTCATGGCACCTTATAAGGAAGGCCTTGAAATATATCATTTTTTTAACTTAATTCTTTGAACTCCCACATGCTGTTTTGCCTGCATAAAAAAACCTCAGATTTTTATCACCATAAGAGTCCATTATGATCATCTAGCCTGATATCCACATAGGCCAGAGACTTTCATCCAGTAAGTATAAGAGGGGTAGCCGTGTTAGTCTGAATCTGTAAAAAGCAACAGAGGGTCCTGTGGCACCTTTAAGACTAACAGAAGTATTGGAGCATAAACTTTCGTGGGTGAATGCCCACTTCATCAGACGCAAACAGTTTGTGTCTGATGAAGTGGGCATTCACCCACGAAAGCTTATGCTCCAATACTTCTATTAATCTTAAAGGTGCCACAGGACCCTCTGTTGCTTCATCCAGTAAGGAGAGCCAGACAAAAAACACATAGCAGGTTGAGATTGATAAGTGCACATAGCTTCCGAGGAGGCTTGAACTGACGGTTTTTGGTCATATCTAGCCCTTTTAAGCCACCAGGGGAGTATCAAGGTAACAGTGTCACTGTCAAACCAATTAATACAGCTCAGGCCTCATTAAAAAACTCCAATGTGCCCTACCTAGTCATTTGCTCTCTAAGATTCAAACCACGGCTTTGCTATGATCCCCAAATAAGGGACAATATCTTGTATTGCCCCTGAAGGTTTATGGGAGTGAGATTAAGATTTAGGGAATCACAATTTCCATCCAGTCTCCTTGCTGCTTTAGGGAGACTGCACAGGGTCTATACCCAGCTATCTACATGCAGAGGTGGGGTGGGGAGAATAACAACTCAGCAGACCTACCTATAATGCAGATTACCAGTGCAGGGGCATGATCTTGTGCCCCACTGTGCTCCTGGGCCACCTTGCTAGCCAGGCTACTATTCAGCCCCACCTAAATCAGCAAGGACTAGAGTGTCTGATCTCTCCCAAAATATAATCACTGTGGGAAAATGAAGAGCAGTTGTGACAAACACAAGCACAGAGCTACACAACTGCCAAGGCGCACTATGAGATTTTCCCCGCCCCTTCATCCATAGCATCCATTTGTGCTTCCAGAGGGCCCAATGGTCTGATCCAACAAACCCTGGGTTCCTGTCCCATCCAGGTCCTCTTCAATCTGAAGAGTGGTGGCCACATTGTGAGTCCTCAAACATAGATGGGGTTATAGAAAAGAGTGAAATGGGGGAGGGCTTCAGAGCATGCTGAGGACACTCTCATTGGGAAAATGGCAACTTTATGTTTCAAAGTTCAAACAATCCATGCAGGGTAAAGGAAGGTAGATGTTATGCTTGTCCTGAGCATGCCATTGGAATGTTTCATTTATGTGCATGGAAACATCAAGAGTGGTACCAAACTACGACATAGGCCTATGTCCTTTATGAAAAAATAATGGGGATTTTATCTCTGAGCTGTGTATTTATGACTCTTCATAAATTGGGCATGAGTGACAGCAATGCTTTACCAGAGCTAGCAGAAGAATAGTAGATGAAGCATGAGCAGGAGGACTGCAGACACACTTTTGATATGATGGTTTGTTGAGCACGATGAGGGAATGTTCCCTTTTGGTTAAAAAGGCTAACACTTCTAACTGCAGCAATGAGGTCTTGCAACAGCAGCAGTGCATTACCTTACAGTTCTGAGCAGGAGAACAAAGCCTGGGGAATGTACTTTTAAAGATATATGAACATTTTCATAACAAAAGAAATATGTGCACAAATGAAAGGAGAACAGGCCTCAGGAATCCATTACCCAGCCCCAGGGAGACAGAGGCTATCTAAGGCAGTGGTTCTCAAACTTTTATACTGGTGACCCCTTTCACATAGCAAACATGTGTGTGTGACACCCCCCCCCCCCCACCGCCCCACCCTTTTAAATTAAAAACACTTTTTTACATATTTAACACCATTATAAATGCTGGAAGCAAAGCAGGGCTTCGGGTGGAGGCTGACAGCTTGCGACCCCCCGCCCATGTAATAACCTTGTGACCCCCTGAGGGGTCCTGAGCCCCAGTTTGAGAATCTTGATCTAAGGTGAAGCTCTCATTGTGGTGAAAAGGTTGCGAGAGTATATGCCATTCTTACAAAAACCCACAAAGAAAAAAGTTGCAACTTTTTATTCTTAATTGTAAGGCGGTAGGATCTAGCCAGCTAAACCGAGACCAGAGCCCCATCAAACTAGACTCTGCCCCTAGCTTCTGTGCAATGCTGGGCACACTTGAAGCAGAGAGCTCTCACCATTAAAGAGTCAGCATTTGCCAATATGCATCAGGCAGTGGTATCTGAGATACTGGTTTTTCCCAGTATTGTATTTAGAACATGAAGTAATTTTACAATATCTATTGGCAAATGTTGGCTATTTAAATGGAGACCAAGGTAGTTGGTCACAAATTAAGCACTGATCAGACATCACATACAACCAGTCTGGGGCTTATGCCAACGCTGAGCCCCGTCAGTTGAAGGAGGAGTCCCGGTACCAAACAAAGTGAGGTCAGACTAGATAGAATTGTCAGCCCCACTAAATGTGACAAATGAGTCCCAGGACTGTCAGGATAATGCTGTCAAATTACTGCTGCGCTGTCCTTGTTTTAAAACAAGTGTCTACGTTTGCACTAACTTTTTTGTGCCCTAATTTTTCGTCTCGTGTGCCTTGATTTGTTAAGTAACAGTCTGCCCTGAGGAAAAGTAACGGTCATGAGCTATCAACTTTCTAAAGTCTTTCTATGCAACTGAATTCCAAACTTTAGTTATTTTCCTTCACTAGATGATCTCTTTCTTTATTTAAAAAAAAAAAGCCATGCCCTCAGCCATTCCACTGTTGTTAAAAGCACTAATAAGACTAATAATATAAATATCCAGTATTCCAAAGCTAGCACTCAATGCCCAGAGAATGAACTACATTGCTTAAAGAAAGGGCTCATTAGGGTAACAAAGTGACAGTTTTGTGCAAGCTTCTTTTGCCATTTCTAAATGTGTGTGTTCTGACGGGATTAAAGATGTAATCCAACGGTGAGTAAAGAATATCCTTAATGACGGATTCACCTCTGGCTATATAATTAAGCAATAAGACATGACAGGCAGCGCATCATAGGGGATTTTTGCATGCCTCAGGTGCACTGTGAAGTATAATGGTGAAGGCCGAGCAATCTCAACCCCCTAAGAAGTATAATAATCCCAGCAATGTACTGCCTCATTATACCGGACAAAAGTACTGGAAGAAAAATCTCATTTTATGAATTTCCAGTACATAATGTTGATAGCCAATCAGAGACCTTCCAAAGTTCTGAAGTTCCCAAGTATTTGGAGCAAAATTCACTCCCGCTGCGTAAAGCCCAAGTAATCAGGCTTTATTACTGAACACACACAAGCATTTCTCTTCTATTTGCCGGTGAACGTTGTCATTTTATAGTCTCTAATAATCAGCCAAATCCTGCAAAAGACCCTGAAGGCAGCAAGAATGAAAGTAGCTCTGTGACACTAGAGGGCAGGATGCAAGGAACCAACATAACAGTCACTTCTCTTTAGCTTGTTGCTGACAGCTTCACTGGGTGTGTTTTAAGGGTGAGAAAATGTAAAGCCACCAGCCAAACCACCTCCCCACATCACAAGCCTCGGGGGGAGGCTACTGACACCTTGGGATGGCAGTAAGGGCCATGAGGCAACTCTAATGGCACGTGGAGGATCAAGTGAGGTGGTAGGATCCCATTCACAATCACATCTTGATTCTGCAACATGTACGTTGGCACAAAGTCAGCCTGCGTACGTTCTCGCCAAGCCGTGTGGCCTAATGTGGTAGAAAGATGGATTTGGCCTAGAGTCCATCTGCTATTCTTTCTGTACTTTCCAAAACACTCTCTACTGTAGCGCTGTATTCCTTGGGCCTCACGTTTCCAAAGGTCACTAGTGATTTTGGGTGCCTGAGTTTTTGGTTGCTCGACTCAAGACACCTTCAGTGGGCCTGATTTTTAGAGGGAGGGTGCTTTAAGGCATCTCAGGTTATGCACTCAGAAATGGAGAGGCCCAAAATGACTGGTCACTTTTGAAAATGTGTTCCCTTGGAAACGGACTTCTCTGAATCAGAAGCTCAGTTCATATGTTTTGCTGTAAGAAGACAGCCTGCACATTTTCTGTCTCCAAAAAACCAGAATGCAAATTGACTGCATATGAGATCTGGATGTGTGACACATACACACCATGCAAATCATTTAAAAAACAAAACAAAAATCAAACCTCACTTGGGAAATATTCCTTCTGCTCACAAAAGGCTAAATCAGATGATCAAACATGACACACACAATGAAATATCCAAACCACTCAGAAATACTAATATAGTCTATTCACAGTGAGTGTTCTGCATCTAGTAAGCATTCTTGCATTAAATTATAAAGGGATATAAACCATCACAGGAAAAAATATAAGTTAACCCAAGCAGAATTGTTACACTTATTGGAGTCATTAAAGACTCTATTCAAAAGAAAATGTAGGAGGTTTTCCAACTGATATTACAATATCAAAATGTCTTGATTTGTCTGCAGATTTCTTCTGTTACTCTCCTGTACATTTAACAGTTCCTTAATAAACTTCTTTGCAGGGAGGAATGTGAAAGAGATCACAGGGTAAGGCCCCAATTCACGGAAGAATCCCTGTTCAGGACAGCACATTTGCATGTGCTTAACTTTGAGCACATGCTTAAGTCCCATTAAAATGAATGATAGTCTACTTTGAAGTCAATGGGACTTAAGGGCATGCTTCAGTCCATCCCTGTTAAGCCTGTATTAAGTGCTATCCTGAAGTGCTTTCCTAAACTAGGCTCTTAACCAATACACTGTGCTATCTGGAGGTTAGTGAGAAGGATCCTGATCCGGGAATGAGCTTCTAAATTAGCTGTTACCACTCAAGAAAGATCTTTGAGTCTCTGTGGATAGTTCTCTGAAAACATCCACTTAATGTGCAGCAACAGTCAAAAAAAGCTATCAGAATGTTAAGAACCCTTAGAAAAGGGATAGATAATAAGACAGAAAATATTATATTGCCTCTATATAAATCCATGGTACACCGACATCTTGAATACTGCGTGCAGATGTGGTTGCCCCATCTCAAAAAAAGATATATTAGAATGGAAAAAAAGTTCAGAAAAGGGCAACAAAAATGATTAGAGGTATGGAACAGCTTCCATATGAGGCGAGATTAATAAGACAGACTTTTCAGCTTGGAAAAGAGATGACTAAGGGGGGGAATATGATAGAAGTCTATAAAATCATGACGGGGTGGAGAAAGTAAAGAAGGGAGTGTTATTTACTCTTTCTCATAACACAAGAACTAGGGGTCACCAAATGAAATTAATAGGCAACAAGTATAAAACAAACAAAAGGAAGTATTTCTTCTCACAACATACAGTCAACCTGTGGAACTCTTTGCCACAGAATGTTATAAAGCCCGAGACTATAAAAGGGTTCAAAAAAGAGCTAGATAAGTTCATGGAGGATAGGTCCATCAATGGCTATTAGCCAGGATTGGCAGGGATGGTGTCCCTGGCCTGTTTGCCAGAAACTGAGAATGGGCAACAGGGGGTGGATCACTTGATGATTACCTGTTCTGTTCATTCCATATGGGCACCTGGCATTGGCCACTGTCAGAAGACAGGATACTGGGCTAGTTGACCTTTGGTCTGACCCAATATGGCCATTTTTATGTTCTTATGGATGACCCGGCAGCAGTGTGTGGTGCTGATCCCACAATGAGCACCAGAACAGAAATGAAGAACTGTCTTTTGGGCCTATTGTGAAGCAGTTCACCTAGTGCAACTCTTATCATGTAACAATGGCATCTCACAAAAAGCCGCATTCTTCTAACTTAGCAAGAAGTTATTAAAATAACAAAAACAGTGTAAGTCCTAAAACCATTCTCTGCTGCCTTCTCGAACTTTGGCTTATAACCTTTGACCCTCCTCACCCTCTATATCCTACCAGTCTTCTGGCTACATTTTAAAGAAACTGTCACATATCTGCACACTTGTGACATATGAATCTACAGTAGATGTTAATGCTATGTTCACCGCACACACAGAGAAATTAGATAAAAACATAATACTTTTATGGGAAGGTTGTAATGTAACGTAACCCACAAGAACCTGAAAACAGAGGAATAAAGCAGACAGCTCCCAGGCACAACTAAACCCACATTACTTTAGGCTGGCTTTCTGCAGAGTGACTGCTGCTAGCCCGGGGTGGGCAAACTTTTTGGCCCGAGGGCCACATCTGGGAATAGAAATTATATGGTGGGCCATGAATGCTAACAAAATTGGGGTTGGGGTGTGGGAGGGGGTGAGGGCTCTGGGATGAGGCTGGGAATGAGGAGTTTGGGTGTAGGAGGGTGCTCTGGGCTGGGACTGAGGGGTTCGGAAGGCGGGGGGGATCAGGGCTGGAGCAGGGGGTTGGGGTGCAGGAAGGGGTGCAAGCTCCATCTGGGGTGCAGGCTTTGGGGTGGGCTGGGGATGAGGGGTTTAGATTGCAAGGTGCTACAGGCTGGAATCAAGGGGTTCAGAGGGCAGGAGCGGGATCAGGGCTGGGACAGGAGGTTGGGGAGAGGCTTAGGAGTGCAGACTCCAAGCAGCGCTTACTTCAAACGGCTCCTGGAAGCAGCGGCATGTCCCTTCTCCAGTTCCTACACAAAGGCGCAGCCAGGCGGCTCTGCACGCTGCCCCGTCCGCAGGCACCGTCCCCGCAGCTCCCATTGGAGCACTGGAGGCCACTGGAGTGTGTAGGGGCTGGAGCTGGGCCATGTCGCTGCTTCCAAGAGCTGTGTGGAGTGGCCCTGACCCTGCTCCCCGGCTGCAGCGCTGGAGCAGGGCAAGCCCCAGACCCTGATCCCCATCGAGAGCTCGAGGGCTGGCTTAAAACGGTCCGCAGGATGGATCCGGCCGGTGGGCTGTAGTTTGCCCACTCCTGTGCTAGCCCCTGCTCACATGATTCTCAAGAGCGCCTCCTAGCGTGAAAGAAGGACCAGGGGAACCCCGTCCACCTAAAGTGATATCTTACTATTTTAGTACAGATTTCAGTACACCACAGTTAATACGAACCGAGCTATAACAATGCTGAGTTTGGTAGCCCTTGCCGGTCTAGATCTAGAGAGCAATTTTCAGGTGTTTTAAAAGTTGCTTAAATGAACTGTGTGGAGCTGCAGCCTGTGGGACTACTGGGAGTTTCAGTGCAGCTCACTACACTCATTTTGTCCCAGCAAGTAAACCATCACTGACATTTTCCTCTGAGCACGTACAGAGTCCCTTTGGGCCTAGTCTTAATGTGAAGTTTCTGTGAGCGCACATACTGGGATACTTTTTTATTTATGCTTATCACGCGTTTCATCAGCTCCAGATTTATAAGGCCCCCACGTCCCAATTCACTGAGCATTGGGCCCATTGCCCCTTGGCCTACTTGTGTGCAAAGTGGATGTAAAATGCTACCATTCTGTCTGACTAGCGCTTTGCACCACGTGGGACTCATTTGACACAGGTATGAATAACCACCCAAGGTGCAGAGCAACAGTAATTCAGGAATTAGAGAGGGGTAAGTAATTGCTGGGCTTGAGGATGCACAGATGTGGGGGGCCCAGAATTAATTCGAGTTTTGGGGCTTGGGGAGAAGCTAGAAGCTCTGCAGTGAGAGTTCCTGCAACGGCGGCAATATTTATTTAAAAAAAAACGATCTTTTTAAAAATCTCATGATTTGGGGGGCTCTGGCTCACGATTTTTGAAATTTTGGGGGTTGTCACGGTAACGCTGCCTGCAGTGACTCAAGAACACGAGTACCAATCTCAGGGCAGACTGTTAGGAAGCAGGACACAGGCCCCAAATTGGTTGTGAATTCTATATTTAGATTCACCTGCCAATTATCAACTGTAAACTCCTCAGGCACTATAACTGCCTTAGCATGGAGTCACAGACTGTCGCCTTGAGTACTCCGTTCTGACTTGCCACCCAGGTGAGTTTACCTTTGTGATAGATGATCCTTTATACCAAGAATCACAGCACTATACAGGTTACTCCCAGTCCCAAAAGATGAGTAACTTACTCAGGTCAATTGCACCTTAGATCTCACACTTGTAGCTAATTTGATAAAAAACCATATAAACATTTTTTAAATAGGGAAAGGGAACCAGAGTGTTATTTACAAGGTTAAAGCAGGCAAACACAGATATACAAATGAGTTACAATCTTAAGTTTCAAAAAGTAATAAAAGCTTCTATAATCAGCAAGCTCTATGTGTCCTTTAGAGCTAACCCAGGCTAAGCAGCTGGGGATCTCTCACTTATGCCTAGAAACATTTTTCCCCCCCCTCCCCCAGTCCAAGCAGCATAGATATACCAAGTTTCTTTTGTTTGGGGTTTTTATCCTCTTCCTGCCATGTGCTCTGAGCTGCAAACTCACCTGATGAAAAGAGCATATTTGCATGACTCATCTTCACGGGGAGGAGAGCAGAACAGCAAAAGTGTTTTGTCCTCTTGACAACGATACATAGTGAAATTCCAATTGCAACATTCCACAATAGTCCATCTGATATTGATGGATTTTTCCTTTTGGGATGGGCATAACACCTTCTGTTGAAGATCAGCCCTTTATGCTAATTAATGTCTCTCTCCTGTCTAGTGATTTACAGTCACAGAGATTCACAATACAACCGCTCAAATATTACTGTTGAGGTTAGAAGTTGGGTAACTGAGTCACAAGTCCATCCAAATTAAGCTCAATGAATTTTTGACTTTATTTATACAATACGTGACAATAATTGTCTGAAAGTGTCTGGACATATATTTATGCCAGACAAACAACAACACAGAAGGCAGTACTGGTAAATGGACCCAAGTTACCACATTCTGGGGTACCAGGAAGTTCTTTCAACTTCTCGGATAGTCATCACCTTCTCTGAACCCTTGGTCTGATCCTTCAGTCCCATTCTGCAGTTTCTAGTCCAGTGTTTCTCCAGCTTGGGCACATGTTCACGTAGGTCTTTTATACATTCTACATTATAGATGACTTAATTTTTATCCAATTGGCTTTTAGCACATCAAATCTTTGGATTTTAGGTAACCCAAACATTACGCATGCACAAGCTCCAGTTACCCAATATCTGCATTTTTTCTGCTGGTTTTGGTGTCATGTTATTTTTGTGTGACCCTGCCCTGGGTCTTCCCAGAAAAGGGGGGTTTTATTTATCATTAATGTTTGTGTATCTTTTACTTACATCTTCCAGCTCAACATGTTACCTTTGTTCTGTCAGCAATAACTCTTTAAGCAGATTGACAATTCTATGTAAAAGAAGACTTGGCAAAACCACACATGCCACCAAAGCCTTGACTTAAGTGTTACTCATCGACTATACATAATTACAAATCCTTCAAAATACAGCTATCAAAGCTCTTAATCTTACCATTAACAATTCTCCTTTTTATATTTCAGTGTTATAAATCAGTATATGTTATTCTGTGCTACCCTTAATCTATTAGAAAGGGACATAGAAGTTATAGAAAACATGATGATTTTTTAATGTCAACATTTCTTGTCTTCTTTAAACATGGATTTTTCAGTCAAAGTCCAGTTTTGTTTGTGAATCATTAAGGAAACCTCATTGGACATTTTCCTGTGAATGCATTTTGAGGGGTGTCTCACTTTTAGGGCCTTGGTATTAAATTGCTTTTAATGGTACCCCAACAATTACCTTATGGGGATACAGATGTTATAAGTGAGACTGAAGCATGTAGCGATTCACAAGTATTCAATAAAGTTTAAACACTAAAGACATTCTTATAATTCCAATACCTATTTTAGCAATACCCACGCACAGATAATCCAGTCTGATTCCAGCTGTGTATTTGTCAGTGCTCAGTTGATACATGGGGACCTTGGCATGAGCTGGCAGCTGGTCACTCCCAAACTCAAGCCTTGTATTTCTAATTACACCTTGAAAAGTTACTGATGAAAATATTAAAATTTAAAATTTCAATGAACCCTTTCACAAAAACTAACTAACTAAAAAAAAAAAAAAAGTTAAAATCTCTGTCTCTGGATATGAAAAAAAATTTTCCTTTTTGGAGGTGGCAGAAGAGGAAAACCAGATTAAAATCACTTTATTGTCACCCTGCTTTAGAGAAGGGAAGAATGGATTAGCATGTGTCAAGAGAGCTGTTTCTGTACAAGCCTTCTAATCTTAAAGGGACACTTCCCACTAGCCTCTACACACAGCCAGTCGATTCTAATTGTATACTTACAGCAAAATTGTCTTCCCTCTCCCACCTGTCTACATATTTAACAATTAACAAGGCTTATGTTCTCAAACTCTAGAGCTGCTATTACACAGTACTGAAAGTAACAGCCTTGCATTAGCAGCATGAATATTTAACATGCAATGTTTTGCAATATTTAAAATCAATAAGAGCATCTGAAGAGCAGCTCTCAAGGTCTGACTAAAGCTGGTGAGCCCAAAAAAATGTTTCCATCCGTAACTCTGCTCGGAGCTTTTATTTACAGGAAATAAAATAAATTAAATTCATTAATTGCAGAACTCTTTATAAATCAGTTAAAAGTGATGCAGTTGGATTATTCTGAGGATTTGTTTGTAAACAGCATATGAACATATGACTCTGTAGAAAATACATTGCTGATTGCTTCCCCCTGTCCTTCCCACGAGTATAGAATGCTTTTATGTTTCAGAACAGAACAGTTCCCATTGAAATTAAACCCCACTCAGCTAGGTACAGTGAGGTCATGAATTGGCCAAGGGACAGGAAGTTCACAGTATTTTAAAATTTGTGTTTATTATATTCACAGATAGCCTTCCATTATAAGGTCCTGGGCTTGATTCTGCTCCATCAAACTCAAAGGAATTTCACTATTGACTTCAATCGATGCAAGATCAAGTCCTCTAGCTGTAATCAGAGCTCTGCAAACTTTTTCAAATACAACTTTTTGGGGGCCAAAAATGTAGAATTAGGTCAACCAAAACATTTCACGAATTCTTATCAAATTTGCCAAATTGTTTCAGTCAAAAAACAAAAAAAATTCTCCCCAAAAATCCATTTTTTGGCATTTTGGGAACAAAATATTTTGATTTGAACTTATTTCTGGTTTTCAATTTTACTTCAATTTTACAAAAAAAAGGTTTAAAACCTCAAAAATTAAATGAAATGTTTCATTTTGGGTCAAATGAAAAATTTTTCACCTTTCACTGAAAAATTCAAATAGTAAGCTAGACACATTGCAAGTAAACCAGACATGATTTTTTTAGTTTGGCCACTGAAGCAGCCTTGGCAACCAAGGAGCCTTGGTTGCCAGAACACTGGTAGCCCAAAGGGCCCTGAGTCAGAGCCCAGTGGAATGGGAGGGCCTGGGCTCCACTCCCCACAGCCCCCTTGGCAGTCAGGGATTGCGGCCATGACCACTAGGCCATGCTCTCCAACCAGACCCTGAGTGAGGACTATTACAAGTGCCTAGCACAATGAGGTCCTGTTCTCTGTTGGTCCCCAGGCACTACCATAAGAAACAATAACAAATAAAATAAGTATAAGTGAAAAATAAGCATCTAAATATGCCATTGATGCTTAGCACTCAAAAATTTTCTTGCTCTTGTCCTTCTCCCAGCTAAAACAATCAAATTTATAATTCAAAAAGGATTTAAAAACTTCCATTTCATCCTGTAGCTGTCTCCACCTTCTCTTCTCTCCCCCATGTCCTCTAAAATGAGATGTAAGTTTTCGCTAATAATTATTCCTTCCTCTGTCTACCTTCTCCCTGAAAAGTCATGAAAGAAAGATCACAAATGTGCTTTATTCCTGTTCAAAGGCTTTAATGACTTTTTCCTCACTGCCTGGTGTCAGAGTCCATATTCAAAACAGCAGCATTTCTGTCAGCTCCTCTGAGGCTAACAATATTCTCTAAGGTTCTCTCAAACCTGCAATGAATGGAGTACAGAAACTGCCCAATAAGAATTAGAAAATAACCTCCAGTGAGTCATCATATGGTACTTGTGCAATTAATGCACTAAACTGACCACTAGTGTTAGTCATCCACTGGTACTCTGACCAATGAGCATCACTGTTTTGTCCCCTTTCCATTATTTCCAAATTTCTATGGGACCCAGACATTGCTTTTTCACCGCAGCTAGTGAATATGCACATTGTGCCTTGGTCAAATCTCCAAGTTCACAGTCTTGCAAAATGGTCTATGCAAATGCACCCTCTTGCACAGAACTTCATTGGAGTTCCTTGCTGGTACAGAAAAAGCACAACGCAGCTTGCAAAATTAAGCTCTAAAGGTATATAAGGATATTTGGTACTGCAACTGTGATAGAATTTTCTCAGACATTAAACTCCTCACTAGAGCACATTCATAATATCTGGCCGAAGTCCATTCAGTAGAGATGGGCCTGAACCAAACCCTGACTTGGAAGCCCCACTGATTTGGAGGAGGTTTGGAATCTGAATATGGATCCAAAGTATCTTTATAATGAGCTGAACCAAAACCCCAAATCCAACCCTCCCAGGACTCTGGGTGTCCATACTCTGGATCTAAATTTTCTCTTTATCAAGCAGTCAGCATATCCATCTTCAAATAATCAACCGCCACAAATCAAAGCTGCTTAAATCAAAAATAGCCTATATATGGAGCAGAAAATGTAATGAGGTAGGGTGAGAGTGTGGGGAATATTTGGAATGATAGACGCCTAGAGTCAAACACACATGTAAAGAAAACGTATCTGTAAAACATAATTTTAGAGTTGAGGTTTTTTAAGTATACATTGCCATAATATTGGCCATAATAGAAAAAGTGAAAATAAACTCCTAAATTAATTTCCAGGATAACAAACTAATGGTGTCCATAGTGAAGTAAAATATTTGCAGAGCGCTACAAGTTCAGAGAATACATCACGTAAATACTTTGTAAAGACTCGGTATTTCTCCTAGTAGCGTAATACTGGGCAAACCAACTGAAGGCTAGAAAATGACATTTGGAAGGAGTTATTGCTTTTTCATTTCTTTACAGTCTGACATGAAAGATCTGAATCTTCTTCAGCATCTGACACAAACATGAATAAAGCTTATACCAACCATAACAGAAGAAAATGAGAAATTCTCAGCTGATTCAGAGGCAACTGTTTGGTGCCTGGTTTTGCTTTGTTTTTGAGCTTGTCAGTTTATGCCTTCCGGTAGTTGCAGGTTGTGTCCTGGAGAAATTCTGTGACCCCCGTTCACTTTTTAATCACATATCGGAGATATTCTAAGTATTCAGGCAGAGCTACGATCCTGCAGTGAAAGAAGACAGACGCGGGATGATGGCGAGGCAGCATTCTTATATGGAGGAACTGTAGCTGCAAGCACACAGACATGACTGTTGTCAGCAATGATTGAACCCAGGCCTCTATCAGCTTGAGCCAAGGAGGTTTGGGTAACAAGGTACTAGAAAGACCAGAAAGCTGCTACAGCCTTGTCCACGTTAGGGCTCTGACTGCAGCTGAACTAGCAGGAGTACTGCCATAGACTCAGCCTCTTGTCCTTGCCAGCTCCACATGTCACAGAGCAGAGACAATTCTGCAGACTTGGGAAGGGTAGAATTGAAAAATTAAACGAATGATGCTAAGAAAATGTCCACATTTGGTTGCCATCTCTCCTGGGTCAAAACTGAACCCCTTCCATGAGCGCCGGAGCTTCTCAGACTCAAACAGCACAAATTAGTTGGACTCCATTAAAGACAATGCAATAGTCTATACTGGTGTTCATTTAACCATTACCCCCTTCCCCATTTTAGGTGCACTTAATAGGACATTTCAGCTGGTTTAAATGTGTTCCATTCATTCAAAGTAAGGTCAAACTCAGGCTGGAAAATATACTCTGACCTAACAGCCTCTGTTTTGAACATCACCTTATACCCAAAGGTTATCATGCAAAAGGGGGTACAAGAAGTTCATTCTGTAATTACTGCCCCAGGTCATGGTAAGCTTGATATTACCAAGATAGGACAGAATGATGGCAGGGATGCTGACCTGAAAAATATTCATCTGGGGACATGAGAGATTGCACCATTTCACATACAGGGAAATATTTACAATTAAGCACCTGAGATAATAAAATGTGCCCTCCATGCATGGTTTGCATTTGCTGCAGATTGCTACAATGATACTTCTAAGCCACGTGACCTGGATATTTTTTAAATATATTTCCAGCATGTAATAGGGATGAAGCACAGGATCACGACATTTACCTTACTGCGTCAAACTATGCATTTAGGGGCATATCCACTGGCAGATGACCCAAAATAAACAGACTGTTAGCAGAACAGATCTGCAGGTGGCACAAGGGATCTCCTACAAGATGCAGTGACACCAGGGCACTCTGGGGCTACTACTGCCATGGTAACCTCACCTAAGCTATATATCTAAGGTATTTGC
The DNA here is from genome assembly GCF_013100865.1 of Trachemys scripta elegans. Lineage (NCBI taxonomy): Eukaryota > Metazoa > Chordata > Testudines > Emydidae > Trachemys > Trachemys scripta. The sequence goes on along the minus strand of NC_048301.1, from coordinate 14,996,705 downwards.
ATGGCCCCATTACCATCGGATCTGAGCATCTCACACTCTTTAATGTATTTATCCTCACAACACCTCCGGGAGTTAGGGAAGTGCTATTTTACAGATGGGGGAATGGGAAGGAGGGGGGTCTCTCCCCTGCCACAGAGCTGGGGCTGGAAAGGAGGGGGGGTCTCTCCCCTCCCACAGAGCTGGGGCTGGGAAGGAGGGGGGGTCTCCCCCTGGCAGCTGCAGCCCTGGAGCCAAGGAAAGTCACCTCTTTCTCTGGCCACCGCAGGCCTGCAGGTCCCAAATTCCCCCCATCCCCCTCTTCTCACCCCACTGCCCCCTCCCATCTACCCCCTATTCCCCCCAAGGCCACCACCTCACCTTACATGTGCATCTTCTCCAGGGTCCAGGCATCTAATTAGTGGAGCCACGCCTGCGCGGCTCCACTAATTAGGTGGGTGGCCTCTTCATTCTCCCGCCCAGGCACGCACCTTAGAGGGAACTAACCGTGGACCACATGAATGGAGCTCACGGACCACTGGTGGTCTGCAGATCACAGTTTGAGAACCACTGCTATAGGGCTACGCACAGCACTGAGCAGGGCATTTTGGCTCCTCGACCGCTCCTGCCACACGGCAGAACCGTGCTGGTTCCAATGCATTCTATCCCTTTCACAGCTATAATAAAGGGCTGGGAATCGGCTCTCAACTTTTCCCAACCTGACTGTGCAGCATTAGCTCCTGTCAGGTTCCAGCAGGTCACATCTCATCAGCTGGGGTGAGGCATGAGATGCTATAATGGAAACCGACATAACACTAAGGGGGAAGAAAACCTGTCATGTTAGAAAGGCTTTAAAAAGTTTTGATTCCAAAACCCATTTGGTTAATCATCCCTTTAAGAGGCTTTCACTGTAACGCAAGGCTTAACATCGCCTAGGCAGCCGCACTGATGATTTAAAGCAAAGATCTGGATGTGTGAGCAAAAAAAAATTTAAAAGGGGGTTACTTTAAAAATGCTAAATTATACCACTGAGTGACCAGCAGGGCTGGGACTCACTGAGCAGCTCTTGTGAAGTGATAATATATACAGAAGGGTTGTCCTATTTGGATGGCAATATAGACGAGCACGATGCACCAATCCATCATTCTAACTAAATAGGCAGCAACAGTTTTGTCCAGGGCCAGAGGAACGTACATTGATGGGAAATAGCAGTTACACATCACTAGTGTCTGTGTTCCTGCTTCCTGCCACCTTGATAAATGAACATGAGAGAAACAGAGCTTATTGCATGATGCAATTTCTTACCTAACCGGTAAGTATCCTGGAGCAATGAAGAGAATGTTTGTCTGGGTATATTCTTTTCATTTTTTAAACGCGTCCCCCGCAACTTTATACATGTGGAAAGCCCATGAATAACAATAACCCTTATTGTAGCATTAATCTGGATCTGAATGCCTGATGTATAGGTTGTGTCAAAAGAGCCCAACTTCTTATTTTATTTGAAGAAAATGCTGGGGGCAGGTTTGTGGGAAAGCCAGCATTATTTGGGGTATTGAAAATTCAGCTCGGAGAAACTAACCCATTAACATGTTCCAGACTGCTCTCAAATATGTTGAATGAGAGCCGTTAAATGAGGTTAATGGACACCATTAGGAAAAGGATAGTCAAAGAGAGTGTCGTCTAACAATCATGAATATTAGCAAGCAAGACTGCTGAAACAGAAATGCAAAAAGCAAATGTGTTCCAATCATTAATGAGTAGACTCCCCACAAAGCAAGCCGTCGCTTAGGTCTGGTCTGGAAGATGAATATTATTTATTATTTGTAGTGCAGAAGCAATCAACTGGGATGCATTAATAACTTGGGGCATCTCCATTTGGGTAGAATGTGGTCAGCCCAGACCCATGCCAGTAAAACATTTATACTATATCATTGGGGCATTTCTTGCTACATAGTTATAATACACAAAAAAACTACATTAAAAGAGCATTAAGGTTGCACAGTGAAGCACTCAAAAGGAAGAAAATGCCAGAATTAAGGTTGCCTTTGCAACCTAGGAGATGTTAAGCATTGGGTTACAGCATAAACCTCTCAAAGGGATGATTAACCAAATAGGTTTTAGAATCAAAACTTTTTAACATGCCTGTGCAACCTTAATTCAGCCCCCTTGTGAGTATGCATTAAGAGACAGTCTTCAATTGCATGGTCACATACTATTTTTTCCCGCAGGACCTCTTGCCTTGTTCAGTGCACAGAATGGAAGGTAATCAATTAATGAGCAGATATTCAAGATTTCCTTTTATTCTTATAGCTCAATATGTGGCCCCCCCAGGCCGTATTTCCTGCACACTATTCATAGCCTGTTCTGAAGACAGAATTATTAACTTCCTCACAGGCTTTTCTGTGACGTTCATCACTATAGTATTAGCGTGCTTAACACACACTAATTAATCTATTCACAACTCCTATTTGAAATGAAGAGGTGGTATGCCTATTGTACAGATGGGGAGCAGACGCTCAGAGATATTAACTTCAAAAGTATCCATTCATTTTGGGTGTCCAATTTGAGACAGAGAGGATCTGATTTTTCAGGGTACTTAGCTACACTTCTTATGTTCAAAGCCTAGCATCCATTGGCTTCAATTGCAGCTGGCCGATCAGCACTTCTGCAAAACAGATCCCAAGGCTTCAAATCGGGCATGCAGAAAAGGAACACACAACTGGTGAGCACCTGTGAAGTTTGGTTTAAGTGACTTGCCCAGGATCACACAGGAACCCTGTGGCAGAGGCAGGGCTAGAATTTGATTTCTAGTGTAGCATTCAACTGCCTTAACTAAGAGATAGTCCTCACTCCTCCTGCAACCCCCTGCCTCACTCACTGCACACATTCAATAAGTGAGACAGGGGTCCTACAGGCAAGCTCTTTTGCTCCACAAACAACCCTGCTCCATCTACAGAGCACATGCATCTTGTGGACTGATTAAGGTAGGGTTCCTGTGGAAAAAATAATATGCAGTCATGTAATTAAAAGTTGCATCATAAACTATACGCTTGACCTTTCTACCCTAATAATGTTCTTTTGGTATAATGTGTGTGTGTGTGGGGGGGGGTCATCAGCAGGGTTGGAACCTTTAGATCCACTGCACAGATCTCTATCAGGTGAACTAAAGGAGTAACTGATTGAGGATGACAACCTACTACTGCTGTGTGGGCCAAAAACACTAGAGGAAGATGAGATACACACTTTGCCAGAGGGTTTTACTGGTGTTTGCCAATTGCAAAGGAATGGCGAGAGTCTTGAGTTCCATTCCTTGCTCTTTAGGGAAGTGGTTTCCAGTGGTCACCGATCCCTCTTCCACCCTGTCTCCCTCAAACCTGTTCCTGTGCTAGTCATGTCTCTTCCCTACTCCTGGCTCCTCGTCCTAGTTCTGTTCTCCCTGCCTATCTGCTCCCAGTCTTCACTCCTCAGGTTTCTCATCCCAGTCCCATTCTCCCGTCCAGGCTTCCCATCCAAGTCCCAGTCTCCGCCCACAACTCCCAACTTCTCCCACACACACTCCCAGTCCTAGTCTCTTTGCTAAAAGGCCCAGTTCCCTTGTCCCAACTCCACAGCCCCAGTCCCAGTTTCTTTAATCCCAGTCACATCAGGCTCCTTGTCCCAACCTACTCCTTTGACTTTCCACAGTCCAACTCTTGTCCCCTCTGAAATGCCTTCGCAATCCATTATTTTAACAGAGAGACCCGTCGATATACACAATGCGCTTTAACCAGGTCTCACCAGCTCGTATGGAAACATTACCTTGGAAATTAGCCTAAACTTTTCAGTTCTGCAACAGCACCTTCAATCAGCTGAGGAAATGGAAACTTTTAACTTCTCTCACCCCCAAAGGAGCCCCTGCCTTTATGGATTATTGAACTATAAATGACATCTCGGTTTAGGAGAAACTAGAAACAGTTTCCCATGTAACAAAGGGACCTTCCTAAATACAGCACGAGCAATCCTGGAATGACTATGGTTAGGGCCCTACTAAATTCACGGTCCATTTTGGTCAATTTCATGGTCATAGCATTTTTAACATTGTACATTTCATTATTTCAGCTATTTAAATCTGAAATTTCACAGTGTTGTAATTGTAGGGACCCTGATCCAAAAAGGCGTTGGGGGGGTCACAAGGTTATTGTGGGGGAGGGCGGTTGCAGTACTGCTACCCTTACCTCCGCGCTGCTGCCTTCAGAGCTGGGCAGCTGGAGAGCGGTGGCTGCTGGCCAGGAGCCAGCTCTGAAGGCAGAGCCACCACCAGCAGCAGCGCAGAAGGAAGGATGGCTTGGGATGGGATGGTATTGCCACCTTTACTGCTGCGCTGCTGCCTGTAGAGCTGGGCCCTCAGTCAGCAGCCGTCGTTCTCCAGCCTCCCAGCTCTGAAGGCAGCAGCGCAGAAGTAAGGGTTCATGGTCTGGTATTGCCCCCCTTACGTCTATGATGCTGGTAGAGCGCTGCCTTCAGGGCTGGGTGCCCAGCTGCCAGCTGCACTCTCTGGCCACCAGCCACCGCTCTCCTGCCTCTACTGAAGGCGGCGCAGAAGTAAGGGTGGCAATACTACAGCCCCCCTAAAATAACCTTGTGACCCCCCACCACTCCCGCAACTCCCTTTTGGGTCAGTTTGAGAAAGGTTGCTCTCCCCTGTGAAATCTGTGTAGTATAGGGTAAAACCACACAAAAGACCAGATTTCACGGGGGGAGGCCAGATTTCATAGTCCGTGATGCATTTTTCATGGCTGTGAATTTGGTAGGGCCCTAACTACGGTACTGCTGTTCGGAGCACAGCGAGGAAGGCAAAATGCTGTATTCCAGAACTGCTGCCTAGACTAGCTCACTTCAGAATAATTCCAGTCTCCTCAGAAACCCTGACTACGTGGGTCAGACCTACCTTTAGACTAGAGATGGATGCATAACTGATTTTTTGGTTTGCTGGCAGTTCCAGAAAATGAAAATTATTTTAGTTTTGACCCAAAACACAAAAAATGTCAGCAATTGAAAAAAATCTGGTTTTGTTTCAAGCATTTTTAAAGCTGGCCACAGGAGGAAGGTGGCGCCCTCCTTAAAACCTTTAGGGCAGTTGTTAGGTTCACCCAGGTTCAATTCCCACCCGACGTGGACAATGGAGTTGAATGAAAGTCTCTTTTTAGATGACAAATCTGAGGAGTCAATAGAGGAGGTTTTGGAACAAATGGATAAATTTAACAGTAGTGAGTCTCCAGGACCAGATGGTCTTCACCCTAGCATTCTCAAGGAACTCAAATGTGAAATTGCAGAACTACTAACTGTGGTATGTATCCTATCACTTAAATCAGCTTCTGGACCAGATGACTGGAGGAGAGGTAATGTGACACCAATTTTTTTAAAATGGCTCCAGTGGCAATCCGGGCAATTATAGGCCGGTAAGCCTAAATTCAGTACCAGACAAATTGGTTTAAACTGTAGTAAAGAACGGAATTATCAGACACACAAATGAACACAACTTGTTGGGGAAGAGACAACATGGCTTTTGTAAAGGGAAATCGTGCCTCACCAATCTATTAGAATTCTTTGAGGGGATCAACAAACATATGGGCGAGGGTGATCCAGTGGATATAGTGTACCTGGATTTCCAGAAAGCCTTTGACAAGGTCCTTCACCAAAGACTTATTCCATTAGTGCTTACTTTGCTCCAGAGGGAAGATCCTCCCATAGATCAGTAACTGATTGAAAGACAGGAAACAAAGGGCAGGAATAAATGGTCAGTTTTTAAAATGGAGAGAGGTAAATAGCGCTGTCCACCAGCGATCTGTAACGGGACCAGTATTGTTCAACATATTCATAAATGAGCTGGAAAAAGAGGTTAACAGTAAGGTGGCAAAGTTACTCAAGATAGTTAAGTCCAAAGCTGACTGCGAAGAGCTACAAAAGGATCTCTCAAAACCGGGTGACTAGGCAACAAAATAGGACATGAAGTTCAATGTTAATAAATGCAAAGTAATGCATATTGGAAAACATAAACCCAACTATACACACAAAATAATGGGGTCTAAATTAGCTGTTACTACTCAAGAAAGAGATCTTGGAGTCACTGTGGATAGTTCTCTGAAAACATCCATTCAGTGTGCTAAAAGCCATTGATGGACCTAGCTTCCATGAACGTATCTAGTTCTTTTTTGAACCCTGTTATAGTCTTGGCCTTCATAACATCCTCTGGCAAGGAGTTCCACAGGTTGACTGTGTGTTGTGTGAAAAAATACTTCCTTTTGTTTGTTTTAAACCTGCTGGCTATTGATTTCATTTGGTGACCCCTAGTTCTTATGTTATGAGGAGTAAATAACACTTCCTTTTTTACTTTCTCCACACCAGTCATGATTTTATCTCTCTCTTTTCCAAGCTGAAAAGTTCCAGTCTTACTAATCTCTCCTCATATGGCAGCCGTTCCATACCCCTAATCATTTTTATTGCCCTTTTCTGAACCATTTCCAATTCCAATATATCTTTTTTGAGATGGGGTGACCACATCTGCATGCAGTATTCAAGATGTGGGCGTACCATGGATTTATATAGAGACAATATGGTATTTTCTGTCTTATTATCTATCCCTTTCTTAATGATGCCCAACATTCTGTTCGCTTTTTTGACTGCTACTGCTGCACATTGAGTGGATGTTTTCAAAGAACTATCCACAATGACTCCAAGATCTCTTTCTTGAGTGATAACAGCCAATTTAGACCCCATCATTTTCTATGTATAATTAGGATTATGTTTTCCAATGTGCGTTACTTTGCATTTATCTACAATGAATTTCATCTGCCATTTTGTTGCCCAGTCACCCAGTTTTGAAAGATCCTTTTGTAGTTCCTTGCAGTCTGCCAGGGTGTGGCGGGGCCAGGCTACCCCGCCTTAGCCGGGAAGGAGTTAAGCCCCAGGGACTGAGTGGCGGGGCCAGACTACCCCGCCTTAACCCGGAAGGAGTTAAGCCTCATGGACTGGCAGCGGAAGTCCCGCCTCCCTGGGCGGACTGGGCATGCTCCAAGTGCTATAGGAGTATAAAGGGAGGGAGATCAGCTCATTCTGGGCTGGAGACTGTAGGAGAAGGATCTGCTGGGGAAGTGCCTATGGCAAACCAGCCACAGCTGTTGGCTGCACCAGGAAGAGATGCTGTCCACGGCCTGCCGGTGACCTGGTGGTTGGAGGAGACCCATGGGACGACCGAATCTGCCGAGTACCAAGGACCCGACAACTCCTGGGAGACCCCAACGGAGAGCCTGGTAGGAAGGGACCCTAGGAGGGTGACAGAGTGGTACCTTCCTCTCCCCTGGGGAAACTCAGTGTGTTTTGGTCAGATCCCCCTGCTGAGTGGGTGGAAAAGCACTATGCTACTGTTAGGGCCCTGAGTTGGGGCCCCCCTACTGGGGCATATTGGACTCTGGCCGCTAGGCCACGCTACCCTCCACCCGAGGGTTGCTTCTGGGCCTCTGGCCGCTAGGCCACGCTACCCTCCACCCGAGGGTTGCTTCTGGGCCTCTGGCCGCTAGGCCACGCTACCCTCCACCCGAGGGTTGCTTCTGGGCCTCTGGCCGCTAGGCACTACTGCCCTGTAGCCGAGGGCTGTGTTACAGACTCCTGCCGTCAGGCCGCATCTCCTTGAGGTAAAGGGGACGTCATAGACTCTGGCCGCTAGGCCATACAGCCCTGGACTGAAGGGCTATTTGATGGATGGTGGTGGATAGTCCACGCCGCTCGCAACCGTAGGGGCGTGGACCATCACACAGGGACTTAACTATCTTGAGCGATTTTGTATCATCTGCAAATTTTGTCACCTCACTGTTTACCCCTTTTTCCAATATCATTTATGAATATATTGAGAAGGACTGAGCCCAGTACAGACTCCTGCGGGACAGCATTATTTACCTCTCTCCATTCTGAAAACAGCTGCTTTTGTTCCAGGGCTGAATACTTCCTCAGATATGTTCAGCTTCCAAAAAGAAGTGAATCACTGCTGATGATCAGTATTTCTCCAGGATTTGTCTCCTATAAATTCAGATAAACAGAAATAGCATGAAGATCTGCACTAGTGCTATCTGGTAATGGGCCTGACCCAATACTTAGTGAAGTCAATGGGAGTCTTTCCATTGACTTCAGTGGCTATGAGAATAGGACCATAATCCTCTCGGCCTGATTCAGATCTAATCCTGACTTTACATTCACTGAAGTCCATTGACTACACCTGAGTTAGCGTCAAATATACATCAGTGTAAGAGAATCAGGGCCCCAGTGATTTTTAGCAGCCTGAAGTTATACTACTCAGAGATGTGTGTGGTAATTAAACAGCTAACTGTGACAATCTCAAATTATAAAATATTAAACCTAGATGTTATTGAATCTAGTACAGCAGAAACTCTGCTCTTTCTTCCAAATTCTAAAACTTGACTGCATTTTCCAGTCCCCTTCTGAGCTTAATTATGACATATAAATTAGAACAGTGGTGGTCTTGATGCTATTGTATCTACAATCCTCAAATGGAATAACCACCTGTAAGTGGTACTGGTGTATTTTTATTGGCAAAAGCAATGCAATACTCACTAAAGTGATTCTGAAATACCCCCATGCAGAAGCTTCTGCTGGTAGTAGCAATATTCACTATTGAAACTCTATTCAGACAGTCATTAGTCTGATTTTCAGGGGGATTGAGCACACAAGTCCAAAGAAAGTCAATGGCTGTGCCGTACGTCTGAAAATCAAGCTCAGATTTGTTACATCAGCCACCCACCATACAGATCAGTCTGAAGACTTTACATATGTTGGTTGTGCTAATTAACTGATCACTGGGAGGCTGCCAGAGTGAAGGGAACAAGGAAATACTAAGGAAACGCAGCATGTTGTAGCAAGTCTTCTCTCAGTTACCAGCAACAACTGGAATTGTTTAATCTCTTTGCCCAAAAAGGCACCACTTTTATCAAACAAAGCACATAGCAAGTCACTTAAATTTCCCTGTATCTCAGCATCACCTCTGTAAAACTGAGAATTAATACTTCCTTTGTCTCTTGTCCAATTAGTTAATAAGATCTCTGGGGAAGGGACTATCCCTTACATATGTGTACAGTGTCTAGCACAATAGTGCTCTGGTTTGGGACCTCTATCCACTGCCATCATACAAATAAGTAATAGTCAGACACACTCGGGGAAAATATTGTTTAACAGTTTGAGCATCTGGGTATCTCTAAATAGAATAGCATAACCTTGCCTTTGCCAACAGCTGTCTCAGCAAGCAGTATTTAGAAGTGCTTTCCCTTCCTTATCCTGACCTATTACTTAACCCTCATTCGCTAATTAGAATGAAACCTCTGAGCCAGCTGTAAAGGAAAAACAGCAAACGTTTCAACACCCTACAAATTCGATTGTTAAATATTTTTTGCTTATTGTATTACCCAATAGTCTAAGGCAACTAATTGCTTTTGACTCATTTGAACAAACAATTGGATTGTTCCCCGTAGCTGTGGATCAATGCATCGTGACATTGATAAATAGATTAAAAGCCTATTAAATGCATGGGCTTGTTGCAAATAAATGTATTCTTTTAAACAGATGTGTTTACTCCTAATGATATTAGGACAAATGTTCCTCTTCCTTACATCATTGCAACTACAGTAAACTTAGCAGGGCTGCACTGGAGAAACGGAGAGCAAGTAAACATATCATTGCCCTGTATATAGAGGCTTTTCATCAAGGGGTATCTCTCCCCGCAATCCACGTGAAAGAAGATCATGGGTCCACTCCTAAATCCCTGACATCGCTTTCTCCTGGCTGTGGAGACAGAATCCCACTGACAGTATTTTATTGAGATGGGGGCAAAGGGCTCTCCAAGCAGCAGAATTGTCACTACTTCTAACCTCTGCCCCCAGGTTGCAAGATGAAGCACTGTCTGCTGGGTTATTGGGATGATCTCACTTTCCATCACCTTTGGGTGTCTACCAGATATGCTATCGCTCAGCCAAAAGTTATGAAGGCCTGGCTTGAGGCAGGAATCACTGGGTGAAGTTCTCTGGCCTGTGATGTACAAGGGGTCTGATGTGATGACTGTAACAATCCCTTCTGGCCTTGGAATCTAGAGTCTATGCTAGGGTGACCAGATGTCCCGATTTTATAGAGACAGTCCTGATATTTGGGGCTTTTTCTTATATAGGCTCCTATTACCCCCCACCCCCATCCCGATTTTTCACATTTGCTGTCTGGTCACCCTAGCAGGCTGCACCACCAATTAAAGATGAAAGTGCTGCCAATACACACAATGCTCTGCTCTCAGCTACACTATGAAATCGCGCAGAATTTGGCCCTCAGAAGGTAGCTTTGAAGTTCCTGGGGAGTCACCACTACAGCTGTGCTCTGGCCCAAGTCTAGATGGTCCCTTCTTTAATGGCTCTACTAACCAACACCACCATCCCGTCTTACTGTTATCTGATGGGCATGTTTAGGTTAAAATATACGTAAGGTAAAACCTTAATAGTACTGGTGGATGAGTTCTCTGTGCAACAGATACAGATGATGTGCTTTGGTGAGCAGTATAGATCCTTGTAACTAACTACAGGTGGCCTGCTGTAATGTCTAACATAGAGCCTTTCCAGGTTAAATTATGTCAAACTTCAGAGCTTCATCTTTTCCTTGAGCCATCTCAAGGCAGAACTATTTGGGTTTATTTCATGGTTGAGAAGAGTTTGCTGCTGTAATAAATGAAAGCTTCAAACCGACTGGATCACCAAAGACAGTATCTGCATCATCTCTGAACTTACCTTGACCTCCTTCCACTCGCCTTTGACAGGACTGCTGGAAATGGGATTTAAACCTCCAGACAGTCAGCACTTTGCTTGCACAACACAGCAATACAGAAAGGGCTGAGTAGCTACTCCAACTCCAACTCATTAGTGGTGATGGGTTCTGTATTCCCCTCTGCCTGGGGCACACAGGCTGTGTATGGCCCCGATAAAGTTTGCCTTTGGCAAAGAAGTTCAATTTAGCTTTGACCTAGATATTGAGATGTGGATTTTTTTATCTACATCAGTTGTAGGAAAGGGCTGGAGTTTTCAAAGCTCCCTGTCTGGGGTACTTAATTTGGTAATTATGCACATACAGGGCCTAATACTGAGGTCAATGTGTGTGTTTTGTCTTTAATGGGCTTTGTATCAGACACAGTATGTATACTTGTGCTGCTTTCCGTAGGTGTTTTCAAAGGTTATTTTAGATGCCTCCCACTTTGCAGTTCTGTTCAGATCCCAGACAGAGCTGGTAGCACTGCCTGTGAGGTTACCCGATACTTCACATTATAAGCCCGTTTTTAGTTGTTTATAACGTTGGCAAACTTGAACCCTTTGGGTTGAAATTTTCCATGCCAGGTGTCTGTGTCAGGTTGAACGTTTCTGGAAAAATTCAGCCAAAATGGTTCATTCATTTCCAAGAATGATCTTAAGGGGGAAAATATATTGTTTTGCCCAGATTAAAAAAAACTCTGGTGATCTATTCTTTGAAAACCTCTAGCGTCCCCCCTCCCCCCGACTTTGGAGTAGCAACTTGAAATTTGGCAGGAGGTGGCCACTGTGCCTTTCACTAGCGCTGTAAAAATCAGCCAAAATTTGACCTAGTTATTAAAATATTTGAAAAAAATCACAGTTCACACAAGCTCCATAGTTATTTCTTAGATTTTAGCAGCTAAGCTCCCCAAAGATTCTGTCCACACTGAGCATTCTCCAACCTGGGGCTCAGCAGGACTTTGCCGGCAACTGCAGCTCCGGCTGCAGCAATCTGCACCGGGTCTGGGCCCAGGTACCTGAACTGAGAGCAGGGAGCCTGTCTCTCCTGTGTGCTCAGTGACACCCCTGCTGGTCCCAGGCAGTGTGGAGAGGTCACTACCTGATTTGAATGCAGAGGGGACCAGAGTCAGACCTGCAAGAGGGACCGGGGGAGTAGTTTGGGGGGAATGGGACTCACTGAGCAAAGAGACAGGGACTGAGCATCAGTGAGGTGGAAGGGGAAGAATGTGAAGGGAGCAGGGGAGGCAGATCTGAAAAGAAGTCAAAGTATGGGAGACAACTGGGTGGGAAGAGAAAATGGGACAAGCAGCCGGTGGAGGGGTAGTCTGGGATGGAGAGTCCAGAGGACTGAGGAGTGGAGACTGGGATTGGGTAGGTGAGGAGAATAAAACTGGAAGAAGGAAGCAGGGGTGGGGAACAGGTACAGGCAACTTTAGATCTGGCATTTCCTAACTTCTGAGTGCTCAACTTCGTCACTGTATGTTCTTTTACAAGAGCTGTGTGTAGAGTATTGAGATATGTTCTCTTTTACCTACCCTTTGTCTCCTCTGTTTAGATTGTAAAAGATAGGCCCGGCCCTGACATGTTAGCAAAGCGTTTGTACAGCACCTAGCACAATGGAGTTCCACTCTCACTTGGGGCCCCTCGGTACTACCATAATAAATCATAATTTTGCACTCAGATTCTTCTTCCATTACACCATTTTTATACTGGGCTAATCTCATCAGCTTCATTGGAGTTACCCCCCATTTACTTCACTGTTCATAAGGGAACCAGACCCTACACTTAGAAGTTTTGTGCTCCAACGGCCAGTGTAGATCTAACTAAGATTTTCAAAAGCATCTGTGACTGTTGTCTGCTCTGCGAGCATAAGCTCCCCCTCCATGTTGTTCTTCATTCTACGGGAACATATGGCCATTGGCCCTGTTCTGTACTCTATGAAGAGCAAGCTGTGAAAGTTTGCTGATGAAATGCTGCGAAGAAAAGGGATGTGGCAGCAGAAAGCTATGCTGGGGTTTTATTTGCTGATTGAAAAAGTGACATTTCCCCTGAAAGTCTTGGGAATTCTTCCCTGTAGTTAATCCCATTATTTTAATGGCTGAGCTGGGGACTCCATTTCCTTGCTGCAGAAAGCAGCACAGTATTAATACGGTGAGAGCCAATGTTATCATTATGCCTAGTCTGTGCTACCTGAATTTGTCGGTCGGTGAGAGTCCTGGGAGGAGCTAATCTGCCGCACAGGTGCAGCATTAACAGCAGACTGTTTGCATTCCCCACAGGCTGGCCATGCTCCCAGAAACCAATATCCACCACAAATCACTCCCCCACCTCAGTCTTCAGTCCTGCCTGCTCCTCAGTACGGTCAGAGGTGTCCTGCGAGCTTTGCTCCCGAGCGTCGCCCCTGTTCTGACACCTTGTTACTCATTCTCCGCTCCAAAACCAGAAGCCTTACATTGTCATCTCTCAGTCTCTCCCCAATCCCACAGAGAAACAGGAACCCTGCTACGGAGCAATCGTCTGCAAAGACCTGCAGATGATTAGCCGTTACCAGGGACCCTGCATTGTGTAACTACAGGCGAGTCTCATCTTACGCGGTGGTTCCGTTCCGCGGTTAGTGCGTTAAGCGAAAACCGCGTATAGTCAAAATTACCTTGAGTTGAATGGCGGGCGGAATCGCCCGCACTACAGGTGCAGTATTAAAATTGTTATTTTTCTCTTTTTTTTTGTTTTTGCCTACCGCTTAAAGCTGAAATTGCACATGTTAAATGCGCATAAGATGCAACAGACCTGTACTGTCCTTCTGCCTGTTTATGTGGTATTTGTGACAGGGTTGTTCGCTGTGCTTCTCAACAGAACCATCCAGGCAGAAGCAATGGTCCCCAGTCAGTGCCTCCCAGCAGACAGCAGGGCTCCAAAGGCAAATATCCAGCCACGCAGAGGAGCCAGCGCAGAGAAAAGCCGTTGGGGTGACGGAGGACACAAAATAAAAACAAAAACGTATAGAAATATTACAAGAATTTCACAGGCCTCGGCATTTGAGGCCTTATCTCTGCCTACAGCCCCCACCACCAGAACACCTGTCACCCCATCCTGGGCACCTGAGCATGGAGGGCAGATGCAGGCACCCAGACTCCAAGTCTTCCCTACAGGAGACACCAGCCTTGGCACCTCCACCTAAGAGGAGGAGGACAGCAGATCTCCACACCATACGGCCACTGGGAACACAAAGCATCTCTTCCTTCAGACACTGTCGGCCTGAGCCCAGCACCCTCTGCCCAAGGCAATCTGGATGTATGCAGAGGAGAAGCTGGTGTCCTGAATCTGATTGTCCCTGCAGGAAATGAGACAAGGGGCAGCTGGCACTCAGTAGGGATGCGGGACAGTGGGTCCTAGTGCAGAGCGTTGTCTCGTTCCCTGCATACTGTGCCAGAAGTCTTGACAAGTGGGACAGGCCTCCTGTGGGAGTCTGCAGGAGGTTAGACTTGCTTAGCAGAGTCACTCTGGTAGCTGCTCACCCAGCACCTAGATGTGCCTGCTCCACCTGGCACAGCACCCATTCATGAGGAGTCTGGTAAGTCTCTCTCTTGCTCTTGGAGTAGTACCACAATCCCCTACTGGCTGCCCGCAAAGATGAAGTGCCACCACCACTAAATTCCCTCCTTCCCTCCCCCTACCACTAACCAAGCAGTGGAAGAACCAGATGCCCCTGCCTCCATCCCCAGGAGGTGCCTGAAGACCTCTGAGGCTGGTGAGGATAGCTTCTTAGCTGGCCATATAGATGCCTAAGATCCCAATTTCAGAGTTATCACCTAACACCCAATTGGCTTTTCAGTTTAATGATCAGTTTCATGTCTCTGCCACCCCCTTTTCCTGTCCCCCCAATTTTTTCCCTGATAAGCATCCTCTTGGTGCCATTTACATTGCATTACATGTGCATTTTTTTGCATTGTTCCCATTTCTTCCATTGGTAGATAGTTTCGAACATTCCCTGGAAGTTTCTCCAACACTAAGGAGAAAAGTGAGCCAAGACTGGCCTACCACCCTAGACTGGTCTAACTTTTCAGGGCATAAATCATTATTACATGGGCCCTACACCTCATTTCAAATGGGCTGAAGGGAGCCTAAGCCCTTGGCCATGCCTGCAGTACACAAAACGTGGGTGTATTTGTGACAGCTGCTATCTTAGCCGACACCCCAGGGATTGAACTGGGAACTTCTAGAGCCTAAATTATGAACCGTTACAGCATGAGCAAAAGTGTCAAAACATGCTAGCTGTTGTAACAAACTCCTCCTTGTGTGGATTGGGAACAGAGGTGGCCCTGTAACACACTCACCAGTGGATTACACACTGGCCCCATCATACACAAGGTCCTTGCATGCACTTACCTCACCTTTTGAAAATTCCTTGGGTGCTTATCTCCCTGGGTCGGTGCACAAAATGCTACGAAAAGCCAGCCTGGTTGTTATGAGCATCTATTTAGGCTAAAATGTTTTATAGCCCGGCTCTGTTAGCTAGAGTGCTGCGAATGAGGAGATAGCATCTTTAGAACGGAGCCTGTTGGGCTGATAACATGGATTAGGGGACTGAGTTGCAATCAGGAGTCATTTATAAGTTATGGATCTGAAGTACATAGCAGTCTGGGAAAACAGACAAATGACAGGGTTTTCCCCAAGAATAAGAATAAAAATGCTCACCAATAGCACTGAAAGGACTGAGCTCAATATCTTCCCAAGGAAAGGGAAAGAATAATAATAAAAAAAAACCTAACCAAGATAACAGTCAAGTCCTGTGTATGCATATAGGGTGAAATCCTGGCTCGTGACAATGCTTCCCTTGACTTCCTCAGGGCCAATTAGACCATGATGATCTAAAAAGTGAAAGGAGGACTTTGGGGGTGGGGGTGCGGGGATTTTGAACAACTTAGAGTTTCACCAACAGCTGATTTCCAACCAAGCTGTCATCATAACTCAGTGTAAAAGGTGGAAAGGGGGTGACAGTATGGGAGACCAGTTATTTTCCATGTTAGTAGGATTCCTCTCTTAAATATATGGACCGTGCTGATTGCTCATAGCACTACTTCAGTGTCCCTTCTCTGCCGAACAGAGTCAGGGACTGTTAGATTCATTATCTCACTCTGCTTCATTCTGCAACAGGTGGAACTCATTGCCACTTGATAAAAGCAAAATCTTGAGGAGTCCAAAATTAGACATTTAGATGAACAATAGGGATAACTGCAGTTACAATAGATAGGATAAAAATGTGCCAGGGATATAAAACCTCATGCTTTGGGGCATCAATTGATCCCTAACTGCTTGGGTTAGGAAGAAGTATCCTTTGGGGGCATGCTATGGTACACATTGTCTAGTATGGGCGTTTTACTTACAGCTTCTTCTGAAGCATCTGGTTCTTATCCCTATAAGGCAGAGGTTACCAGACTAGACAAACCACTGATCTGATCCAATAATGTAATTCCAATGTTCCTATCAATTCTGCAAATATTCGGAATCTATTTCTGGGTAAACTGGTTCTATTGGATTTAACTGTAATCTTGCTGACTTCAAAGCTCACATCTGTCCCGGGGTGGGGGTTGGTTTCTAACTTTAGCTTGAACCAAATTACTTACAGCCTTCCTCTGCAGCAGGCAGCAATAACAGTGAAGCTGCGTGTCACACTTTTGATCATTATATCACTGGAATAAATTGGTCGGTATGTCTGTGGAAAGATCAGTTTTATTGACAAGCGTGTTTAAAGCAAGGCCAGGACTGTTGCTGTTATTCTCAGAAGTATGCCCTCATCATCTGGGGGAATGAGAAATACGGGCTTGATCCTGAGATTGGCTGAGCATCCAAAACTGCTGAATCCAAGACCAGCCCCTCTTGGAATGTTCTTGTTTTGGGTTTATATCAGCTGGTCATCTAGGCTGTGAAATAAATCTCCCTGAAGGTTTAATTTTCTTTGAAAAGGCTAGACCTGGTATTCTATCATACCACAGCTCCAATTTAGGAAACCCTGAGGGACCGTGACTAGGCTGATATTAATATACAAAGACCCTAAAACAGAACTTCCTGTCCCTAATCCCTGACCATGTAGCCCATAACCTGAGTGGGAACAAGACACTGGAGCCACTTTTCCTTTACTATCCTAAGTGCTTTCCTCTGCCCCCTCCCCCACACGTATATACACTCCACAACAGCAATATTAAAACCATCTGTCAGGATGTTTCTTAAAATCAGGACACTGTGCTTGGAATTGGATGTTAAATTATTGAAATAGCCAGCTCTGAAATTATTACACACAGTATACTGGACAAGCATTCCCGTTGCACACCACTAGATTTCCCCCCCACACACACACTTTTTAACCAAGATGTTTTTTGTCATCATGAATAACCAGAACTCCACTGTTTCACCACTGAATGTATCTTAGTGTGAAATTCCCAAAGGGGGTCGGGACATAGAGTTCTGATATTTCAATGGTGCAATGCAAGCAGAAAACAAAAATTTTGGGGGAAAAAAAGTTTAAAGCCAGCTTTAAACATCACAAAGGATGAGAGAAGGGCAAAGCCAATGCTGTTTGTATATTCCAGAGAGGTGACCACTGCACACTAATTTGAGTGGGGGGGGGTGATTTTTTTTTTCCTGAAACAGCAGGATATCACATTAAAATCCACCTGGTACCAAATATGAATGCAAGCAACAAGACCAAGTGGCCATTTTGGAGACAATGAATATCAAACTGATTTAAACATAAGCTTTAAAAGTGAAGTCCTTTTGAAATTATATTGTCCATCTTTTCATAAACATTTATATTTGCACTTATCAATTTTAGATAGATCCAGCAAAAGTATATTAAAGGAGTTTTTAGCATGCTGGATGATTAAAACTAATAAAAACAATTATTTTTAATGTCATTCAGCACACCAATCCTTATGCAGGTGCCATCATTTGAAATATGGCATACATGCCACATCCTGAACAGCCATATCTTTTTTTAAAGAACCTATGGCCGCATTACAGGAAAGAATTATTATTCAGGAAAAAGCACCTAAACACATGGTGAAGCCCCATTGATGTCAATAGCACAGGTTACGTATGTGTGGTCACACATCAATAGCATCAGTGAGCTGGTGTATAAGTTGCTTCTGTTCATACGGCTGTCAAGTGCAAAATTTTTGTCAATTTCAATGGTATCAAGAGGGGGCCTTGGCCCCAAATTTTCTCTCCTGCTGTACAGCGCCTTTACATCAGTCATGGGGGAATTCTCCTATATACAAGGTTCCTTTATGTTGCTCCTCCTCCCTGCCCCTAGGGGTGTGGTCAGAGGGCGTGTACACACACACACACACACCTGAACCAGCAGAGCAGTTGTGAGAAGCTGCCACAAGGTAGAGCAGACCCAAGGTTGGGTAGACTGCTGACCAGAACCAAGAGGTGCATAGTTGGCTTAGTTTGCCTTCCCCTACCACTTGTGCTGTGCATCCTAAGAGGCACAGTTTTGACTCCAAATGGGGATGTGTCACAATTACAGTTATAATATATTTTAAAGACACTATTAAGATTCCAGCTCTTATTCTAAGTCAGTCATTTTATAGTAGCCCAGCACCGCAACAATCTCACTGATCTACCATTCAGCAGTCATTTCTGCAGAGTTAAGCAATAACACTGTACCTCATTTGCCCTGTGAAATCCATTGCAAAAATATAATTGGGTACCTGAAAAAGATATCCTATGTGATAGAAGACAAGTACATTTTGAGAATAATTAAACACTGCTTTTACTGAATGTAAATCAATTAAACTATTACACTGTTTGCATTTTGCAAACAGTATCACACAAATGAATTCTGCACTGAACTATCCATTTATAATTACCTGCCTGATATAAGCATTGTGAAGATGCAATGTAATTTATCAGCTTTATCCAAGTCATGGCATTTTGGGGCCTGATCCTGCTACCATTGACCTCAACTGGAGTAGGATTGGCCTTCAGCTATAAAAATTGGATTGCAGGATTATTTAAAATAACAGGTTAAATGGGTCCAATCCTGCTTTCCTGGACCAACCAAAACTCCTATAGAGCATAACCAGGGTAAGGATGTGTGAATTTAGCCCAGATACCTTATATTAGACATTAGCAACCAGACTTTACCCTCAGATATAAGCCGACAAACTGCAATTAACATTAACAGGAGTTTTGGGCACATAACATCCACAGGAAGAATCTATCGGCTCTGGTATGAGTAGAAATATTCAACATTTTCACATAAAAATTAGTTGAAATTTCCTAAGGAAAAATGTCAGTTTTTAATTTTATTTTTTAAATTATTATTGAAATTTTTCAACTTAAAAAGTCATTTTGTTTCAGTTTTCAGAACCCAAAGAACTTAGATTTCCCATAGGAGGGTGGGATGACACTGGCAGACCAGGTGCCAGCTCTTGCGAAGGCTTAAGGCCTCAGCCAAACACAAACAAATTCATTGCTGAAAATCAGTCTGTTTCACCTGTGTGTTAGTATAATTGAGATGAGTATTGGACTTAAAATAATGTCGTAAATGTTACTTGTAAATTGCTGCATGCATTAAGCTCACTTTCAATTTCTTTACCACCTGCTATAAGATTAATATTAATTTTTTGGCTTTGTAACTGTAAAAAAAAAAAAAAAAAAAGTTTGCTCTGAAACATTGAACCCAGTCAGGAGGGATCATCTCCTGCCGATCAACAAGGCCTATCAAAACTAAATGAGCCATTGTGGGACACCACAATACAAAGACGTTAATTGCCCCCTTGCACCCAGGAAAAGGCTGCGTGGAAAAGGGCTCATCTCATCAGCTTGGATTCTAGAAGAAGGTGACAAGGAAATTTTTCATCTCTTTTGCTGTTTCGACTCTCACATGGCCGGAGCTATGAAACAGAAGCAGAGATCCCCAGGGTCAACCTGGAGTAGTCCTAAAAGACATTCAGATCTGACTGATTACTACAACTCTGTCACCTTTTAAAAACAGACTAACTCATGTGTGTATATATGCTTGCCTGCTTTAATCTTGTAATAACTTTCATTTATTTTCTTAGTTAATTAATCCTTAGATAGTTTAGTATTGGATTGGCTACACATGTTGTCTGATGTGAGATCTAAGGTATAAATTGACCTGGGATAAACGACTGGTCTTTGGGGCTGGGAATAATCTGGATATTTTGTGATCTTGGGTGTAATGCCCAAGGGGACTACATGTGACTCCATGGTAAGACTGTTTAGTGCTTTAGGAATTCACACTTGTTACTGGGTTGATGAAATCCAATTATAGAACATACATCCAGTTTGGGGTGTCTGCCCTGAGATTAGCTCTCACGGTCATGAAATATTCCAGACAGCATGACAGGGGTTTCCCGCCCTTTCGCTTTCTTTTTCCTTTAGAAAAACCTATTTTTTTCTGTTTCTTACTGTTTTCCAACTTTTCCCAGTGGAAATATGGAGGCGGGGGAGAGGAGGGGGGAAATAGAACATGGAAAGAAAATCAAGTAGTCTTAGGTTTCCAAAGAACAATATGAAATGTTTTAAATCAAAATGAAACAAAAAAAATTTACTTCAAAGTGTTGTTTTATTTTTGTTTTGTAACAAGAATTCTCATGGAAACTAGAATACTTCCTACTCAAAAAGATTACAAACCCAGATATTTTCCCCACAATATTTTCCATAGGAAAACAATGGGGTTTCCAGCCACCTGTAGTTGTGAGTCCAGTTGTGTGCCCATGCAAGTATGTAAGGCAGCCTGAGTCATCCCCTCAGTCCCCTGCATGGCTCCCTGAATCACCAGCCTTGTGTGGGGACCAGGGAAGGAGAATCACTGCTAGGTGGATGGGGATAGGAGGATAGAACCTGAGCAGTCTTGCTTCCACCCCTCCCCCACCCCTCAGTCAGTGCAGTGTAGCCAGCATGCAGCAGGGAATTAGGCAGTGTCTTGAAGAGGGCTAGAGACTCCACACCTATAGAAAAAGAGAGAAGGGGGCTAAATTGTCACAGTTCATTCACTGCCCTGCTTCTGGAGCAGTGCAACAACATAGTGCCCCTTTTTCAGTCTGGATGACAGCTCTTTGGTCTTTTGGTCCTGTGTTGTTATGGCTCCTAGCACAATGGCATTTGGGTGCATGATTGGGGCTCCTACCTGCTATCCACAAAACAAACAAATGTCAATCCAGGCCTGAGTTAGGAGCAGAGGACTGCAACCTCAGTCACTCACATTGTGTTAAGAAATTCACTCTCTCACGTTCCAAGATAGTTAATGCCATCAGTTTTTCCTGACATGAAAGTCCACAAGGAGTGAATTGCAGAGCACAAGCACTGGCAGAGAATGTTTCATTTCACACACATAAGTATTTGTGTTGAAAATGCTATCAACCAGGCATAGTACAGAAACAGTACCATGTGACTTATCTGACCAGGCACAACTAAACACTATACCTCAACAAGCAGCAATCAATATTCAGAGATCTGTTGACAACCAAACACTTAAAGAATTATCAAACTATTCTGAAAAGCAAATACAGTTGAGGAAAATGTGTTCTGCTTATAGATATTCTGCAAGTAGAAAAAATACTAAAATTGTCAGATAAGTTATGCCAGTATATCATGTATTATTCATTCAGTTGCAGTTATGAAGGAAGGTTAAGGGAATTGGGTTTATTCTCAATGAAGGAAAGGAGAGTGTCGTGATTTATAGCTTTTCAGAGTTCTCAAAGAGAGTGATACATTTAAAATGGAGAGAGAACTATATATCCAGGTAAAGTTGAAGCCACAATGGCATGTTAGCTAAAAGTTAGAAATGTAAGAGTTAATAATGAACATGGGTAAAAAACTACTTCACACATGATAATAGATATGAAAAACAACTTATAGCTAAAGGCAACTGAAGTGAGTTCACAAAATGTGTTTCTGGAGAAGCTGGGGACCAAGGGATGTGGCAACAAAGTAAGAAGAAGGAATTAGATCAATAACCACTCTCATCACACACACAAATAAAAAATTTTTTAAAAAAATCAATGCCCACTGGGTGGTTAAGGCTGTTCTTGTTCCTAACATTTTTTCTGTTCTTATGCCCTTTTGTTCCTGCTTCTGGGCAGCTAAGGCTCCAAGTTGAAATGTGGAAACAGAAAAGGAGAATTAGTCACTCTAGTGCATGAAGAGCACAATTTTAGACAGCCGCTAACAGGAAACAGAACACATATCCATAATTACCTCCCAAACACATCAGATGCCATCTTATTTTTAGCAGGCTTTAGAGAGACAGTCCTGGTCATAATATGCAATGCCAGTAGTAGTAGTCCATATTACAATGTCATGTCATATTATGACACCTTGACATATGACATGTCACTATATACACTACACTACTACTATCATGAAATAATGTAAAAATAATAAAAAATGAAGAGATATCATTTTGAGACAATTTTGGTTTTGAAATTTATTTTCATAAATAAAATTTTTCATAGGAAATTTTGTCCAAATGGATAAGATTTTGTAAAATATTTTGGTTTTTCAATGGAAAACTTTTTAGACAAAATATTTTCATCCAGCTCCACTTTCTTTTCCTATAAAACAAAGTTATTATGTATAACTTTACATTTTGAATATATAATTCTAGAAGCCTTCCAGTGCCTTGGGTAAAAATCACAACCAAAACAAAATAACTCTCTAAGACCACAACCCTCATCAACAGCCTTACCAAGGAGAGGCTTTGCAGTGTGCTTGGAAGGTTATCAAATGCAGGATCTGAAGGACCAATGAGGGGATGAGGAAGAGAATGTGACGGGTTGGATCACAGAAACCCCCTTGGGAGCTGCCACCCGATGTGCAAAGACTACCCCTGCTTCTGTTTTCCCTGCCAGCTCAGGACTCCAGCACCCTGTCTTGCTGAGCCAGACACTCCCGTCTGGCTCCAGACACAGACCCAGGGTCTGAATCACTTGTCCCAAAGCTGCAAGTTTACCTGAAAACAGCTCGCAGTACCGTGCTTGTCTTTAGCACTCAGATGCCCAACTCCCAATGGGGTCTAAACCCAGATAAATCCGTTTTGCCCTGCATAAAGTTTATGCAGGGCAAACTCATAAATTGTTCGCCCTCTATAACACTGATAGAGAGATATGCACAGTTGTTTGCTCCCCCAGGTATTAATACATACTCCGAGTGAATTACTAAATAGAAAGTGATTTTATTAAATACAGACAGTAGGATTTAAGTGGTTCAAAGTAGTAACAGACAGAACAAAGTAAGTCACCAAGCAAAATAAAATAAAATGCGCAAATCTATGCCTAATCAAACTAAATACAGATAATCTCACCCTCAGAGATGTTTCAGTAAGTTTTTCTCAGACTGGACACCTTCCAGGCCTGGGCACAATTCTTTCCCCTGGTACAGCTCTTGTTGCAGCTCAGGTGGTAGCTAGGGGATTCTTCATGATGGCTTCTCTCCCTCTCTCTTCTCTTCCCCCCTTTATATATCTTTTGCATAAGGCGGGAACTCTTTGTCTCTCTGGGTTTCCACCCCCCTCACTGGAAAAGCACCAGGTTAATGATGGATTCCAGTTCAGGTGACATGATCACATGTCACTGCAAGACTTCATTACTCACTTGCCAGCACACACATATACAGGAAGACTCACAGGTAAATACAGCCATCTGCAGACAATGGGAGTCATCAAGATTCCAAACCATCATTAATGGTCCACACTTTACACAATTACAATAGGCCCTCAGAGTTACATTTTATATTTCTAGTTTTAGATACAAGAGTGGTACATTTATACAAATCAGATGATCATACTCAGTAGATTATAAGCTTTGTAATGATACCTTACAAGAGACCTTTTGCATGAAGCATATCCCAGTTACGTTACATTCACTTATTACCGTATTTTCTCTAAAACCAGCTCAGTTACATTATATTGACTTATTATCAAGTTTTTATAAAACCATATAGACTGCACAACGTCACAGAGAGCTCATAAATGAAGACCCTTCCCAGAGAATGGAGGCTCCAGATTAAGTGCCTGAGCAGATATCAACTGTAGCAGCATATCATGTGGAGTGATGCATGAGCTCTCAGGTAACCGGGTTAAAAACCAACAAAGATCTAAGGAATTCATTAGCCATGGAATGACATCTATCAGAGCACTAGTGTGAAGCGTGTTCTAGTAGGCTTAGTGAAGTGCTAGACATTCACAGTGAATCATTGCAGGCATGGACTGCCTCTGTGACCATGGGTAAAATTACTTAGCTCCTCTGCCCCCATCTCCCTATCTTAAAACAGTACTGTAGGTAAATAAGGTGCTTAGCTATGGGAGGTTCATTTCTCCTATCCTTAATCACCTGAGTTGTGTTTGTCTCCCAGAGGTCTATTTGCATGAATAAAGTGATTATTCACATCAGACTCTAGACTCAACTATCAGAGCTGTGATTTTCAGCTTGGGTAGGCCTACCAGGCTAGCTTTAATGTAACTAGCTCACTAAAAATGGCAGCAGCCCACTTCAATATGGGCTAGCAACATGAGCATGTACCAATGGTCCCCACTGTGCTTGCACCACCCCACCATGTCTTCACAGCTACTTTTACCTGCACGAGCTAAATTAAAGCTAGTGTGGTACATCTATATGAGCTGCAAATCACACCTTAGATCGCAGTGTGGACATAATAGCATATGATTAGTTAAGGACAATAAAACACTTTGAAAGTGAAGGGTGCTGCATATATAAATATTAATAGCATGACAAATTGCATTTCTAGGCACCTAGGTGCCAAGGCACTCTAGATACCTTCATAAAATAAGACTCCCCTTTGAATGTTTAATGTCCACTCCAAAAATAAAATGGTAAATAAAATATTCACCAAATCTTTCAATCCAGCTCATCCTCTTTGCATTCCTTTAAAGCAAGTTAAAGTAAATAGTACTTGTTCCCAGCACACAATCATCCTGTGGAGTATATTACTGCAGGGATCCGTCAAATCAAATACTGGATTTAAAAACAAATGAATAGAATCATAAAGTGCTATTGAACTCAGTAGGTAACAAAACAATTAAAAAAATATTTGTAGTTATGAAGGTTGAGCTGCGGATCATTGTGTTTTGGCAGCATAAAATGATCACCTTCAGGAAGGAATTTTCTCCCCAATGCACAATTGGATAGGTGTGTTATTTTGGGGGTGGAGCGGCCAGCTTCCTCTAATCCAGACTGGCAAATTCTCTGCGTCCTGTCAGTGCTGTAGGAGTCCAGCGTTTGTATTTGCTGAAGTCTTTCCCTTTCAAAAGTAGCTTTTCATGGGATCTGCTGGACACTGTTGACTTCAAAACCACCTCACCTGGAAACTCCAACAGCATGTTCAGCATCCACAGACCAGAGATTTACAAGATCAAAAAATTACTGGTAGGATGTCCAGATCCCCAGGAAGAGAATTTAAACTCAAAGAAACTGGACTGTTGTGCATTCTCAATTAAATGATGGTTTTGGTAACCAGTCAAACCAATAATCCATTCTTTCCCCGTTGAAACCAGATTTCATGGGACAGCTTTCTGACAAGATTTTAAACCAGGTCCAATTTTCAGAGCACATAGACAAAATTCTCACAAGCAGAAAAGAAGAAACTCACTTGACATAATAACGAAGAACAAGGAGACTCCTACATGGAAAAAGTTCCCTATTGAGTTCTCAAGGGATCATTTCCTTTGCAAAATAAGAAATGGTCACACAGGGCAAAATTTAGAAAGGGACTTAGGTGGTATGCTGCTAAGAATTGCAATACCTAATTTTTATACACCTGGAAAGACACTACGATTCACAAAGCCTCTTAGGCACACAGGCTCCCTGTACAATGAATGGGGAGAAATAAGTGCCTTAGACTGTGATTTACAAAAGCCAGCACACTAGGCAGGGAGCTACTTAAGCTAGCCAGTGGGAGATACCAACAACAGAGGTGCATCCTAAACCCCACCCCTCTCACAGGGTTAGGTGCCGAAGGCCAGGCTGCAGGGAGCTGCCTATCTCTGATAGTGGGTTAAATTAATCTGAGGATTACAGACACCTATACTCTGTTAATGCTCATTACTGCACACTGTATTTATACTTTGGGTTCCAATGTCCCATTTCAATTCTCAAAATCATTTATTTTTATGGCTTTAGGGAAGAAACCTTTACATTTTACTGAACGGGGAGATCTTAGCAAACCAGTAATGTGCCTGAACCACTACTGCTTATTGCTAAAAGTAGCCAAGCTAGCAGACCATAAATGGGCCTCTGCAGCAGCCTTAGCATAACCTAGTCAGGAGGGGGCGGGTGCCACAGAAAGGACAACTTGACTCCATGTCCTTCCTGATGAGATCTCTGTTGAAATTGCTGAGATATGCATTTGTGGTTGATACAACAGAATTTTAGGAAAACAGGAAGCTTGTCTATATGTGCGCTCAGGGATGTGTCAGGGCCTCAAGGCGTGCAAACTCTGAACAAAACACATCTGGCTAATTGATGATGAGAAGGAAACCTCTTGCTTAACCTTTGAAATTACTTGCTTAACAAGTTTCTTTGAGTGATGTGTTATTGTAATACTAATGAATAAATAAGGGAAGAAAGTTTTGGGTAGTTGGACTCTTCAGGGACTCTCCCTCTGGACACATCTTGTGGTCCCCACCGGCAGATGGAAGATTGGCCATCAGAAGACTGTCGCTGTGCCACTCGAGAGCCACACCCAACTTTGGTAATTATTGAGGGTTGCGGGGTGTTTTACTAACCTGTTGCGGACTTGTATAAGTGCTTGAGACTAAGTAAAGTAAAAGCACTTTTGTGTTGTCCTGTTTGTGCCAGCCATCTATCGGTCGGATGGTCGTGTCTCCCTCGATTTATTTCTTGACACCACCTCACACAGAATAAAGTTACCAAGAGCTTTGGGTTGAAAGAACCCCAGGTAACATTACCATCTCTTTGGAAAAGATGGAGCATGCCAGTGTTTCCTTCTTAGCAGAGTAAACATAAAACCTCCACTAATAGTTACAGCTGTGAGATTTGAAATTCTACAGTTGGCTTCATTTAGAAACCTTATTTTTTCTGAAGTTCATAATATAGCCATAAAATTCTCCTTGACTTGAACCTAGCAGAAAGTTTGAAGACTGAGGTTTCTGTTGGTTGGTTTTAACCACACAAAAATATATTATTGGTTCAGGAGTTTGTCTTATTTTATTTTCATGAACAATACAGGGGGGGAAATAGTAGTTTTATACTGTTTTGTCTCTGATATATTTATTATAAATCCTATTTATAGCTCTTTATCTAGCCTTAACCCATTCTCTTCTACATTATATTAGCTAGAGAAAAAAAAGGGATATAAACCCTCAAACTACAGGGCATAAACCAGCAATTAACAGGCAGGTACTAATCAGTTTGATTATTGAAAGTACAGAGCAGAATTTTGACTTAGGCCACAAAGTGACAGATTCTGTTCACTGGTTTTTGGTAGAAAAAATGACCCCACTGTTAATTTAGAAAAACTTTTCACTCAGTGAATGAAAAGGAAGGCAAGTATATGGACAAGTTGTTCCAAAATTGTATAAAATGTAGTTTCTTGCACCTTGCTCTAAAGATTCAGGTATATACCACTCTTAGTGAGAGGATAATACAGAACATTGGTAGGATCGTGCACTGCAGTTTGTATCATACGATGTATGTTTTGGCCTTTTGCACACTCCCTGTCTGCTGATGGGTGGGCAGTGCCTAAACATGGGGGAGTGGAGCAGAGCTAAGGGAGCTGGATGAGGCAGCAGCAGAAGCCCTGTGGGCTGTAGGAGGCAGTAGCTATAGAAGAAGCTCTGCACCAGCCTCAACCACCTCCCCCCCCAGCTTAAAAAAATAAAAGGGGGGTGGTCTGTCATCCCCCTTTTCCTTCCCCACTTTAAGAACTGACTCTAGCGCTGAGTTTCACAGAGCCATTAGTCAGATCTTTCACCTGCTAATGCAATCATTCCAAATCTAGCAATTCATTCAGGGCTTTACAGGGGAATTCTTATGGTCAGCCTTGATTTCCATGAATACCTATAAGCACCAAAAATGGTGCTCAAAAGCATAAGCTGCAGCAGGCCTGTGAAGAAGACGATCAGAAAAGTACAAATGGGCTACAAGTTTCTTGAAGTTTGACCATGTTCCTGGTGAATGGATGGTTCTGCTACTCAAATTTCTAAGCCTTCCACTACTAGTAAGGCTAATGATTTGGATTTGTCAGGCTTGTTGGGCACAAAACTCTCTGATTCCAGCACCGAGATTGGTGTTGAATTGTTGGGTACGGAGTCTCTGATTCCAAGACAGAAAATTGCCCATTGGTTGTTAATGTGATTGTTATGGATGTGGACACAGAAGTAGTTTGATTACTGAAAGCATGGGGCAGAATTTTGAACGTGGCTACAAGTGACAGCTTCTGTTCAGTGTTTTGTAATAGAAAATGGTCCCATTGCTAATTTAGAAAAACTTTTCACTTAGCCAACGCGAAGGAAAGCAAGTATGAAAATCATGGTTCTTTGTCAAAACTCCTAATGGTGAGTTATGCCAGCGATCTTAATAGACATACAGTTTGATTCTGGCCTCCTTGTTCTGTTTCACTTGTTTGCTTTTCCAACCAAATTCCTCAACTTCCTTTGGGAACCATAAAACTGAGTTTGTAAACTTTTTCCTGCTTTAGCATGTGAGTATGCCAACATGAATGTTCAAAGGAATACATGGAGCCAATCCCTTGGAGGATGGAACTTGCAAAATGGTAGGAAAAATGGGTCACTCAATTGACAGAGTGTGCAAGCTGCTAACAGATCCAGAAGGACATGTGGGGTACGAATATTTTACATTACCTCTTGGATATTTTGCTGTACTTAGGCTAGAGGTGTTTAGAATTGAGATGTTCAGATGAGAAATTAGTCCTCATAATGGTAAATTTGAGGGTTAACTTAAATTTCATGTGTGAGATCATGTGGACTCTATTAAGGCTGGTGCAGCAAAAAGTGGCATACTTAACTCAAAATTAATCAGTAGGATTGCAAGAAAAATATAGCAAGCTATTTTCAACAAGGCTGGGAAAACTCTATTTCTCTATTGAGTTCGATTGCATGCCAGCCCCCTCTTGAATGGTCTCTGGTATTAAGCAATGCTGAGGTTTTGAAAGAGAGCAAAGATTGTTGAGAGCTTTATAGATTTCACTGATATCCACACCGAAACACGGGAGGGTATTAACAGAGGTTATTTTAGAGAAGCTAAAAAAAAAAAGATGATTTAGATTGGCTGATTGCAGGGAGCAAAGCTACAACAATGGAGCTCACATGACTGCAGCATACAAAGGTATTCAAAATTGAATTCAGCAGGTAAATCTTTCTTCCCTTGTGCTGCCCACTCACTGAATCTCAGAGAAACTGCTGCAATGGTTGTCCAAAAAGTTGTTCTATTTTGGGGGATTGTTCAGAGATTATATACCCTGTTTCCTGCTTCTACTAGTCATTGGGATGACTGGGGAGTTCAGGATATTAATTTAATCTAGAACAGGCAGCTCAAGAGGTAGTGTAAAGTCCCTACTCTCCCCCGAAGGGAGCCCTGACATTCCAATGCAGCACTCGCATTCCTCTGCCCAGAGTGACAGCATGGCAGTGATCTTTGTAAGGTGAAGAACTTCTCCATAAGGAACTGCACTGAATTCACTGTTTCACAGGCCACCAAACACTCACCTCTTTGTGCAGGCACCTGGGGTCATTCCCTACTAAAGGAAAACACAATCCAAAAGCTACATGGAAATTGTTATTCTGATTTTGACTACCAGAGACCAGGATTTGGACCTTCATTCGCCCCATTTTGGTTTTGAATTGTGGTGCAGCTGGAATCATGTTAACGTTTGATCTTCAGAGATACTGAAATAGACAGAAAGAAACGTGTGTGTGTGTGTTGGGGGTGGGGGAAAGTCTTCACCCTGAATTCCCCTGCTTATACTAATGTAAATTAGTGCTTTCACATTATGATAACAGTTTTCCAAAGCACAAACTTATTAAATGATTATGGTCCTATTTCTGATCTTAGATATACAAATGTAACTTCTATTGAAGGCTTAGAAAATGCCTTACAAGAGAGACTTAGAGATCATTCTGTTTAGCGTCTCAAAAAGATTGAGAGGTGACTTAATTACAAAGAAAATACCCGGTAATAAGGGGCTCTTTATATGTATCTGGAACAGTCATAACAAGACCCAATGGCTGGAAGCCAGAGCCGAACAAATTCAAGTTAAAAAAAAAGTGCCTATTTTCTTTTTTAGACAGTGATGTGGTGTAATGAGGACTGTGTTCGAATTGCAAGCTATCACTTTAAGAGGGTGTGTCGGAAGGCAGTTAGGGAAGCTTGCAATCAGAGTCAGACTGGTACAAGGTGGGGTGAGTTGGGCCTCTGTGCCTTAGGGACAATCTGCTGTGTCTGTTTTTTGTTCTTAGTGTTATTCTGGATATTGAAAATACAAGTACTGATGTTGCAGCCTTCCAGCAAGAGGGCTTGATGTTTTTAATACAACTCCTCTCTGTCTATGCCATAAATGTAACAAGTGAGATGATCAATCACTACAACAAAGTACCAAGGAAAGTGGATTCTTCATCTCTTGGTTGTCTTCGAATCAAGACTGACTGCCTTTCTGGAAAATATGCTTCAGTTAAGTACAATTATTGGGCTCAATGGAGAGGGGTGACTGGGTGAAATTTAATGGCCTGTGTTATACAGATGGTCAGACTAGATGATATCCTTGTACTTTCTGGCTTTAAACTCTATTAATATTAGGAATAACTGTACATACACTTATGGTGAAAAAGGTCATTCCCCTTATGGCACAGAAATGCCTACATTTCAATTTACTTCTGCCTACAGGATTAGTAAAAGGTCCACAATGAAATGAGCTGGCCAACTGCCACAGTCATGAGACCAAAGTCCTAGAGTAAAGGATCCACCTGAAACAGAGCCAGCATAAGACACTGATCTTTTCTGCATTACTACTTTGATATTATGCACTCTGTGTAGCTACTGCGGCAGCTGGTTTTGCTTAAGTTTACTAACAGGGCCGGCTCTAACTTTTTTGCCACCCCAAGCAAAAAAGAGCGCCACCCCGCCGTAACACACCCCCCTGAGCGCCGCGCCGTCCCCCCCAAAACACCCCCCCCCGAGTGCCACCCCACCAAAACACACACCCCCGAGCGCTGCCTCGCCGAAACACACACATACACCCCCGAGCCCTGTGCCATGCCACGCTGCCAAAACAAAAACAACCCCCCCCCCCCCCCCCCCCCCCCCCCCCCCNGATGCAGTCAGAGGTATGGTAACTAGTAGGGGTACCTACAGCCAGGGCCGGCTCTAACATTTTTGCCGTCCCAAGCATAAAAAAGGAACGCCACCCCGCCGAAACATCCCGCCCCCTGAGTGCCACGCCACCGAAACATCCCGCCCCCCAAGCACCACGCTGCCGAAACCCCCCCGCCTCACGGCCGAAACAAAAACAACCCTCCCCCAGCGCCGCCTAACCGAACCAAAACAAAAAACAAAACAAAAAACCGAGCGCCCCCCGCCACCCCAAGATTGGCCGCCCCTTACAAGGTGCCGCCCCAAGCATGCCCCAAGCACGGCTAGTGCCTGGAGCCGGCCCTGTTTACTAAGCAACATTAGATGCACTATGCAATTTAAAACATAGGACTCGGTGCTGCCTTAAAATATATTGCTGCAACTTCCATCCCATTGGAAGGACAGAAACAAACATAAGCCAAGATGGAAGGGTGTACAACTGTTAGAGAATGACATTTATATTTCACCCTATCTGTATATTTTATACACAGGCATTCCCATTGTGTTCTACAAAGAGAAGACCATTGACACTGGTAATGCTAGTTATTCCATTACTGAATGTTTACAGGAAGGAACAGACGTTACTCCCAGTTCTATAAGCTCTTATGAAAGAATCCTGTGGAACTGAAGAGGAATTAAACCAAGAGGTTTCTACAAAAATTCTGTAGCTTCACTTAGTAAAGAACTGTGTTCAGGCTATAAAATACTACAGGATGGTTTTAAAATTCTATAGAAAGATTATTCTCCATTAAATTCTATAGACTTTTCCCAAAAGGGAGGCTGTATTTTGAATTCACAGAAAAATGAATGCCTTCATTGCAAAAATTATAAATGCAACCTGTCTCTGTGGTGGTTAAATGATTCCTTAAGTATATAATTTCTGACTGATTCTCTTGCAGTGAGTTATGCCAAAGGTAATGTGGTTTGTGAGTGGACTCCCTTAAAATTCCATTAGTCAGAATTGGAGGCACAGCCCTGTTTAAGGTATTTATCAAAGCTGGGGTTTTCAAAGGCGTCGAAGAGTTAGTCAAAATTTTTCTCACTCAAATAAAGTGATTGTTTTTTCTAATAATGGCCTTTTCTGAAAGTGAAGTTTTTCATGGGAACAACTGGTGATTTTTTTAAATCACTCATTAAAACCATTATAGAAACAATTAACACACACACACAAAAACTCTCAATAAAAAGTTTTTAAAGTCTTGATTTTTTTTCTATTGAGTCCATTTCAGAATGGAAACAACTAATTTTTTTCCCCAAAAAGAATTTGTTTCTTCCCTTTCAATCAGCTCTAAGCCATAATGGACATAAGCACCCAATTCCCAATAAATTTGATGGAGACTGAAAACCTCCCTCCCTTGCCCTCCTATGAAAATCTTAACAACTCAAAATGCTTTATAATGTGACTAGGGTATTCTCCATCTCAGTCACTGCAGCTTGTGTGTGTGTGTGTATGTGTAGCATGACATTACATAGTGTCCTGTAGGGGTGTGTGGCAACTTTCAACTTACCCCTCAATAGCACAGTAGCAGTTATAATGTGATTCTAGTCAGTGTCTAATGTGCATATCAGGCAAGGCGGCAATATTTGCAGATGATACAAAACTACTCAAGATAGTTAAGTCCAAAGCAGACTGCGAAGAGTCAAAAGGATCTGGGTGACGGGGCAACAAAATGGCAGATGAAATTCAATATTCATAAATGCAAAGTCATGCACATAGGAAAACAATCCAACTATACATATAAAATGATGGGGTCTAAATTAGCTGTTACAATTCAAGAAAGATCTTGGAGTCATTGTGGATAGTTCTCTGAAAACAGCCACTCAATGTGCAGCAGCAGTCAAAAAAGCGACCAGAATGTTAGGAATCATTAGGAAAGGGACAGATAATGAGATAACATATATTGCCTCTATAAATCCATGGTACGCACACATCTTGAATACAGTGTGCAGACGTGGTCGACCCAACTCTAAGAAGATATATTGGAATTGGAAAAGGTACAGAAAAGGATTAGGACTATGGAACAGCTTCCATAGGAAGAAAGATTAATAAGACAGACTTTTCAACTTGGAAAAGAGACGTCTAACGGGGGATATGATAAAGGTCTATAAATTCATGGCTGGTGTGGAGAAAGTAAATACGGAAGTGTTATTTACTCCTTCTCATAACACAAGAGCTAGGGGTCACCAAATGAAATTAATAGACAGTAGGTTTAAAACAAACAAAAGAAGTATTTCTTCACACACAGTCAGCCTGTGGAACTTTTTGCCAGAGGATGTAGTGAAGGCCAAGACTATAACAGGGTTCAAAAAAGAACTAGGTAAGTTCATGGAGGGTAGGTCCATCAATGGCTATTAGCCAGGATGGGCAGGGATGGTGGCCCTAGCCTCTGTTTGCCAGACGCAGGAATGGGCGACGGTGGATGGATCATTTGATGATTCTGTTCTGTTCATTTCCTCTGAAACACCTGCTATCCGCCACTGTTGGAAGACAGGATTCAGGGCTAGATGGATCTTTGATTTGACCCAGCATGGCCGTTCTTATAAGCAATCAAATCTCTTTTTATAGGAATTATTTGTGGACAGTAAATGTCATGGTAAAAATGTGGCAGAAATGGGAGGCAGATGGCACATGTGGGGTTAGCACTGCTAATTCTTGCATTTGTAAGCTTCTACTTCTCTTAGCTGTGCTGGACTTCTTCACTGTTGTCGCCAGTTGCTAAAATTAGCACAGGACAGAATATGCTTTATTTACTAAGATTTGCTGCCATCTACGGACAAAGCCAAGTTTTACTTACCCATCAGTGCCTGGCAAGGGGAGAAGAGAAAGACACGGTGGAATACTTCAGCAAAAGGCTCCAATTAAGATCGTGCTTTGCTGAATTGGGTCCCAAGACAGTAATTTACTAGAAGTCTGATTGTGTAGGAGCATGAGCACCTCCGGCATCATGACATCAGCTCCCACTGATGCATGAGAACTTCTCAGGATAGCTCTAAATCTCTCTCCATTACAATTGATCAGAGAATTTCAACAGACAAAATTGCACTGAAAAAAAAGAAACAAAGCGCCCAAAGTATCTGTAAATTCCCCTCCACACACTAATTTTCCAAACAGTCCCACTATCTGTCTCTATACTACAGGAATACAGAGATAGGACAGAATAAGACTGTACAGCTGTTGTTCTAAGTCTTATTCTTAGCAGAATGGTGTGAATAACTGATTTTTTGGTTTGCTGGCCATTCTAAAAAACAAGCTTAGAAGAATCATTTCACGTAAAAAAAATTAAATAAATAAAATAAACCACACACACACACACACACACACGCACATTTTGTCATGAAATGGGGTTGTTTCGATTTTTTAAAATAAACTTCAAAACAAAAAGCCATTTTGAATTGAAAATCAAAACATTTCAGTTTGAAAATGAAACAGGATCATACATAATATTAATAAGAAATAACACAGACATTTTCTTAATTTATTACTGAGCTCAGTTTCTTTCTCACACATTCTAATTTTTCATTGAAAAACTTCAAAAAGTCTCAAATGGGACAGCCTTTGAAATCCCCAAAATTTTCATTGGACTTCAAAACTCTTTTCCACCCAGCTCCACTCCCACAGCAAGGTGGACTCTGGGGAAATGGGTCTAAGCAAGTAGGGGCTTGAGAAGTCTGTGGCAGTGGTTCCCGGGTCTAGGTGGCTGGGCCGACACAGGGTCTGCACGTGCAAGTGTGCCTGAGAGACCCAGAGCAAGGAACAGCGACTGGCGTTGGCTCAGAACCAAAGGGGCTCCAAAGCACATGGGCCCAGGATTTGGGTCTGTGGTAAACAGACTGGTGTGTTACCAGACAAACTGGAATTCACACTTTGACCCAGACATATCCTCAATATGTATATGTGTGCATATACACACACACACACAATTATGTTTATATATTGGATATTATATATATATAGGAAATTATGTTCTTAAAGCCCTGAATTAAAGGCAGCTCACCCAGAGGTAACATGGCTTAAGACAGGTTCCACCAGACGGGGTGGGAGACACTTATCTCCCCAGCTGATTATTGTGCATTGTGTGTCTTACAGTGGAAGTCTATTTGCATGCTAAGTCAAATTATTGTGGGGACTTCAGGAGAAGAAATTAGCAGGAAGCGGTGAACAGCAGCAAAGAGGGTGGTGAGCAACAAAGGACTGGTCAAATATCCAAGGGTGCAGAAAGACACTTGGGGATCCTTCATGTGGGGAGACAAGCTGCCAGCAGGCTTGGTCTTCTAAAAGGAGAATCTCAGCCAACCTGGGTGAAAGATGTTGTGAGAAGGACTTTAGGGAAGCAATACCTTTCTGGACAAGAGGGTATCTCATTAGTTAAGTTTAGGCACTAGAATGCATGTTATGATTTTATATGCAATCCTTTGTTTCCAATATTTCTGTTTGCTACCATTTGAATCTTCATTCTTTGCTAAATCGATTTACATTTGTTTATAAAGAAAGCCCGTGTAACTGCTGTGTGTTAGGCAGAGCTGGGTCTCAAGATGCAACTGGTAAGCTGGGGTGTACTGTTCTTTTGGGCACTGTGGGCTAGGTAGTTCTGTGGGTGCCCAGTGGAGAAGGGGCTGGACACCACAGAGGGACGTTGCAGGACTCAGGGGTTGGGGTGTGCCTATCACTAGCCTGCATGATGGACAACAGAGCCAGTGTGGGCTGAAAGGGGAGCACTTGAGGAGGTAGTCAAGGAACCAACCCCTGGCAGGCACAGACAAAGGTTTCTAATACTAAGGGCAGATGGTAGCAAGGTCCCTCACAACCCTGGGTACCCCCCAAGAAGTGTCATACTAAGGATATTACTCAGCATTCATTCTTTGGTTGCCAGGATACTAACATGCAAGACCCCCTTCATGTGGGTGTGCATCCTCTTAGCTTACAGTTACAACTACGATTACACAAAAAGGTACAATCCACCCACCACTGTTAATTGAAGGAGCCAAAAACAGCCAATATTGGCCATAGAAAATATAGTCCAGTCAGGACCCGGCAGAGATGCACAAACCAGTGGAGTTCCCTAATGGTAGAGCCAGATCCTTCACGCTGAGTTGCTACTGAGTCAGGCCCGTGAGGAAGAGAGAGGAGCAGACCAGGAGGAGCAGAAGGAATTATTGAAGCCGCAGACCAGAGTAGCTACAACCTAAAAGGCAGGATGAGCCATGGAACCAAGGGATGGTGTAAACACAGGGCTCCCTGTTGCACATCACTAGTGGATCAAGCATATCACTGTAACAAACATTTAGGGGGGCACAAGCTCTCTGGGCTCAGGCTAGCTAACGAGCTCCTGTTCCACCCTGGGCCTGAATCACATTCACTCTAGGTCCACTTTACAGCACTCTGGCAGTGTAAAGGAGCGAGAAAGTGTGCTTAAATTACTCTTTTGCTCACCTCCAGAGTAGGATAATGGGGCTTTACAGTGAATGGGAATAAGGAACCCTCAGTTTATGCCTTTCCTGGCCTGTTTCAAAGAGTTAGATTACAGCCAACATAATTTTGACACTTCTCTTCCTGAGTTATTAGAGGAGGAACAATTCCCAAGGCATGGTCAGTATCAGACTGAAACTATCCTAGATAGAAATGTGAAGAATGTAAAGGGCTTGAAATGGAAGGGTAATAAAAGGGTTTGAGACTAACCAGTCAGTGTTTTCCTATTCTCAGACTGTATGCTTGTTAAATGCAAGTTTTTGGGGGCTCCGGTTGTGGCATTGTCAGTGGTTTTACTTTTCCTCAATAAACAAATCAGCAGCACACAGGATCTATGTGTAAGTAAAAATATAAAAAGATAGCTTGACTCAAATCTCAGTATAATAGTGCCATCTACAGAAAAAAAAGTTATTCTACATCTAAAGAAATGAAGACTACATCCCCCAAAATACAATTTAACAAATGCTAACAGGTGAATATAACCCTAGCAGTTAAGTCCCTCTAGACCAGTGGTCTCCAACCTTTTTATGCCTAAGATCACTTCTTGAATCTAAAGCAACCCAGGCTCTACCCTGCCCCTTACCTGAGGCTCTGCCCCTTCCCCAAAGCCCCACCACACTCACTCCATCCTCCCTTCCCCCCCGCATCACTCACTTTCTCCCACCCTCATTCACTTCCACCAGGCTGGGGTAGCGGCTTGGGAGGGGGCTCTGGGCTGGGGGGTTCACGGTGTGGGAGGGGGCTCTGGGCTGAGCCTGGGCAGGGGTGCAGGAGGGGGTATGGGGTGCTGGCTCTGGGACAGGGCTCAGGATGGGGTTTGGGGTGCAGGAGGGAGCATGGGGTGCAGCCTCCCACCAGGCAGCACTTACTTCCGGCAGCTCCCAGGCTCCCTGCCTATCCCAGCCCCACACCACTCCCACAGCTCTACTGGCCAATGGGAGCTGCGGG
This sequence comes from Trachemys scripta elegans, assembly GCF_013100865.1. NCBI lineage: Eukaryota > Metazoa > Chordata > Testudines > Emydidae > Trachemys > Trachemys scripta. The sequence continues at coordinate 14,959,119 of NC_048301.1, read as the reverse complement.
GGCAGTGTCTGCAGAGGGAGACCCCTGCCCCCTTCCCGCCCCCGGGGCAGCACTGGCCACTTCCGGGAGCACCATGGGGCTAGGGTAGGGAGTCTGCCTTAGCAGGAGCCACCCTGTGCTGCTGGAGATCGTGATCGACTGGGAGATCCTCTACAATCAACCAGTCAATCATGATTGGCCAGTTGGTGACCACTGCTCTAGACTACGGCATTTAAACTTTACAAAACCTCTTTAAATACACAGCTAAATTCCTCTGTATACACCTGCCATAGGTGCAACTCATCTTCCCTTTCTCATTTGTCTTTGTTCTTGCTAACTCTAAATAACAAGCCATTGTCTGTGTTGTTCCAGCCTCATAGGGGTTCTCCCTCAAGACATTCAGGCTGGTGATTTGTTACCTTAACTGATAACACAGCAGACACCACTGGGCTAGTCCAACAGCCCAGGGAGGATAAATTCCATGCCAGAGTGTTTCAGGCCCTTGCCTCAGGGCACAATTTATTGATAAACAAAACACCAAGATAAAGTAGTTTCTCTTCCTAACAGGCTACAGTTGGCAGAGCCTTTGTCCACACCTTTCTCAGCCCCCTCCAGTGCTCAGCCTAACCAGGAACTCTCTCAGGAGCCTTCTATTCACAGCACTTCCAACACCACAGGGGAATTTGACCTAATAGCCAGTCCCTTCAGCTCTCCGGTTCAGCTGAGTCTTTGCTTGCCTTTATAAGGACCAGGTGCACTTCATGCTATCACCTGACCCCACCCCCACAGCCACACATGGGAGGCAAATGGTGGGTCACAGGTAAGGTTGGGCTCTTCTTCCCTTCCAAGGGCCCACTTCCCCCTATGACAGAGATTTATGTTTATTTTTCTGGTTATTACTTTTCTTTATAATGTTTTATTGACCTATTATATATAATGAGTCCAGAGCTTTATAGCCACAACAAATTAAAGCCCAGGGAGTCAATCTGGTCATTAAATATCCACAGTCAATACATGTTATGAACAGTTTCAGACCAATGTCAGGATGACACCCACTTATCTCTGCACAAGGCCCCTGCCTGGAGGGTGGGGGTACTATGCTGATGCTCTGCCTATTATTTGTCCCTGGGTTTGTAAAATGTGCTGCTGTGGGTCATCAGAAAGGATTGTGTTGCAGACCCATATTAATAGATAGTGGGGAGGAGGGATGATCTTGTGTTTGAGATGGGGGACTGAGAGATCTGGCTTCTCATCCTGCCTTTGCCTGACAAGGTTCACTGTGTGCTCTTGGCAAATCACATAATCTCACTAGGCTTGAGTTCCTCCCTCTTCACAATGGGGATAACACCTCTTGCCTACCTCACAAAGGCGCCCTTTGGGGCAAAGACCATCTTTTTGTTCTGTGTTCGTACAGTGCCTCGCACAATGGGGTCCTGCTCCGTGACTGAGGTTCCTGGGCAATAGCACAGTACAAATAATAAGGTTGTCAGGGTTAAGTCATTACTGTCTGTAAAGACTTTCTGGGAAAGTGGGGAACTCAAGAGGGTTTCCAGGAAAAAGCTGAGGGTTATGGGTGACTTTGAAGGGAGCACGGGGCTGGGGTGGGAAGAGACAAACTTCCATTGGGGATTTTCAAATCAAACCAGTGAAACAAATTAAATGTAAAAGGTTTTTTTACATGTAAAAATAAACGATTAAAAAGGAAACAGGTGAGGGTTGTTATGAACAATAAAGAACAAAGCAAAAGCTTCTATGACATTTTAAAGGACCTAGGCCAATATGAATGGAATTGGATGAGCTGTCTTCTTCTCTCTGAATCTCTGGAATGTTTCGTCTTCCCAACTTTCCTCAGAGCAGGAAAGAACCATCTATTTTCTCTTCTCTTCCCCGGTCCACAAAAGTACTCAGGCACCTATAGCCCAGACTGAGGCACTAAATTCCTGGTTTAGGCACCTAAGTCCCCATTGTGGCTCCCTGCAATCCACAGACTCCCGCCGAACCCTGGCAGCACCTAAACTCACTTGGCACCTAAGCTTTTCAGGGGAAACGTTCCCTAGGCATCTACATTGGTGCTGGAACTAGGGGTGCTGGAGGTGCTGCTGCACCCCCCCCTGGCTTGAAGTAGTAACAACAACCCAAATACATGGTCTCCACCTTCAGCACCCCCACTATAAACATTGTTCCAGCGTTTCTAGGCATCGACGTTTCTGCCTCTGACCATACACTCTGCTTCCTCCCTCTAGGCATCCAGCTCCCCAACTCCCACACCAGAGCAATCCACAAGCCAGGGGAAGATAGGCAATCGCTCACCTAGTTCATGCATGGGACTCAGTGTGGTAGGTGTGCTCAGACTGGATTGGGCCCCATCCAAAATCACATAGCTACAGCTAACCTATAGTTTTTAGACCAGGGTTAGAGCATTTGCTTGGAATATAGGAGACCCACATTCAATTCTGCCTTCTCTGCCAGTCCCCCTCTTCCTCATCCCCTTTAATTATTTATCCACAGCTTCAACTGGAGAGACTGAGGCAGCCCCACAGCCTAGTGGTTAGAGCACACTCCTGACAGATGGATGGACCCTCTTCAAATCCTTTCTCTCCCTCTGGCAGAGGGGAGAATTGAACCTGGATCTCCCACATCCCATGTAAGCATACGAACCACTGGGCTAAACATTATAAGCTGGCCACAGCCCATTATGGATGGAGTGAGGCAGACACCTAATGCACTCCCACAAAAAAACCTAAGGCACCTAAGTTGTCTGGTGCAGGCTCCCGTTTGTGGATCACTAAAGAGGAGTAGGTGCCTCCCTGCAGCCTGCACTTGGGTACCTGTCTTTGACAGGGGGTGGGGCTTAGCAAACACCCATCTTGGCAGCATCGCCCATTGGCTAGCTTAGGTGGCTCCCCGCCTCTCCCCATTCATTGTGTAGGGAGCCTAGGCACCTAACTCAGCTTTGTGGATCGCAGTGGTGTTCCTGTGATGTGACCCTCAGCACTGCAACATCCAAGGCCCATGGTGGATCCCACCCTTAGTGGATAACTGAGTGGTAGCGAACAACTACACTCAGCTGAAGTTTAGAGGGAAGATGACTGTCTCCCAGCCCAACGGGACAGCTTTACTTCCATAGGCACCTTGTTAATTCTCCTCCTATGGATGTTATTGTTAGAGGGATTTCCCTTCGCCCTCTTCCCTGGTCTTGTCCCGTAGACAGAAAACAGAAGTCCGAAGTGCAGACAATGTGATGTTTGTTGGGGTTAGTTTCCAAGCAAGGATATTCTGAAGCCCTTCACACCAGTCAGGCTTATCTCTATACACTGATAGTCTGTTCCCTAGTGTCCCTTTCCCAGCTCCGACGGTGCAGAGCATTTACCCCGCGTCCTCCTTCCCAGCTCCAACACCGCAGAGCGTTTACCCCGCGTCCCCCTTCACAGCTCCGACGCTGCAGAGCGTTTACCCCGCGTCCCCTTTCACAGCTCCGATGCCGCAGAGCCCTGCCTGTGTCCCTGTCCCTATTCCCATTCCCCCCCTTAGAAAGCATGATTCCAATTTCCTTTCCACCCACTTCCTGTTTGACCCCAGTTTATATATTCTCAGCTATACCTTAACCAATCGTTTTACTGAAATTTAACTAACCAATCCTAACATATTATAACAAAATTTTCTAACCAATTATATCCCACTACCCTAATTAACTTACCTAGCAAAATTAATCATACAGCAGACAGAAACAATTAGAGAACCAGACAGATTAACAATAGAAAAGTGGGGGCCATAGAGATAAAACAATACAGAAATGAGGGTTTCACAACCACAACCATTGATAAGTGATTTCTTGCCAGACAGGCTGCTATCCAACTTTAACCATCTTAAGATCTATTTCTTTATCTGGTGGTGATGGGCACTATCAGGACAGGCTCATCTGCCTAATAACCCAACACCACCTTATTTCAGTGTGACTGGTTTGGGATGTGAGGAAGTGACCCTACGCTTCCCAGCTTACGGCTGCCCCGATGCTCCGCCAAAGGCCTTAGCCTAAGAACGAGGCCTCAGACTCTCCTAGTGAGAGAAGGCCCAGACACAGGCGGACTGTGATTTTGATTCTTTGTTTTTATACCCCTGTAACTAGCTAAGTGATAAAAATACACCAAAGTTCTTAAAGTACAGGCCTTTACAGGCAGGCCTGAATATCTCTATTCTAACAGTTATCTGCAGCCTTCCCTGATGTGGAATGGCAACGACTTCCAACCTGTAGCTGGGTCCAGCAAAGGCCACCTGCTCCATGGTAATAGCTACTATCAGGCATTTCACTAACCTGGCTGTGGATAGTTTAAAGGCACAGATACAGCTGCCAAAAAGAACTGAGGGAATGTGGGTAATCCTGCTGCTTTATAAAAGACTTGAAAGCAGTATTCCCTAGCGCATTTCTGCCAGGAGTTCCAAGGACTCTGAATAGTTTCATCTGGCTCGGAGTATCTTAGGGGCTAAATGGATCTGGTCTGAACTGCATGGACAGCAGAATATACAAGTGGCTCAAGGCTCGCGTTTGCACTCCATTGATGCCAGAGCAGCCTCTGGACCCGTGTGCCAAATGGGGGCCACTTTAACTTATAGTGGCTGTAAATAAGTGGCCAAAACCACAGGTAAAGATCAGCGTAACTCAGCGTTGTCTGGGCCGTTCCTGCTTCCCCTGCTCCTCTAGCAGCCAAGGGCGTGGCAAAGAAGCCCTCTCTTGGCTCTGCAGCAGTGGAGGCTCAGCGTTATAGTGGGGTGAGTCATGGTCGCTGGGTATGATGGCTGAAGGGGCAAGTTCTATCTGTGATGTAAAAGGGTCTGCACTGAACTGGAGGGTTTGGCCTACAGATCCTAGCTGGGAAGCTGTTCCCCATGGTGTTTGCACGCCGTGCTCCAGCTCATTTGTTTACAAGGGTGCCCTCTTCCTCCCCAGGTACGTGGACTGTGCCAACCACACATAATATGCAGGGAAATAGCCTGACAGTGATACTGCAGGTGCCATGTTCAGTTCCCCCACTTTTGAGTAACAAATCCCTGCAAAGAAATCAAACGTGTACACAGAGGCCCAGATCACCGGGTAGCATCCAATCCCCCTGAGCCTTGCCGCTGCAAAGCGGCTTCCTTCAGGACATACCTCTGCCACAACGCCTGCAGAGCAATGACTGACTGCTGCTTATGACACTTACTGTAAGAGTCTCACTGTTACCATGTGCTGACCCCATCTGTCTGGGGTAGCCACTTGTTATCTCTCATCACATATGTAGATTGCTCTTTGGGGCAGGGACCATTTTTTTGTTCTGTTTGTACAGCACCTAGCACAATGGGGTCCTGGGGCACTGCCACAATAGAAATAATAAACAGGGAGTCCAGGCCCATGAATTGTCCCTCTAAGAAAATCCTTGGAAGCTGTCACAGCGACTTCCAGACCATTACCTAATGTGGCCTCTGAGGGCGGGATGGGCATGGCACCTCTACCCCATGTGATCCCAGCTAGGAGCTACCCCAGGATCTGGATACCCAGGGATTGGGTAGGATACCAAAGTAGCATAACACTACTCTATAGGAAGGAGAAGAGAGCGAATACATGGTTTGCTGGATTTATCCTGCCCAGATCTAGGGCTCAGTCTTGCAAAGTTCTGAGGCCCAGGCCCTCAAAGGTATTTTAGTGCTTAACTGCCACTGAAATCAATAGGAGTTAGGCACCTAAATACTTCTGAGGCTTTGGACTTGAGTGCCCTCAACTCCCATTAAAGTCAGGGCATAAGACTCAGGTTCAGTCAAGAAAACCAAAATTTCACAATTAATGCTTTAAACAGCAATATCGGAATGACACATCGGCTCTGGGGAGCAATTCTTGGCTTGCCAACATGTTTATACACCTGGCCAAGGGGAGTGGCTGGAATAAGCTTCACTCCTTGGATGACCGTTTTAAGCCCAGGGCAAAGGGATGAGGGGGGGAAACCTCTGCTCTGTTGTCCCCAATTCCCTGGGTAGCTCCACCTCACTCCCTCCACACACAGCTCCTGCAAACCTAGTGAAGTTCACCACCCAGATCCAGGAACCTAAATACCTTTGAGCATCTGGGCCTACAAGACTGGGCTTTCCCTCCTGATGACCTTAAGTAGGGTGACCAGATAGCAACTATGAAAAAACGGGACAGGTGGTGGCGGGTAATTGGCGCCTATATAAGAAAAAGTCCCAAAAAACGGGACATCTGGTCACCCTAACATTAAGAGATTATCTTTTATAACTGGGCCTCTGTCAGGCCACTGGGGACATAAGACTTTTGACCATGTGTAGCAGGTCTCTCCAAACATTTTCAATTAAACAGATATTGTTGTGGAAAAAATACCATTTTCATCTAAATTATTTTGGTTTTGAGAAACCCCAAAATGTGCAGGTTTTGGTTGGTTTCTTTGGGAGGAAAGGGGGTAAATTAAAATCCCCAAAATTTTGAAGAAAAATGTTGAGAAAACAAAAAGGGGTTTTCCATTTTCATCATTTTGGGTGGGGAAGGGCAGAGGGACTGGAACCCATTTCCTAACCAGCTCTAATAGCTGCACATGTTGTCCGGGGCCCTTCTTCACTGTCTAAATGGAAATCATCGGTGGAACTCAAGTTGATTTGAAAATACCTTCCAAGATGAATTTAAATAAGTAATTTCCATGAAGAAATGACAGAGGGTTTCTCAAAAACCTTAGATTTGGGTCTGCATCCAGGAATCAGATCAATTTAGGCAAACTCTTGTACCTGCAGGGAGAGCCTGTTAACCTCCAGAAGGCTCCAGCACAGATGCGAGGCTCTATCATGTAGTTCAGACTGTAGGATTGAGACCGACATTCTTGTTTTGTTTTTTAAATTATAGTGTGTTACACTTGAAAATGTTAAAACCATCTCTTTGGGATTGTGATGGGGCCCACTTGCCCCGCACTGGTACTGCGAGGGTTAATTCTACTCTCTGGGCCAAGGAGGCCACACCCACACGGCTCTGCTGGACATGCTCCGGCTGGAGACTAGATACAAAAGGGAGCAGCTCGGCTTATTCAGGACTGACTGCTGAAGAGGGAGGATGCATACCATGCATGGTGTGAGCGCCAGCCCAGGAATCATGGAAATGGTAGAAGCCAGGGATGCTGAGACTGTGGCGGATGCCCAAGGAGTGTCGGAGCTGCTGGGAGCCTCACTGACTGAGGAGCCCAGAGACCCTGGGGATGCCAGAGATGCTGCATCAGGAACAGCGTAGGAAGTAGTTCAGGGGGACTAGTTATTGTGCCACGTGGGGTCAGCATGTTTCGGGCGGATTCCCTGCTAACCCAGTGGTGGGCATACTTGCCACTGATAGGTCCCTGAGCTGGGACATGGTGGAGCAGGGAGAACCCGGGTCCCTCTACCCAGCCGCCACCCTTCCCTCAGGTGGTGGCCCACTCCCCTGTCTAGCTGCTGGGCCACGCAGCCCCAGCTGAACGGGGCAGCTCTACTGGTTCTGGCCGCTGGGCCATGCAGCCCCAGCTGAACAGGGCAGCCCTGTTGACTTTTACCCCTATGCCAAGCTATCCCAAGACAAGGGATAGTTATATAGACTCTGCTGCGGGGCCATCATTACCTCCACCCCCTCCCAAGAAGGGATGGGGCGCACTTGCCCCACAACAGGGATGATTGTATGGCATCAAATAGTCATCATATAAATGGATCACTGTGTAAACTTGGACTTTTTGAATGAAAGCTTATATGTTTCAATAGAAATAGATTTTTTATTAATAACATGCACACATATATATTTAAAATACATGTACGCTTTTTCTACCATTCACTTTAGAAAACAATCTCATAAAACCCTTAAACCAGGTCCCAAGTAATTTTAAACATTAAAAACAACATTTTTCCATGATTATACAACAAATATGTATTACTCCAACTAAGTGGTATAGAATCACCATCTAACATTATAATGCAGGTTCATGCCTTTCAGCAGAAATAGATGTCTCCTTTTGATGCTTTATTAATATCAAATGTATTTGACAATGCCTGCACCAGCTATTATATGCAAGGGTGATTCCCTGATGCAAAAACATTGTATATAAAGGATTTAAATGAAAGAGAGAATGCTGTTTTGCAGCTCTGTCACTGAATTTATATGAAGAGCATCTTGTGTATACCATACCGCTGTGGGTAAAATAGAACCCAAGGAATATGACAAAACTGGGAAAATATCATTGCATGAATCATGAAAGAGAAATCATTGAATAAAAAGTAAAGCCTTGGTTTATATTGGTTAGAGTCTGAAATCCTGCTATTAAGTTTCTTTTTAGAGTGATGGATTTTTAATGTACTCCCAAGTATCAACCTGGATCTTTGGAGAATACACAAAATTATCATCAGCTATATTGTGGTTTAGTTTTCACAGAAGGCTCCTATGATGAGGGGACTTTAAGGCACAGTATTCGATATACTCAACTGAATGCATTCACTAAAAACAAAAGTTCTACTGACGATGCCTGATATACACATTCAAGAACTCAAGCGGTAGCTCAGTAATCACATCCATTGAAAATTAGGCAATTCGGGAGTGGCTCCACTGTATACATCAGCCTGGACCCTGCAAGTACTTACGCACATGCTTAACTTTAAGCACATGAGTATCCCATTGACATCAATGAGACTAAACATGTTGGTAAGTTAAGCACATTATAAGAGCTTACAGAATCCAGGCCATTGTATTTCCAAATGCATGTGACTTACAGGAGTATGTAAGTCCTCTATCATGTAACTGCCAGACACTCTGCCTTTGGCGAGTGATAATTATGAGCTTGATCCTGCAAACGCTTATGGCCACAAGTAGTTCCACTGCAGGCAATGAGACGACTTGGTGCAATAAGCACAATGCCTGCTAGTAAATGTTTTCAAGATCAGGCCTGACACTTGAAGCCAACCAGGAAAAGCGCTACGAAGAAAACGTAATAATTTACATGTTTATAATAAACAGTCACGTAAATTTCTGTGTAAATACATGCAACACTGCACTGAACATTAATTTTTCTTAAGCCAGTCATTTGCAAAATTACCAAATGTTGTTACCAAATCTTTTCCTGTCAGACATATCCTTTATATTGTCTCCAAGGTGTCATACATTATTTTTAGAATATTTTCCAAGACAACTGGTTTTGAGAGGAAGGACTTTCTTTACACACAGTACAAATATAACCTGTGTGTGTGCATAGTACAGTTGTAAAATCACATACATTTCTTTACACTGAAGTCTGACTGTGGGCTACCGATAGATAGGATCACTTAGGAAAGTTTGGAAAAAGGTGCTGCAGAAGTCAAACTAAACCCTGAATGGCTTTATCAATAAAACATCTCTTTATGTATCTGTATTACAGTACTAAATGGTGGCTTGGTAACGGAGTATTAAAATATCACTCGATAATTTAATAACTTTCACAGTCAAGTTGTAGGGTCTGATTCTCCTCTTCGGTGTGCCTGTGCAGTCATTTGCAGCTGTGGATAGTGTGAGCAAAACTCTGCAATAGCACAACTAAACTACATGAAGTGCAAGGTGGGGGTAGTTGAGAATGTTCAAAATTCTGAAGTTTTTGATTGATATTTCCCCTCAAGAATTTAACCACGAAAAAGTGGGACATTTTCACTGAAATATTTTAATTACATTTTGCATAAACTTTTTGGCCAAAAAAAGAGGAACAAAATATTTTCACCAAAGTTATCCCATTTTTCAGCTGTCTCTGGGAGAACCAAACCCTTGATCTTCTAAAACGCCAAGCAGTTAGTTACCTGAGACCCGTTCAGAGTGTTTTTTCCTTGATATCTTTTAAAGGTGCATTAAGCTGCAACCCATCATGCAGCATCAGATAAAATAAGCTTTTAACAGGCCAGAAAGCAGTTACTTTTTTCCCAGACAAGGGAACTATTTTTCAAAGATGACTTCAACGAGTATTGTAGTTCTGGTAAAGGTTAAAGGCTAATTCCTGCTCCATTTTCCCCCCTCTCTTTCTTGCAAAATATTAGTAGAAGTAACATTATGAATCATTTGTGAAGTATAATTTAATGTAATGAGCCTTGCCTTTTAGCCCAGAATTATAGTGTACATACAATATAGTAGGAACCATTGTCAGTCAGTGAGAAAGGGTTATTTAGCATTTCATACAATAATCTGATCATTACGAATGCTGCAGAAAACTAACACAAAGAAAAAAGTGCATGAATCTGTTCATTTTAGAGCAGAAAATTACATAATTTTTAAAACCAGAAGGCAGAAATAATTTCCCATAGACACCTATTAGTCCTCTAATATGCCTTTCCCCACCTCTCCCTGCACACATAGTAGGCAATGGACCATCAGAGATAAGAGAGCTCTTTGAGTGACGATGGCTCCTCTAACAACACTAATCGTATAATTCTCTCACCTATCGTACAGTAAACTCATTTCACTACCAATTTCTAGTAGTACACTTATTATGCACGTTAGATAATTAAAGCCTTTCTCCAGACTAGCCTGGCCTTCTTTCAGTTTTCCTTCTTGCGATACGTAGCGTATATTAGTAGCTTTTAACTGATGTCTTTTCAAAATACTTCAGTTTGCAAAAGGCGAGCTAACGTTTGAAAGTTTGGGCCAGTTTTTCCGCTGCGTTACTCCAGTGGCTCAACAAAAGGCCATTGATTTCAAAGGCGCTATGTTGATTTACACCAGCTGAGGATCTGGTCTTCAGACGATTTGACCCCTTTACCTCCAAGATAAGTATGGACCGTTTTGCCGCTAAGAAAAATGAAAGTGGCTTCTCAGAGCCTAAACATTCACAATTACTAATTTCACTTAAGAAACCGCACTGCCCCATTTTCCAGCTTTCCCGTTTCTGTGCTCTCTGTAGGCGATTTAATATTAATGGCATTTCACACAGCTGTAGATTCTGAAATTTGGGAGTCCTAATTGTGTTGAATTTAGGTAAGAGAATTTTTAATACAAATGTTCAGCTTTCCTGGATTTTAGTTCTCTTTCTCCCTGTCTCTGAAACCTGCATTGGCTTCTAACTATGAATATCATCCTTGACTCACTTGACTTTGCGCCTCTGACTGCCTGCCCTTGCCTTTTATTTATTGTACAGTTAATACATGTCTGACAGCAGCAATTGTGTGTGCAATATACAAGAGCTAGACATTTGAAGTAGGGTTACAGGTGGAATCTTAGTTCTATACTAAGCACATCCATATAAAGCCATTTTTATTTGTTCATACTGTATAACGCTTCAGAAATAGCATCAGTCAAATCTACATGAGAAAATTGGTTACTTGAATACATGTCTGCCTCCATTGTTACAACATACTATTATTTCACCTAGCATTACCTTTAAAGCTCCAGTGGCCATAACCTGTAATGCAAAGCTGATCCTTCACTACAAACTTATAGTCTCTAGCAGAGGTTCTCAAACTGGGGGTTGTGAGGTTATTCCAGGGCGAAGTCACGAGCTGTCAGCCTCCACCCAAAACCCTGCTTTGCCTCCAGCATTTATAATGGTGTTAAATATATAAAAAGTGTTTTTAATTTATAAGGGGGGGGAGAGTTGCACTCAGAGGTTTGCTATGTGAAAGGGGTCACCAGTACAAACGTTTGAGAACCACTGGACTCTATAGGACTCCCATTGACTTCCATAAGCTTTGGATCAGGAATATTTGTTCAGCAATTCTGTGTTTCAAGTCATCCTTAAGTGAACAAATATATTGGTAACTGTGTAGTTTACTGGCTTGTTAATAATGTTCTCCCAAGTTATAGTGCAATCTCTGCTTTTGACCCCATTTATTTTAATGTCATTCTCTCCCTAATGCTACTCTTTGGTATTTTCAGAACACAGCTCTGGCAGTTTTGTATTCCCATTCTAGTCATCAGATTGCGCAATGTGTCTCATAGGACATGCTTGATATATATTGTAAAGGAAATTCCAGAACTTGACATTACACATCTAACTCCACCTCAAACATTGTTACTAATGCAGATTAAACTCATCTCAAAAGAAAGTCCTCTCAGGTTTTACTACAGTGTGTCAAATATATTCCTTTTCTGGAACGTGGGTTTTTGTTTTGTTGTTTTCAAATCACAAAAAGTGCCCACCTAAGCTCTAACACTGATCAGACGTTGTACCACATGGTCGACTAGTAAATAGCACACACACAAAAACCTCAGAGTTCCAGCCAGGCACCCTGGAGGGGATTCAAATCATGTTTAGAAAACACTGACAACTGGCTGAGAAAATAGATTTTCATCTGAGTCATTCCGTTTTGTCGCAAAATGTGTGTCAACAGAAAGATAAGTACAAAGTGAGAGCAATTGAGTGGATCAATTAAAAACACCCTCACTAGAGTGCTGAGTGATCTCAGCATAGAACTTCTTGTAAGTAGATCAGTTATTTTGCCTTTTTGAAAATCCTAACCAAAGAGGCATTTCTTTTGGCACTGATTCCTTCAGATTCAAAGCATTTCTCAAAGAAAACTTGCTTTCTAAACCTTACAAAAAATAACTCCCACCCCTGAATCTTCATTGTCAGAATAATCTGTCACTTTTGGTTTTACCTCTCGCCTTGGATGGCATAATTTAAATACAAAGTAGATAAAATGTTTATATCTACATTGGCAACTTAATGTCACTTAGTTTCTACAAAATACATTGCACACAAGATCTCTGCTTATAAAACCCTTCGCATACCAATGACTGCAGAGTATTATTCAAAGTACCCTCCATTCATCTCTGTATGTATCCCGTCTTTCATCACAAGTGTGTTTACAATGAGTGCCTCATCTTCACATGTTAATAAGCAGTTCAAGCATTCAGAAACAAAACATCAGTGGATCTAACAGCTACTTCAATTCATTTTATAAATAAGCAACTGAGAATTTTTCTCCAAGTGGCCGCTTGTATAGCCCATTCCATAAATGGAATTCTCTGTAGAATAAGGCACAATATGATACGAATGCAGCTCTTCATAATAGAGTGACTCAGAACAGCATTCTTGTACCATAAACTTCAGCCGTTTTCTTGTATCCGAGTAAGCGGTCCTATAACAGGGTGTCTCTTTAAAGTATTCATAGCTCTCTCTGTCTGTCTCTAGGTGGATCTTCCTCAGCAAATTGTTAATAAGCACAGACCTACGGAGATAGGTTTCAGGGTCTTCAAGGAATCGAAGTTTCTGCAGAGACAGTTTTAGAATACAAGTCCGGTCCTCGGGTAATATCAGGTGCTGAGAAGTAAAAACAACCAATATAGCTTTATGATCAAGAAATAAGAACAAGAGCTTTTCTCCTTTGGAATATTTATTAGAAACATACTCACTTTTGGAAAATACCCCTGGTAATCTTGATGTAAATCTTCTTCTTCTGCATATTTTCTCTTAAAGTAGGCTACTTTCGACGTCGTTAGCGTATTTGTCAATACCCTGATTGGATCAGCTGTGCGACAAATAATAATAAAGAGTATCAGCAACGATTGGGGCAAATCGATGTCCCCTGTAATGTTCCAGTCTGGCATGTGCGAAACGATGTGTCTATAAGCCTAGATTGCTTGGTTTCTGGGACTAACAGGATTTTTGTTTACAGATCATTAGCTCTATCATCTTTTTTTTCCCCAACCACACATATGTGGTGCTAGACACTTTGCAGAACTAAGAGAAAGGCAAGACTCCTGCCATGAAGAGTTACAGTGTGTCTTTTATATGTGACTCAGGTGAAATTAATGAGCCATCGGAAGGGCTTGAGGCTAGCAGTGGTTACAGAAATATGATCACACAAATGGAATACTAGTACAAATGGATGGTTTCATCTATTGAGTTCAGATGTTCTAGTACCCGTGATGCACTTAACCTAGGAGGGGCATTCAGTACTATTGAACAAGGATGTGAATGTACATCCCATGTAAAAGGTTGATGGTGCTTCAACCACATTAATGTATATGGGAGGGATGCAATAACAGTTGTTTCTTCACTCTTCCATACAGCAGCTTTATGGTTCAGAACTCTTTACTCATCATACAGGAGAGACCATGTTACCCCCGCTTCCCACAGTGAAGCACTGGAGACGTGGTTTCATTGGAGTGCAATTACCATTGTACACACTAGATGATGCTGTGGTCACAGCAAAGTGAATGAGCTCTTGAAAGTCAAATCTTTGTTGGATTTCAGGGTGGTGCGGAGTGGTCACACTTAGTTGTGTTTATTGCTTATAAGTCAATCTCCGTAGTTCTGACTGTATGACTCAGATGGGCACTGAGCAGAAAGAATACTCCATTTGATTCCACAACAAAACTTATAGAGGAGGGAAGAGGTGGACCCAGAGCACAGAGTTTGGGGTGGGGGCATTGGATGCAGGCTTTTGTTTCAGCCCACTATGGAGAGAAGGGCCACATGCGGGAGCAGATCTGGCTCTGACCATCTGCTGCTGGACCGTGGGGGTTTTGTTCTGGGCCCATCTCTCAATAAGAGTTTTAGCATGACAAGTTCTAGCACGATTAACTCCCCCTCCCCTAAACTTTCATGGTGCTCCAGCCAAGCTGAGGTTCCTGCTGAGATCACTGATATACTCCTTAAATGTGATTCTCCTACGCTATACCCATGGGGAAACGGCCAGGAGAGCAGTTGGATTCCAACAGGCAATGCCTATGTTGTATGATACAGTGGGCCCAATCCACTGTCACTGATATCAATGGACATTTTGCCCATTAATTTCAGCGGGAGCAAGCTTGATCCCCAGAATGTTTCATTGGACATCAAGGGACCAGTTCATCCCTACACCAGAGCTTGGCACAGGGACCGATGGATGAAGGGAAAAGGGGCATAGGTGGCTTTATGTCACCTGTGTGCCTCCTCTATCCTGAGTAAGCTGGGGAGGGGGGCAGCCCTAACGGGCACCAAGGGGCCGTTCTGGCAGCCAGAGAGAGCTGCAGTGTAGGAATGCCCCAGCCACATTCCAACACATCTTTTGTGCCAGGGGCTCCTGCGGTGGAGGGGGCGGGGGGTGAGATGGCATAGAGCCCATTCTACTGGCTCTGTGTCAGCCAGGGGTTTCTCCTGTGCTGGGATATTTCCCAGGGGCCAGATCCAGCTAGTTAACAGCCCTTTTGCCCGAGCTCATGAAAAATCCCACAGGAAGCATCTGAAGGGGAAAGAGCTCCGTGAGGTTCTCAAAGCAGTGTTTTCTCCCCAAGTGTTTAGCCAGGGTGGTGTTCCCCTACTACAGAAGGCTACAAGGCTGGCCTGCAAGCCCTGACTGGAAGGATTAATTCTCTTTAACTTAAAAAGGAATGTTTCGTTACTTGGGGCCAAAGCCTGCAGCCCTGAGCTAGGACCATATGAATTAAAACCCTATTGAATTTAATGGGAGACCCACAAACCGAGAGCTTCAAGAACTAGACTCTCAGTCCTTCCTCAGGCAAGCCTCCCGTTGGACCTGGTTTTACATTCCAGCCAAGCCGTGCTCAGTACAGAAATGGAGTGGGACACAATGGTTACTAAGTATGCCTGGGCCAGCTGCAATCTGGTTCAACCCTCAGCATATTGAGCAACTCTACATTACCCAAAGAACTCCCTTACACAGGAGGAATTCCCAGAGAGCCACTTCTCCCCAGTTTAAGGCCCTCTTACATCACCAGACCACCATAAAGGGAGCCAGGGCAGAATGGAGAATTAGCTCCATTGAAGTCACTAGCTTTCATTTACTTCAATGAGTCTGATTTGAGCAAAATTGTATTCCAGCTGATAAGACATCCCATCCCTATACATGTATTCAGCTGCACGGCTGGACCCTTTGCTGCATTTTTATCCGTCGGTTGCTGTAAGTATTAGTCAGAATTCATAGATAGCAAACCTTTGTCAAATCACAATAAAAGCACCACTGCTGACTAATTTTATAATAATGTTAAATTAGACAAAGCTGCAATACTGGACCTCCAGGAGATTTGGTAAGCACAGAAAATATGTGGCTAATTATATATTACCTTCTCCTATCTCACATGCTCCCCCATTACCGCAGTATCTGAGCATAATCTTTAATGGGTTTAGCCTCACAACACTCCATGAGGCAGGCAGTGCTGTGATCCCCATTGTACGGATGGGGAACAGAAACACAAAGAGGGTAAGTCACACGGAAAGTTTGTAGTAGAGCAGTGACTTGAACCCAGGCATCCCAAGCTATCACCCCGAGCCCTGGCCCACCCTTCTGCTCCACAATGAACTTCTGACCCAAGTTTTCAGATCCTTACATTTGTTCACTAGTCGCTTTAGTGAAAAGGCAGGAGGGGGAAAAAAAGCATTCGAACAAAATCATATCTGTGTACTTCAAATGCAGGCTTAGTGAGAGGGCAAGGCAAAGACAAAAGATTACAGATTGCAGTAGATGTCTACTGCAGAATGTATAAATTAGAGCTCAATCCGGCAACTTCTCAGAGTTGTTCTTACTCATGCAGACAGTTCCTTTGGAGCCAATGAGCCTGCTCGTGTAAGTAAGAATTACTCTCCTCTGTAAGGGGTGAAGCATCAGGCCTCTTGACTGGATGTTCCTTGAGGCACGGTCTGGAGGGTGTTTTCCATGTGTTTGTAAAGCATCAACTGTACTTATGGTGCCATAGGAATAATACTATACAGCAGATATCCTCTTCCTTCTTGCCCCTCTCAGAGCAAACTATAGGCTATGAAGGTCAATTAGGCAACCCAAAGGGTGGACAATCAGCCACGTGAACTTATTTCCGGACCCAATCCAGATGGAAGGGGATGGGATGGGATAGAAAATCACAAAGGAAATTGGTGCTTTGCTAAGAGTATCATCACTCGATTGCTTGCTGCAGGACATATTCAGCCCTAGTGTGAAGGGCTAGCTTAGGGTCTTCAGCCCCACTTCAGGCCTTTGTAGGGTCTACACAGGGAGCACAGCACTGTAGCTGCCCAGGGCTGCCTGCACATCCCCCGCAGACCATAGAATGGTTCTGCGCAATAGCCATGTAGGGCTGGTCCCTTTTGGGGGAGGCTCAAGGGAGGATCCACAGATCTGTGCTTATGCAGATGGCGTGACCTCAGTGCCCCATGCGAATGGTGCAGAGGGGATGCAGCTTGCTCTTATAACCCATCATCTGGAATAGCGACCCCTGGGAGTCTGCACAGTGGCCCTGCCCCCTAGCCCTCGGGAGGTGAATTTCACCACGTTCCACCCACAGAGGGCCTGAAAACACAATGCTGTGTGTAGGTGCAGTGAATTGCACCCCAAGGGTATACACACAACAAATAGTCCCTCTAACAGATCAGTTTAGGATCTACGTGGATCTAGTACTATCAAACCTCAAAGCTTTGGATGCAATTTTAATGCTGTAATATCCCATCTTTTCTGGTTTATTACCATGTTGGTGCATAGGGGAAATGGGCCAAGTCCTGGGCTTCACTAGATCGCTTGGGGCAACGTGTTACCAGCGTAGCTTTAAAAGTGATGCTCCCATGATTCTGGGGCGTCGGGATGCCTGGCAACACCCTTTTCTCTCAGCTCATGCCCCCTAAGCCAGTAGCTGTGGAGATGGCATGGAGTGGTATCGGAGCCAGTATCATGGTTGTACATCACCCAAAATTCCTTTTTATACAGGTCATTGTTGCTGGATTTAAGTCAGCTTTATGCCAGAGGAAATTGGAGGGAAAAGTTTTAATCTCCTGGAGAATTTGAGACAATGTTTCTCAACAACAGAGCAAACCTTAAACTAAACAAGTGACTCAAATTAAAGGGCAATTTTTCAAAAGTTTGAGCCTTATTTGTGTACTTAACAAACATGCATGGTCATGCACTCTGATTTGCACATATATTTGCTGCAATCATGCATGCAAGTGGTTAAGTGCCCAAATAGACATTTGCACAGATATTCACTCATTCATACATGGAACAGTGGGAAATGCACGTGGATGTGAACGACGAAGATCTTAATGGGTATGGAGAATGAACTGTCCCTCACAGACAAGTTAGACAACTGAGGATTTGATCCTGTATTCCTTGCATACCCACAACGCTCAGTGACTTCAACTATCAACTTAGATAGGATATTCCCCAGTGCCAACCAGAGCCCTCCTATTTCTGTGCTTATAAACCCAAAGAAAGTGCCACTCTGAAACCCAAAGAAAGACACCATAACTGAGATTTGCGATACCCTCATGCTTACAACTGAGGTTGTATTTTCTGACTTGGCTGGTTATGTACATCTTTCAGCCTGGTTTCAACTTACAGCTGCATAAAACTGGAGTAATGCACCAGTGAATCAGGCCCTTAGGGCTTTGTTTCAATATAAACACAATGAATCGGTGCTCCTTGTGCGTAAGGCTCTTCTTGGGAGCCAAGTGTTTTGACAGTTCCATCAAGGTGGCTCTCAGCCTGCGAGACAGCTATATCATAACCATATCAAATTTCTTCACTACCACACCACAGTTCAAGCCACAGGGCCAAATTTTCCAGTGGTGCCAGTGGGTGCAATGCCACTAACATCACTGGTAATGCCCCTGCTTACAACAGCTCTGGATTTGGCCCATACTTCCAGCCTCTGAAAATGAGGATGGTCACATTCAGCAAAGCATATAAGCACACACTTATGTCCATTCCTGTTCATCAAAGGCTAAAATAAGAGTCTGTGGCCTGATTGTCAAAGGTGCTGGGCACTGGCGGATCTCCATGGCAGTTAACAAGGTTAGCCTTCTTTCACCCTCCCATTGGTGCGCTATTTACACTTCCCATGACAGACTCTCGGAATGTCTGTTCTCAACACACAGTGCACTGGGGAGTTGCATTTGTAGCTCCCATCAATGCTAATGGAAGTTAGAAGCATAAATCCCACACATCAGTGAGAGAATAGACGCCTACGTCTCTAATCTTGATTCCCCAAATGCAACTTTACAATGTCTTTAATTATACGCTATTACTGCATAATGTGCCCCTTTCTACTAATTTCAAGAATAACAATAGTAGTGCGAAACGGCATGATATGCAGTGATGTATTAAGCATGCTTGGAAGAGAGGGTTATCTTATCTAAATTCAAGTGGAAATATATTCAGAATATAGCGATGTCATACTCCTACTGAAAACTGCAAGAAGCTCTTTAGTTTGACCTGTGTGATCATAACAATGGTCTCAATGACAGGGCAAATGCTTTCACATTAATCAGTTGATGTAGAGTGATTTTAACAATGATGCAACTTATATCAGGGGCAGGAGACAAGACTGGGGTGTATAAATGGTTGTCTAGTTAGTTGAAAAGGAAGGATGGGCTTGTGATTAGGGCCCTAGAATGGGACTCGGGAGACCTGGGTTCTATTTTCAGCTTTTCTACAGACTGCATTAAATTGAAAAATACAGTAAAAGAACTAAAAAAGAGTCACTGTGGCTTAACAACCAAGTAAAAGAAGCAGTGAGAGATAAAAAGGCATCTTTTAAAAAGTGGAAGTCAAATCCTAGTGAGGTAAATAGAAAGGAGCATAAACACTGCCAAATTAAGTTTAAAAATGTAATAAGAAAAGCCAAAAAGGATTCTGAAGAACAGCTACCCAAAACCTCAAAAGATAATAACAAAATGTTTTTTAAGTACATCAGAAGCAGGAAGCCTGTTAAACAACCAGTGAGGCCCCTGGACGATTGAGATACAAAAGGGGCGCTTAAAGACAACAAAGTCATTGTGGAGAAACTAAATGGATTCTTTGCTTCAGTCTTCACAGCTGAGATTTCCAAACCTGAGCCGTCCTTTGTAGGTGACAAATCTGAGGAATTGTCACAGATTGAAGTATCATTAGAGGAGGTTTTGAAATTAATTGATAAACTTAACAGTAACAAGTCACCGGGACCAGACGGCATCCACCCAAGAGTTCTGAAAGAACTCAAATGTGAAATTGTGGAACTATAAACTAGGGTTTGTAACCTGTCCTTTAAATCAGCTTCTGTACCCAATGACTGGAAGATCGCTAATGTAACACCAATATTTAAAAAGGGCTCTAGAGGTGATCCTGGCAATTACAGACCGGTAAGTCTAACGTCAGTACCGGGCAAATTAGTTGAAACAATAGTAAAGAATGAAATTGTCAGACACACAGAAGAACATAAATTGTTGGGCAAAAGTCAACATGGTTTCTGTAAAGGGAAATCATGTCTTACTAATCTATTAGAGTTCTTTGAAGAGGTCAACAAACATGTGGACAAGGGGGATCCAGTGGACATAGTGTACTTAGATTTCCAGAAAGCCTTTGACAAGGTCCCTCACCAAAGGTTCTTATGTAAATTAAGTTGTCATGGGATAAGAGGGAAGATCCTTTCATGGATTGAGAACTGGTTAAAAGACAGGGAAGAAAGGGTAGGAATAAATGGTAAATTTTCAGAATGGAGAGGGGTAACTAGTATTGTTCCCCAAGGGTCAGTCCTAGGACCAATCCTATTCAACTTATTCATAAACGATCTGGAGAAAGGGGTAAACAGTGAGGTGGCAAAGTTTGCAGATGATACTAAACTGCTCAAGATAGTTAAGACCAAAGCAGACTGTGAAGAACTTCAAAAAGATCTCACAAAACTAAGTGATTGGGCAACAACATGGCAAATGAAATTTAATGTGGATAAATGTAAAGTAACGCACATTGGAAAAAATAACCCCAACTAATTTAAGGGGCTAATTTAGCTACAACTAATCAGAAAAGAGATTTTGGAGTCATTGTGGATAGTTCTCTGAAGACGTCCATGCAGTGTGCAGCGGCAGTCAAAAAAGCAAACAGGATGTTAGGAATCATTAAAAAAGGTATAGAGAATAAGATGGGGAATATCTTATTGCCCTTACATAAATTCATGGTATGCCCACATCTTGAATACTGTGTACACATGTGGTCTCCTCATCTCAAAAAAAAGATATATTGGAATTGGAAAAGGTTCAGAAAAGGGCAACAAAAATGATTAGGGGTATGGAACAGCTGCCATATGAGAAGAGATTAAAGAGACTAGGACTTTTCAGCCTGAAAAAGAGGAGACTAAGCGGGGATATGATAGAGGTATATAAATCATGAGTGGGGTGGAGAAAGTGAATAAGGAAAAGTTATTTATTTGTTCCCATAATATAAGAACTAGGGGCCACCAAATGAAATTAATGGGCAGCAGGTTTAAAACAAATAAAAGGAAGTTCTTCACACAGCGCACAGTCAACCTGTGGAACTCATTGCCTCAGGAGGTTGTGAAGGCTAGGACTATAACAGGGTTTAAAAGAGAACTAGATAAATTCATGGAGGTTAAGTCCATTAATGGCTATTAGCCACGATGGATAAGGAATGGTGTCCCAAGCCTCTGTTTGTCAGAGGGTGGAGATGGATGGCAGGAGACAGATCACTTGATCATTACCTCAAAGAGTCCGGTGGCACCTTAAAGACTAACAGATTTATTTGGGCATTAGCTTTTGTGGGTAAAAAACCTCACTTCTTCAGATGCGTGGAAGAAGTGAGGATTTTTACCCATGAAAGCTTATGCCCTAATAAATCAGTTAGTCTTTAAGGTGCCACCGGATTCCTTGTTGTTTTTGTGGATACACACTAACACAGCTACCCCCTGATCTTAATCATTACCTGTTAGGTTCACTCCCTCTGGGGCACCTGGCATTGGCCATTGTTGGCAGACAGGATACTGGCCTGGATGGACCTTTGGTCTGACCCAGTATGGCCGTTCTTATGTTCTTATGCATGTGTGACCTTGGGCAAGTTACTTAATTCTCTGTGCCTCAGTTTCCCCTTCCTGCTTCACTGCCTGAGGGGAAATTCATTCTTGTATATGACATGCTCAGATGATGCAGTGACAGGGGCGGTGTCAAACACCTCAACAGTAGCTTGGTGACCCAGACATCTGCAGCTGATAACCACTGAGATTCACTGACCACAATATGAGCTTAATGCACATTTCAAGGTGAATGGTAATAACATGTCCCTACTTAGATTCCTATCACAGCGTCGGGAAGATCATCAATATGCAAGTACGCTAAAGATGACCGAGACGCGTACCATATCTAAGTGTCTCTTGCATACTCAAATAGAAAACTTCAGGCTTTTAAACCAATAGAAATTGACATTTATTTTCTATAGGAGACATGACTTTGACACCCCGGGAAATACTGTAATGTCCTTGCGACTGCTGTCAAAATACAGTAATAAATTCTTTTTTTCTCTAACCCAAGCACAGCTTGCACTTAAGGAGCACCCTGGCTGAAACCTTTCTTTGATTTAATACACCAGGTTGCTGAGGTTCCATCTTTCCTGGGCACTGAGAGTAGCTGCTCTACTGTTTGACTCTGTGAAGCTACTGCACCACGAACAAGTGAACATGCGGAAGGGAAACACTTTTCCAGCGCCAAGATTTCACAGGGATTCAAAATTACCTGCAATCTTTTAAAAAGAGAAGGACAAATCTTGCATTTCTTGCTCAGACCTTAAGCAGAGAAAACTCCATTTAACTTGCATGGAGTTTTGCCTGAGTAAAAACTGCTAGACTGTATCCATACTGTTGTAATGTCACTGAAACTGCTGGCTTTGTGCTTTAAAATGACATTCCTTGGGGCTGGCTAATCATCTCTGAGGACCCCACTAATTAATTCTATTAAGTTTGCACTTTTCCTTCACTGATACAAGTATCCCTGTGCTCGTGAAGGTTTGACTTTTACATTAGTGAAGACACTGTACTTAATTACAAAGTATCAGGGGGTAGCC